>NW_009953205.1:3385413-3430413 GCF_000747805.2 Chaetura pelagica | reverse complement strand
TAACTTGTACTGCTGTCATGAATTCAGAGCCAGCCAACTGAAACATTAATGAACTGGTAAGCTATGAGAAAGAACCAACTCAGAGTGAAGTCTACAGCACAATTACTTGACTGTTCAGGATGATGAACATCCACAGTTCCTCAAGATTTCAGCAGGAGGTGAAGGGTTTTGACCTTTTGTAATTCAAGTATATAATTAAGAATAAAAGTATAGAAAGGAACAAGCTCCCATATCCGGCACTCCATCTGAAAAATATGAAAGCAATATCCTATAATAGAAGAAATTCACTGGCTGCAAAAATGTACAAAAAGAGTATTCAGATGAGCCACTACACTCACTATCTGGTAATTCTTAGAAGAACTGCAGAGGTGACTTGCCAGAGCAATTTCACCACAGACACCAACAGCACTTCCAGCTGAAAACCAACCTTTCAGGCTTTCTGAAATGTTTTCTAAGAAACCTTTTTTTCCTCCTTTAGCAAGCCATGACTCCTTGCTCTGTATAGCACAAACAGCCACCAGGTCCAAAAGCTTAAGTGCCAGAAAATGCTCCACTAGGTCACAGAGAGTGTTTCAAGTAAGAGCTTCAAACTAGCCTCCAGAACCACACTCATGTTCAAAGGAGGTGCTAGAGAACACGGCTGTGTGAAATCTGGCAATACAGCTTCAGTGGCAGGAACAGGGAGGTTAGCTTTGGCTCACATGAGAGCCTCCACCCTGTAGTTTGCTTTGAACAGTTTTAATGGAAAACTCAAAAGTGAGATTCAGCTGCAGCCATCAGTTTTTATCAAAGGTTGGTCAAACTCAAAAGATATTTGATTTCTCTGTGTGTAATGTTGGAGTGAGAATACATTTCTCCTTAGAAGGGACTCTGCATTTTTAATTATTTTTGGGACAGGAGGCACATGGGAGCCCCACAATTATTTTACATGTATGCAACGCACAGAGGCAAGCAAAACATCAGTGTGGGGGAAGATGGGGTGAATAGCTAAGGATATCACCTAACTTGTCATACTGGGCAGCAAACAAGCCTGTCCACTTTACTACTTCCAGAGGAACAGCTAGTCACTCCTCCCACCTATTTGCAGCAGCAAAATGAGAAAATGCAGCTCTTCAGCTTGAATAGATGTTTATCTCATTCAAAGAACCTAAAGACGCCTCTGGAGGAGTTACAATGCCCAGATCATTACAGCTTTGCCACTTAACATGATGTATTTCGGAAAATCTCCAGCCCCAGAACACGAGGAGAAGGAGGTAAATCACAAGGTGCTTCTTATTCTAAAATGTGGTATAAGGAAGGAGAGAGAAAGTCCACTTGAGGATGGCAAAGGGTAAGCAGGACAGCCAGCCCCCCTTTTGCCAAGCATGCAAGCAAGGTGGCTGCCTGCCCTTCCAGGATCTGGCAACACACAAAAAGACGAGGTGGTTAAGACCACTAAGACTTTTCCCCACCCAGAAGATCCATTGATGTTACAGGGAGAGCTCCCTGACTTCTAAAAAACCAAGAATATCTTGCCAAAATTCACTTCAAGTTTTCTGTTCCCCATAAAACCAGAGAACATATACTTAGCTTTCCTCTTCTGTAGACTACACTGAAAATGTCAGAACACAGGACAAGCTAGCTTATTAATAATTGCAAAGCCTCTCTTGAAAAAGGTTGAGAGAGAGGTGGGATGAAAGCTCCTAGACGGGAAAGCTGGGACTGCCAAGGAGCAGAACAGAATAAGGGCAAGGACAGCGTGTGATATCCCAGCTCCATCTGTATGCAGAAATGAAAGGCATTGAGGAAAATATCAGTGTGGGTTATGGCAGGCATTCCCAGGTGTGGGAAATCCTTGGGGAAGAGCACCATCAACAGAAAATACAGCAGACCTTATAAGAGACAGCTGACGTGGCAGATCCTACAAAAGCTTGTCTGCAGTATCTGAACATCTTTTGTTCTCTAGCCTCATTCTTTCACCTGAGAACTCACAGATGAAAAGACCTGAGAGATGTTTCTGTCACAGGAGACTTTTCCTCAAAAGGCTCCTAAAAAGGAGGAGGGACCAGGGTAATGCAGGGTCCACTACAGGGGATGCCTGGCAGAGGAAGCTTTACCCATCTAATAACGACTCTCCTGCATTTCTGGAAATTCTCCCTAACCCTATCCCCTCGCTACCTGCAGAGTGGTAACAAAGCCAACGTTGTCCATCAAGTCTCAATCTGAAGTGACTCATATATTCTCAGGAGCTTTGTGTTCATTTTTTTCAGGCTGGCATCCTAAGAAAACAAGGTTTGTGTGACCATATTGCCTGTCATATGTCTTAACTGTTTGTCCCTTCCTATTAACTTTTGAATCACACCGGACTGGGGATAAAGGACTCTGAGCGAAATTGAGTTTCTGTTATAGAAATTGAGTTTCTCTAAGATTGGTGAACCTACTTTTGATTGGGTAGGACAGAGCCCCCAGTTCATGTCTCTGCTGAGAAAAAGGCTATGAGCAGAGTCAGAACTTATCTCCATTCTTGGGTCTGTCCTAGGCAATCAGCCCACCCGTGCCACCCACCGACCAGCACAGCTAGTGCTGCTTCGTGTCCTGCTTGTAGCAGACGATGGGAAAGGGAGGTGAGGATACTCCATGGGGAATGGGGTCGGGTGGGGGGCTGAGCTGGACTATGATAGAGAAATGCAACATCATAGCAAGTCTGGCCTCATACATAAGAAAACTTGTGGTTTTTTTCCTGCCAAATTGCCTGTAACTTCAGGATACGTCATCAAGGACAAATGCCAATATTTCTCAAGTACTCACTGAATCCAGCCCATAGCCACACATAAAAGCAGTCAGAGTTCACCCATTAGATTTGTTCTACGACTTCTTCCCTTTTGCTTTAGTATGGCAAGTAATAAAAAGTCACAGTGAAGTCACTTTCTCTCCTAACGTCACCACTTTCTAGGTCTGCACAATTAATGCAGGGTTTCTTGAAACAAGGAGGAAGCGTGTGCTGAACCAAGCACGAGCACTCTGGAAACAGTGCTCCCATCAGACTGCAAGGCTTGGCTCTCCAGTGGGTTGGTGACATTGCTAAAAAGCAGCTCTCCACCCCAAGTGTATTCTGCAGGGGCATTCTCCAATATCTACTGACCAAACTATTGATTTTTAAGGAAAAGTCAAAGAAAATAAAAAGTTCCTTTTTCCTGTAGCACCACATGATAAATTTCATTCGTCCCATCCCAACTGCTTCTAGTGACAGTGCAGTGTTTGTCTGAATTTTTAACAGATGTTTCTAAGTACTGCTGACCACTTCTCTCTCCTGAGGATTTCTGCAGTGGGATAGCTCTAGATAGTAATACAAACAAAGCTTGTAAGAGGCTCTCGGGGATAAATCTGTAGACACTGCATCTAGGATGGGTGTGGGTATGGGTCCAAGCCTTATGAAACTTTGTAAATATCCTCTGAAGACTAGCAAGCTGGACTGGCCCTGCCTGCAGATGTTTTTGAGCTTACCAGCCCCACAGTGAAAAGCAAGACAGCTTACAGATAACTGCAACACTCCTGAAATAGCCCAGGATCAGGATTTCAACTGAAAGCAGGAATACACTGCAGCAGAACAGAGTAATGCGAAGGATGATGTGTGATGGTGTAACTCCATTTCAATTTAAAATACCAAAGATGCTGCAAAGGGGATCAGTCTGGGCTGAGGCAGAATTTCCCAGATGTCAGGTTACCCTTGGGAACGAGCGCACTGGATTGAACTGACAGGTGTGAAGGTACTCATGCAGTCAGAACATAAACTGCTTTAAAAAATAAAATCCGTGCTTTCGTTTTAAAAGAAAATCAGTATCTTGTACTAATGCCTGGCAGGGAGGCAGTGACATCTGCCTGAGTTTGTACATGGCCTGAAACAATCAGCTAAAGCATGAACTGTTGTTGCCGCGTTTATAGCTGCTAGTTTACATTATCAAAAGGAAACCGTTGCTATTTCATACCAAAACGAAATCTATGAAAGCCATTGTCAGTGTTTCACAGCAGCTGAAACTGTTTTTTTAAAAGGTCAGTCTACTAGCTGGAGAATGAAAACAAGTAAGGCAGCTGTGCCAGCCCTTAGGATGTGGCTGCATCCTGCAGTTTGGTTTTGCATTCCCTTAAATGTCGGTCAAAAAGCAGCAGGGAGGTCCCAGCGGAGCCCGCCTGCCCTGCCCGCCGTGCAGGGCCGGACGGGTGGCTCTGCTGCTGGGGGGCAGAGAGTGGGGCTGTGGGCTGAGCCCACCCGGGGCCCCCAGGCGTGCCCCCCGTCACAGCCTGCTGCACCTACTTCTTGCTGGGGCAGAGAAAGGGATGGCTGCAGAGGACATTGCTTTTTTCAGCCTCCTTCAGCCTGGCGGCTGCCCTGCCATTCCCAACAACACCACAGCCCTCCCCCCTCCAAACACCCATTAAGAACCCCAGACCCAGACCCACTGCCCCATAAATAGCACAGCACAGCTCCCAGCACCCCCACTGCCAGCACAGACCAAGCGTTCGCTGTCGTCCCCTGTGTTAGCATTTCTGTTAACCCTTTTGTAAGATCGTTTGACTCAGTTTCAGAATCCCTCATTCTGAAAAACACTTGCTAAACCTTGGCCCTGACTGCTCCAAAGTGATAGCTTGGTAGTCATAACCCACAAGATATATTTAGCTTCACAAACTCATCATCAATGGATTTTGAAAACATTGTAGCCAACAGACTGGAAACCACATGCAATACAAACACATAATAGAACTTTTAATGTGCAAAGAGACTAAACAAAAAGATGCTTGACCTCCTTGCTTTCCCTTGCATACCATTATCCCCAGCGAGACAGCAAATGGGATGACGTGGAGAGCAACAGCTACCATCCAGCAACTTTGGAAGCCAATTTCTAGAGTAGTTAAGCAGTTAATGGCGTTAATCAGAATGATAACTTATTAAATTCTACATTTATGCAAATAGCATTTTGGCATATCACATGGAGACCTGAGTAGCAGAGCTCACCAGAAAAAGGTCCCAACATCTTTTTACATTTGCTATTTTGCTTTTTTTAATACCGTGTAAAACAGTCTGTGAGGGTTGGCACATCAGGCAAACCACACTTAAATAAAAAGCTGTAGTCACAAATTAATCTCCATCATCCCAAGTAGAATAATGAATAAATTGTTTCATTCTTAACCTTTACAACGCAGGGATTAATCTCTAAAGCTAAATCCAATATCTGTTTTTATCTTTTTAACAAGAAGTTGACATTTCTTACACACCTTCCTAGAACAGGCAACACTTGCTGAACAAAAAAAAATAGCAGGTATCTCTAACTCTGTGCATGCTACAGTAGCTAAGGTATCTATAGCATAAAAATACAAAGCAACTGAGTAGTTTATGACTATGACAGGAAAGGACATTATCTGCACATGATGAGATTAATCAGGAAAAGCACAGCCTAGGGAAGACAGAACTTAGACCAACCTTAAGTACTGTTGGTTTTTTTGCAAAAGAAATATCTGGCAACTTTTTGGCTCTCGGTCACATATAAATTCATCAAGGATGGTAGAAGTAGGGAACTGGATAAACAGCTAGGGATTGCACTTTTAATGGCTTTCAAGATGTAAAAAGAATATCAAAATGCTCATCCTTTCCCCTTCATTGGTGCTGCTGTTTAATAGGTTTAAGTTCTGCACAGAATTTTATGCATTCATTCAGTTCATTCTCTGTCTTTGGGAAACTGAGGTGGAAACCACTTGCTGCAGGATGTTGTGCAAAATGAGTAGTTCATCAACAGAAATTGTACCTCTATTTTGAAAATCAATAATATTGCTTACACACAAGCCCTAACTGCTGGTTTATTGATGTATATTAAAATATACTTGTATCTGGGTACTTTTCTTCTTTGTGCAAAGCCTGCAACACAGAATGTTAAAATATCTCTGGAAAAAATAATTGGTCTTTTTTCTGCCCTTTGGGTACAAATTTCTGTTTTTAAATGAATGTGCAGGTTTCCTGTTGCTACATGAAGCCTTCTTTTCAAAATACCGTCACTGGCTAATTTTAAGTTTAATTAAAACAGAATGTTTTATATTACAAACACTTCTCTTAGCTCTTTTCACAGCATATCTTTAATGTGATTGCTGCCCATTAGGAGCAGAAGGACTTTAAAAAATTTTAAAAAGAAATAAATAATTCAAAGTTTTACAGCAACTCTATGAAGTCAACTTATGCAAGCACCGAAACCTTTCCAGGGAAAACAGGATTCTCCCCACCTCCCTCTGGCTTTTCTCCCTCCTGAATGCCTCGGCCTTCACTCAACCAAAGGAAATGAAAGACAGACTGAGACAACAGCATCACGTGGGTGAAGGTCAGATTGATTTTCAGCTGTGTGGTGCAGTTTTATCACCCTCAGGACAAAAGTTAAGCCTTTCATTTTTTTTCATGTCTGCTTTAACAGAGCAACTTGTTTTTTCCTGAAATTTTGGTTGGGCTCCATACCACCAGAATTATCAAGGATAGCCTAATTTAAAACATTTGTGGAGATCTTCCTCTGAGTAAAATCCAGAGCAGCCCACACACCGCAACATTTCTATCCGTGAGTTTCCTCTATTCCCTGTGTACAAATAGTGACTCCTTGAAACTACAGAAGTTTCTGCAGTGACATTTGCTGGCAGCAAAAGACTGGGCTGCAGCTGCTGGCTGTTCAGCAATGATCCTGGGCATGGGGTGAAGTGCATTTGCTATCTCTAAAGGGGCAAGTTCACAGATTGTTTCTTCTCGCCATCCTCCTTCCCCCTCCTTCTCCCTCCCTCCCTCCCCCTGCTGCTTAAGAGTGGCCAGGCTCTTCAAGAGCTGAGCCTCCCGCCTCTCACTTGGTGATCCAGACATGCAGGGCCAATTACTGTAGCAGCCTCTGGAAAAGCAGATAGTTTTGCTAACTCAGACTGCACTTCTCCCAACTCCAGTGCCACTTACAAAATCACTGCCCAAAACATGCTCTAAGGATCAGCTCTCCTCGTTTCTCTTTTCATAAAGATTGATGATCCCCCAAAGTAATGGTATTATTTTCAATATAGCAAATTTTAACTAGTTAGGTCTTCAAAATTGAATTGATTAACATAAAATGAACCGTTTTGTACACCATAGATATGTATGTGTATACCTAGTTATTGAGAGTTCATCCTCCATACTTTACTTCTATGTACCAGAGGCTCTGGTCAGAATGAAACCCAGTTACATGGGGTACCATTAAAACACCCAACAGAACACAGTTCTTACAGGAAACAGCTCTTGTAAACAATGGCAAGTGCCTGAAAGACAGAAAGGAGTAGAAAAGGGCTGCAAGGTGAGATCAAGCAGGATCTGGATGCAGTCTGAATGCAAATTAAATAATTGCCTACGTTTTGTGAAGAAAGATTTGACTAACACACATTTTCAGCTCATCTGAACCCAGCTGAGACTGCCTCCAAAACATCACATGGAGCAGTGTGATTTCTTGCAGCACCTTGAGGAGATCTGCAAATGCTGGTCCCCATGAAACAGTTGAAGGAAGGCTCTGCATGTGTTTGGAGCCCCAAGGAAGAGCCATCTCTGGGACAATGGACAAAACTGCAGCTGAGAATAAAGGAGAAAACAGTAACACAGAAAGGTGGAACTTCAATGTATAAACTGTGCAGTGACTCAGTTGCATGAGGCCAGGAAAAGGCAAATGCCAACACAGCATCAGGGAAAAGGTTGCAGTGAGCAAGATGTAAAATGGTGACAGTCCAGAAAGGAGCAAGCAAGGAAATGGCCTTCAAGGTGGGAGCCCACCAAGACACCAGCAAGAGGGAGCAGACTGGGCACCCCAAGGAGACAACCTGAAGAGCTCACAAAAGCAAAGTTCCATTCGATCATTGTAAATGTGAAACTGTCCTAGAGGCATGCTGAATTTCTGGCTGGTTTTGGCTTGGTTTATTGACGCAGAGTGAACAGTGCAATTCAAATCTGCTTAGACTACTCTTGGAGTAAATCACCCGCGTTCAGTTCTGCCCAGAGAAAATGAATGCAGGTGTGTATATGCATATTTCTGTAGACTGTGAGGTCATAAAGGGAATTTATTCTACTTCTGTCTTTACAAATTTTCTAATGAATAATTAGTAGATGTAGATTTCTAAAATGACCATTTAATATAAATTATATAAAATCTCATTTCTTTTAAGAGATATCATTAAGTACAAAGTCTGCATGAGTGAACTGAGTTCACTGTAGAGGAAATGACTGGGAATTATGTTCAAAAATCTATTCAAATGTTTAATGTAACAGATTCCCTGGAGAAGAGAAAAGCGATGGGCTTCTTCAGCCTTTCCTTACTTCCTCCTCAGCAAGGCTAACAGTAATTGAGTAGTAACATAAAGAGGAGCCAAGAAGTCTTTCACCTTTATGCTGAGAAAGATTTTCAAGGAAGTCTAAAGAAGAGATGGACCCACATGCCAAAAAAAACAAAAAGCCTTCAAGAACTCACCCCACAGTTACAGGTGTCACCAGCAACAAACCCATCTGGATTAAAAATCTTGGCTCTTCCACCAATTTCATGCATGTCATTAGGCAAATGGGTGAAGCCATAGTTACATTCATTTTCATCCAAAATAACTCAGGCCATTAAAGAGGAAAGTCTTGAATTCTCCCCTAAACCTTAACCTCTTGTCACCCTCATGTTGACATAAGGCTTATGCAGCTCCATAGAGCTCCAGATCCAGAAGCTGTGCAGACTAAAAATTAATCCTTTTAATTGTCAGCAACGTCAGCTCCCAAGGACAACACAAACCTTGTACAAGCATGAGGTAGGAGACGGAAGGAAGGAATGCCCCTTCCAGTACCAGTCAAAACGAAAGCCAAATTACAGTGACAACTTCTTAATTCCATGATAAAAATAAAAATAGACCTTTCTTGTGTCAGAAAGGAG
Organism: Chaetura pelagica; assembly: GCF_000747805.2. Taxonomy (NCBI): domain Eukaryota; kingdom Metazoa; phylum Chordata; class Aves; order Apodiformes; family Apodidae; genus Chaetura; species Chaetura pelagica. The sequence continues at coordinate 3,421,495 of NW_009953205.1, read as the reverse complement.
TTGCTAGTCTAAATGTTTCAAGATTACAAAGTGCTCAAATGCCCTAGGAAGTATTTAAGATGAAGAATCCAAGTGCCTTGAAATCCCCAAATCAATTTTTCCTTAGCTAAGACAATGAAAGATGGTTCTAACAAGCTAGAATTTTGAATAACATCACCTATATTTAATACACATTATTTAACTTAAATTTCTACTTAATACATTTTCAACAATTTTGAATTTAATATGGAATTATAAAGAATTATTTTTAAATTCATGTTACTATTTTAAAAGCCTATTAAAAATACTTAAATGAAACAGCATTCAAAAGGTGTATACTTGTTGCCAAAGCTTGGAAGAAAGTCAGAAGCTGCTTAGACCTCTGGTGGAGGTCTTCTGATATGCAAGCCCAGCATGGAGAGCAAGAGCCTCTCCAGCAGGGGCAGGGAAAATATTTCCCTTACTCCATTCATTTACCTGGTTCAGTCCAATAATGAGTTTGTTCAGAATAGAGAAACTGGTTGGCAGACAATCACCAATTTGCTTCCTGACAGCCCACAGTAAAGAAAGGAGCAAGAGCCCTATGGAGGATGCAGGCACCTGGTTGAGGTTGTCCACTGGAGGCCACAAGCCTTGGTGGATCCATCCTGCTTGCAAGGGACCACCGTGGTGCATGGGTGCAGGCTGCTGACCAGCACAGATGACCTTACAGCCCTTTCTTGAGTTAGCCTTGGAGGCAGGTTCAGCCCTGGGTTCCTGGACCCAGAGGCCACCCAGAGATGCTCCAGCCAGCACTCCCAAAGCCAGCCAGCTGAAGAGGACCAACCCATGCTGGCACGTTTCCCTAAAGCCAGCCAGCACTGGGGGGTGGAAGCTGCTTTCTGGCTTCCCCAAGCCTGGAGCACAGTTAATAACATGCCAGCTGTATCTGCAGACAAGCCAAGTTTAATGAGGCTACAACAAAAGCATTCAAATATGCACTACAGAACTTCTGTGGGGATTTTTTTCTAGAACTTGTTTTTTTTAAAAAAACCAAAAAATAGGAATAGTGTATTCTACACTTTTGAAGAAAGCAACATTAGAAAGACTTTTTTAATTCCGCTGCTTCCAACAGCAAAATTATGTTGTGTGAAGAGTGCTTGAAGTGCACTGCTGGTTGCTTTTTTCTTAATAAATGTTGAAGTCTTAATTGTTTTTCTCCTACATGGCCAGGTATCACCTTTCTGCCTGCCAGGTCTTCACACCAGAACAAGTTCTATCCCTCACCTCCTGCTTGGGAACCAGCACAGACATCTCTAGCACTGGTGATGAAGATCCCTTACCCACTCCTGTCCTATCAGCCAAGGTTTACCATATGCCTCAGGCTCTGATTCTGGGTCAAGATACAGGAGATGAGTAAAAGGATTGCAAATACAGATTTGGAGGCAGTGGAGGGGGCAACAAAAGAAGTCTGCTCAGGTGTGACTGAGTAGAGAAGGTGAAAAAGGAGCAATTACTCACTGTCTCCTCCACCAAAAAAACTGGAGAGTATCAAATGAAAGCACATGGCCAAAGCTGAAGTGAAAAAATGGGATACTTTTCCCAATGCATAACTCAAGTCTGTGTCCCCACCATGGGAAATGCTAAATACATACCCTTGTCTCAAGAAGAAACTTCAAAATGGAAATTCATGAAAGAAGCTTATCTGAGGAACTTTAACAAAAAGCACCAGGAAGTGCCCAGATAATTTTGCTGAAAGCTAGGAAAATATTCTAGGGATATAGCACTACAGGACCATCAGGCCATTCAGTACAGCCAGCCTTATGTGCAGACTATGTACCCAGTGGTCTGCTAAGGGACAGGGGAAGAAATTAAGCAAAAAGGCAGACTTTGAGTACACCTCTTGTTCACTGCTCACATCTGCATCCTGAAGATCCTGACAGCCCTGACTCTGCCAAGGCTGTTGATATGGCCAGCATGGCTTTGTCCCTCAGCAGCACACAGGAAAGCAGTGCACGCCCTTCAGCAGCACCCGAGACACAAACAACCTCCGCTCTTGTCCGCTTGAGACAGGACAACCCCAGCGCTTCCTCCACTGAGCTCTCCAAGGCATTATTAAAGGCCAGTTTTATAACACACACCCATCTGTTGTAGTCTCCAGGCTACCCTCACTGCATTTCTGAATTGAGCTTCACATATTGGGTTTTGTCTACAAGCCCCTGAATGCTGCGACCTGCTCTTGGCAGCAGTGATCCTCCTTCCTGCGCGCACAGCTGCCCTCGCAGCGCTCGGCGGGCTCCAGCCCTACAAGGAGCTGTTCCACTGCAACTCCTCCCTCCTCTTCTGCTTTGAAAAATCATTTATCATTTACTTAGATTTCCATAATGCTTTGAAACAAACCTGCCCTAAGCAGACCCACACATGACTCCCTCAGCTGTAACACAGCAATGGATTGCCCTTTGCAAACGGAAATGCCAAGTGGGAGGAGAAGGGGAGGTGGAGCTTGTCCCCCCAGCCCAGTGCCCCTACAGGGTTGTGTGAGCCCTGGGGTGGTGCAGGGGGGAGCCAGGCAAGCTCCAGCTCCCGAGCACAGGTCCTGCTGCACATGGGGGCTCTCATGGCTGGCACCCAGCTGCTGGCTCTTGCTTCACAGCATTTGGGGTGCTTCGGTCTTTATTCATCTCCCCATTTCTGCTGCAGCAGTGTATTAGGAGGCCGGAGTGGCTTTTCAGACAGCAAAGCACCAAACTGTTCAAGCCTTCAGAAGGACACATGCTTTAAGAAAAACATGTTTGTTTCAAACATGCACTCACTTTCTCTTCTATCCCTTCTCCTGCATACCTGTGCTTACTTTGCAGACTGCTTTTTGAACTAGATAAAAGTAGATAAAAGAACTCAATTAAAGTAGCAAGAATGAAACAGTCCCTTGCTAATACAAGCACACTGGTGTGTCATCCGCAGCTCCTCACTGGGCCATATGTTTAAAAATGACAGGGAAAACATTCTTCCTGTGTGAAAAGCATATACTGCTTGAGGAAAGACATCATCATTGCTAAGAAACGTTTGTGCAGCCTCAGACAGCAGAGCCTGGCCATCCATGATGAGCTGCTGGCTACGTGGAGGCTGAGAAAGGGGTAGAGATGGCTCATCACCTCCCCTGCTACCAGAGGTTTGGTTATGTTTAAAAATGACAGGGAAAACATTCTTCCTGTGTGAAAAGCATATACTGCTTGAGGAAAGACATCATCATTGCTAAGAAACGTTTGTGCAGCCTCAGACAGCAGAGCCTGGCCATCCATGATGAGCTGCTGGCTACGTGGAGGCTGAGAAAGGGGTAGAGATGGCTCATCACCTCCCCTGCTACCAGAGGTTTGGTTCTGTGCAGCCACGCTCCGGGCAGCCGTGCTGGCAGCGCTCCTATCTGCACACGCAGAGCCTGGTGCTGCCTCCCCGGGCCCCGGGGACCCGGCACAAAAGGGGCCGCGGGGATTTGCGGGGCGGGCGCCCGCGCCCTGGCACGTTCTTATCAGCGAGCGCACTGCCCAGGCCCCGCTGCGGGGCACCCTCCCGAGCTGGGTGGTTATGGCAAGCAGGCATTGTTCTAAATTCATGTCACCCCCGCTGCAGATCCTTGCAATACAAGCACACTGGTGTGTCATCCGCAGCTCCTCACTGGGCCATATGTTTAAAAATGACAGGGAAAACATTCTTCCTGTGTGAAAAGCATATACTGCTTGAGGAAAGACATCATCATTGCTAAGAAACGTTTGTGCAGCCTCAGACAGCAGAGCCTGGCCATCCATGATGAGCTGCTGGCTACGTGGAGGCTGAGAAAGGGGTAGAGATGGCTCATCACCTCCCCTGCTACCAGAGGTTTGGTTCTGTGCAGCCACGCTCTGGGCAGCTCTGCTGGCAGCGCTCCTATCTGCACACGCAGAGCCTGGTGCTGCCTCCCCGGGCCCCGGGGACCCGGCACAAAAGGGGCCGCGGGGATTTGCGGGGCGGGCGCCCGCGCCCTGGCACGTTCTTATCAGCGAGCGCACTGCCCAGGCCCCGCTGCGGGGCACCCTCCCGAGCTGGGTGGTTATGGCAAGCAGGCATTGTTCTAAATTCATGTCACCCCCGCTGCAGATCCTTGCAGGCACCGGGAGGCTCCAGCAGCTGAGCCAGCCCGAGACACGAGTGCTGGGGCTCAGCTCCCCGCGCCAAGGGGAGTGCAGGGCCTGAGCAGGGCAGCCCGGGGGTCTCACCTACCTTCACCTGCAGGATGACCCTCCAGTCTGCCGGATAAGCAACGCTGTAAGGGAGCATAACACTTGGCACAACTTTCACAAACGTATGCAATACAGGAAACACTACGCTGAAAGCACCTTCACGGGCAGCCCAAGACCCCGTGGGTGCGGGGCCAGCGCCGCGGCTCGGGACACGCAGGGCACGGGACGAGCTGCAGATCACTGCACTGGCAGGGGTGGCCTTATCTGTCACTAAATTTGCAGCTGTGCTTCTGTTTGACTTCAGATCCAACACCAGGTACAGGAATATGCTTTATGTTCTACATGATGGATACATGTCTCACCAAGCACGGCCGCAGAACGCCAGGCAGCCCAGCACCTCATCAGCACACTCATTTTCTGGCAGGTATAGGCAGAAGTCCTGGGAAGAGCCTCCATACAGGCTGGCTGGAAACCTCTAGGTAAACTTAAGGATCACCTGTGTGGTGACAGCAGTTAGGGCAGCCGGACCCCAGATCATCCAGCCAAGTGCACCCCTACAATAAGCTCGGGTTTCAGAGCTCTCAGCACCAACAGGCACAAATACAAACCTGTCCACCATGGCCAAGGCAGCTGCCCCTGCACCTGGATGGGGGACACCTGGGACAAGCTGAGGACAGGAGCCTGTGCTCAGAACCCTCCCCACGACTGACAATAAAAACACTGCTCTGGTGCCCATTCTCAGATTTAGACAGCAAGAACTGAGGATTCCAGGGAAAATCCATGGGTGTACAGTTTGTGGTATTACTGAGTTTTTCTGGTGCCAATTTTAAAGCACTGCTATGACCTCTGGAAAGAAGGAAAACTGCATTTCAGCACAACAATGTAGAAAAGAACAAAAAAAAAGGGTACTTGTTATTTTTTTTAGCTTGAAACACTAGTCAGGTTAAGAGAAAGAGGCAGAATTCTGGCAAGGACAAGAGCACTCAGACTGAGCCACAACACAGTAATTAGGGCCAGTAGGTCATTAGAGCCACAGCTGTATAAACTAGGTGTATAATTAAGTTTCCACACTGCTTTTTCACAACTGTATTTCAATTTCTTTTGTAGAGGATGATCAGTAATTCATTCATTTAAAGGAGCAACAGCAGCAGCAGCAAAAAGAGAAAATCTCTGACTTGCCAATCAAGCGCAGCAAAAGATTACAATTTTGGGGAGGGCAAATTTTGGAAACACATGACAGAAGTCTCTCTTTGTCAGTGGGAAGGCACAAAGTACCACCTGACAAAAACATTCATGAGACATCAGTTACTGACAAGCTGCCGTGTATGCTTTTCTGGATAAGCATCCTGCACATACAGTTGCATGGAAATTATAATTCTTGTAGCAGTTGAAATACAAGAAAATGCAAAATTATACACTAGCATGAAACAGTTATAATACCTCATTTCACATGTAAGCCTAGTGTACAAGTTACAGGGCATTTAAAAGGAGCAACTGCAAGACTTTAATTATAAACTAGTTCCTACCGTACAGTAGTTTAGAAAAATCAGCTGCTTCCAAGCTGGCAATATCCATATATAGCTCTGCTGCTGTTTGAAACAGACAACCTGTAAAGTTATCAACAACAGAAGAGGACCTCATGAAATGCTCAGAGACCCCATCATAACCTACTTCTGTCCACTTCATTGATGCACTAATTTGCTTTACAACACTCTACATGCAGTTCAGAGACTGAAGAAAAAGGTTTACATGAATTTATTGTGACCCAAGGGAGAAAAGGGGCGATATTGGGTGGAGGAATCAAAAATAAAATACTGGAGCTAAACCCAGACTAGAGCAGGTGGATTAATACACACAAGCAAAATACCAGATCTCGTGGCTTTTTAGCCACTTTTCATCATATAAAAACAACTTGGCATCAGCCAAGATAATGATATATTGCAGAATAGTTGCTTGATGTATGTAGCCTCTGGTGCTGGCTGGGGGACACAGTAATTTGTAAATCCACGTGCAATTCTTTACTGTTGTCAGTAAAGCCTTAAGATAGCATTGTGCTGTGACACCTACACTGTAAAACAAGCAAAATACCAGATCTCGTGGCTTTTTAGCCACTTTTCATCATATAAAAACAACTTGGCATCAGCCAACAGATAATGATATATTGCAGAATAGTTGCTTGATGTATGTAGCCTCTGGTGCTGGCTGGGGGACACAGTAATTTGTAAATCCACGTGCAATTCTTTACTGTTGTCAGTAAAGCCTTAAGATAGCATTGTGCTGTGACACCTACACTGTAACAGCAGTGTGCAAAAAAAAAGTATATGAGACTGCATATGATGCCAATAGCAATTAGTCTTCTCTAGTTATGGGGATAACTAGAGTTATCAATTAATTTTAGTGGGTTTCCAATTAATTTTAAAAGTTTAACACATCCAGCGCATACACTAGGTGGGTTTGTTTATTCTTGGAGTATTTTTCAAAAGGCTTGCTTGTTGTTTAAGGCACTATTTCCACGACAGCTGCAGGAGAGACCATTTGTGGGGACAAGCTGGGAGGCAAGGGAAGACACGAGCCAGTGAGGAAATGTGATGTTCTTTCAGTACAACCTGCCCCCATTTAGACCCTTTTCAGATCCCCATAGACACTGGAAACCTACAACCTGCAATCACAGACATCAGTCATGAGCAAAAGGTATAAAAAGCACCTAATTCTGTCAGAAGGAGAACATCTCTACTACGCTGACATCAAAGGGAACACCACGCACTTATGCTACCAGAGATGTCTAGATTTCAGCAGTGTTTTGTCCTCAAAGAAACAAGTCTGAAATACATGAAAAGGCAAGGGGGGAAATGGCTGTTTGTTCCCTCCTTACATGTCAAAGCAGCTGCGTTCAAACTGTATTATAACTTCAGCGCACCATAATGAATTTCTGAGGGATTCCAGTGAAATAGATGGTTTATCCTATTCTTTGGAGTGATCTCTTGTAATCCTGCAACACTCCTCAGCTACAATACCTTCCTAAGTTCAGTATCCCAAAGGAAGTCATTAGTTACGTTGTATTATCAGCCTGGTGATATTATCGCTACAAATATTACCTGTATTGATCTGGAGCCATGTAGACAGAACTGAAAACCCTGCTTCAGATTAAGACATGAAAACCTAGCTTGCCAAGAGGTCAGGCACTGCACTGCACCCTCAGATGCATCAGGCAGGCATTGGAGGCAAAAGGAGTTAAAGAGCTTCTTTTGTGGGGTATTATCTTTGAAAACACCACACTTCCTGATGCAGCCTTAAGATTTTCACTCTGGTGGTGCAAGTCTTTTCAGACGAATTAATGAGGATGTGCATTTTGCATGCTTTGAACAAAAATTTTTATGGCTATTGAACAAACTGGGAGGTCAGAAAGGGTTTTTTCCTCAAGGTAAGGTATGTAAGTAACAAGCAATATTCCACAGACTGTCTTCATGGAAACCTTCTCATTTCAAAATATATGAGTGCAATCTTACTATTTACTTTAAATCTTTTCAGGACACTAGATTAAACTACATCAAAACCAGGCATTTTGTTCTGGAAGAAGGATATCCTCACATGGAGATAATTAACACCTGTACCATGTACGTGCAGATGGTTATATGGTGCCTTTTCATGACAAAATGTCATTGTGAAACATCAGCACATGTGAAGACAATAAAAGATGATGAAATTACACTACCTGCAATCAAAAATTATCAATGGGAATACTAACAAATTATTTTGATAGGTCCCAAAAAATATAATTTACTTTTCTTACTCTCACTATGTTAAATAAAAAGCAAGGTGTGAAAACACTGGCTGTATTGATATCAGTAGAATCTCCAGATTGACACATTTTAACGTATATGTGCCTCCGGAAAAACAACAGTGATGTTGGTCAACATCATAACCTACATTCCTCCTCAGGAGCCCCCGCCAGCAGCACCCACTCCACTGCCCTCTGCCCTGCTCCAGTCCCCCAGCTGTGCCATCACAGCTGTTCCTGGGGATCATGCCATGAACCAGACATGAGCAGGCACCTGATGTAAAAAAACAGCCTTTCTTTTGGTGAGGCTCACCCCTGGCACCACAAGCAGCTGTACCAGCACAACGTGGGAGACTGGGCAGTGAGGGAGCAGCACCACCCAGGTCCAGCCACTGGAGACACACTGTACAGCTGCTCAGCTGCCCACCCAGCCAGGCAGGATCCTGCCTGTCCTGCTCTCCATGGGGAATGGTGTCAGGAACAACCGGTCCCTGCAACTGCTCCTTTGGGAAAGACCAGTGCCCACCTGGGCTGTGCACCTTGCCTTCCATTTTGGAAAACAAAGATTTTTATACTTCAATTGCCTTTCTTGCTTACTACCCTGCAGTAAAAATGTCATTTACGGAAGTCTCAGGCCAATGCCATAGTTGTTGGCGGGCCAAGAAATGACTGTGAGAAACAGCCTTCCAATTGTATGCACTTTCCAGCTTGCAGCCTACTCACTGTTTAAACTAGAGCTCAGAGCAAGGAGCTCTGGGGGCAGGTGTAGGAATGCAATCCCTATCCACCTGCAGGCTGGGGAAAAGCCCCAGTGTCCCTCTGTCCTTCCTCCCAGCAAGCAGATAGGAACAAGGGCAGGGGAACCTCATCCCTGCAGACAGGGTGAGACACAGGAGGATGTGTTCAGGGTGGGACTTGGACTGAGCCAAAGCCCCTGCCTGACCCTCCCTCCTTGACTGTTTCCTGTGCTTTTAATTCAGTGAGCATCATTTTACTTGTGTCCAAAAAGAGCAGAAAACATGGGCTAATTATCAAACAAATTAAGTGGCCAGGGAAGAATACACACTGAGGGGAAAGAGGATTCAATACTGCTGCACCAGAGGAGAAAGTAACCCTTCTGCCCTCTGCCAGCCTTGACCTGTTTGCCATATAGCAACTGCCTAAAAATAATTTAGATGAGTGAGGAGGAAAAAGTGATAGCACAGTATTCAATTCCAGGAAGGTGAAGGATGAGGACCTTTGATTTAAATACATATTAATGGATACTGTTCTCTCTCTCCTAAGATTTTATTTAATCTTTGGTAAAATCTGCAAAGCTTTTACTGCTCCCATAAGTGGACTTAGGGTGCTCAGCAGAATCCCTGCTGCTACTGCTGGTCAGGCAAAGGCAGCCATGTAAAAGCAAGATACGTTGCAATTGTTCACATCAATGCTCTGAGTTTGTTCTTACTTTACAGCAAGTAAAATCAAAACCAACACAGGCTAATGCTGTCCTTGCTTCCATAAAACTCAAAAGGTGATGCAATAATAACCTAGGGAAAATGGTGCATTTTTAGGGTGGGATTACAAAACTTGCACTATGAATTTTCATCTCCCAAATCATCATGTTGTCTTATGGGGTTCAGAGGCCCTTCTTCCTGGCAGTTTTGCCCACTCCAGTCATTTAACTTTTTTAATCTTCCTACATTTGGAGACAGAGGGAAAAATACTCTGCCTGAAACTTAGCATTTTAAAAAACCCACAACATTTTTTTATCTAACGTAATTACTGACAGACTCCAATTGGAAAGCTGTTGCTTTTATTTTAATTTTATTAAAGGAGTGAACAAAGGCTACCCAAGGCACCACAATAAAATTACATTAACTGTAAAATTACATTATTAATTCTTTAATCTCACTTGAGGCCTCAAGCTGTTGCTATGTCCAATTACCCAGCTAACCACCTGTCAGAACTGTAAAGCTAGTTTAACATTACCTCCAGGACAGTTGTGTGCCCTGTGTTCAGTCAGGTCTGCCAGTGAATCGAAGTCCTGCTGACAGTTATCGCAGGTGTAAATTGACTCATCCTCCATGTCTTCATCTTCCTCATTTCTCTCTTCCTGGCTCGTCACACTGTTCCTCTCTTCCAGGGCCTGGCTGTCCTTCGCTTCACTCTCCAGCTCTCCTCCCAGGCCACCTGCCAACAGCAAGAACATCCTCTAAGTTTGAGAGGTCTGAAAAATAAGAGCTTTAAGAAGGATGTTGCACTTATTAAGATACATTTAATTACAGCAGCTCTCACATTATTCCCGACACCTTTTATTATATTAATGTGGTTTTTATATCATGCAGTGCAACAATTCTCAACTGTATTCTCTGCTGCTTAGTGCGAATCCTGCAAACACTCTCTCCTAATCTTCTCTGGTGGGTGTATAGCAAGAGCCTCTAACTCTCTGTCATATAAAGTTGTTAGTGTTTTATCACTTAACCAGATTCTCAAAGCTTTAAAAATTGGCAAGATTAATTACAGCCCGCAAAGAAAAGGCATGTGCTGAATTTTAATTCTCAGTGCTCTCCTCTCCCCACCACCTCCAAGTCCTAACATTAGTAACAAGAAAAAAAAAATTATCTAGCTGAAGACCCCCAAAGCACACATATACCCCAGGATGTGAGAGGTCCCCCAGTGAATAATAAGAGGCACTCTGCTGGGCAGATGAGCCTTGCATTGTGCTGACAGCTTTGCTCCTGACCTTCAGGTCTCTGATATTTTTTCTCCTCTTCCGTCACCAAATTGTGGGCTAACACAAGCATCTTCGCCAAAAAACCCACAAGTTCCCATGTGCATTACTGTACAAGGAGACTGAGCTCTCTGGTGGCTCCAGAGGCAGCCTGGTGCAGGGGGCAGGTCCCCACACAGGGCAACTGGCTCTCGGCTGGCAGTGGGGTGGAAGGCACAGGCAGCCAGCCACAGCCAGAACCCCCAGCACACAGTCAGTGGCCTGGCATGAGGGATGGGCTTGCAGCCAAACCTTCGTGACTCCAGGACACCCTCTTGACCACCATGTCCACCCAGACATACTTGAAGCCAGTCATGCTCAATGGCTCCATGCAGCACTGCAGCTGTCTCTCACTTGGACTCCTCAGAGAGACAGCAGAGGTGAAAAATATCTCCTAAGTCCCTGTTGCCACCTCAGCCAGGAAACCATCTGTTAGATATGCTGGCCACACTGACCAGGCCTTTGGTGACAAGCTGAGACAGATGCTTGGGCCTCTTCCACATGCATGTCCCACCAACCCAGAAGCTAGAGCCTCAGGCACTGCACCTGCACCGCTAACCCGCCCCCGGATCACTCTCACACTCCAAATACACCCTGTTGGTAAGATGGGAACATCTGAGAAACCATCCAGCAAAGTGGAATGGAACTGCAGGCCCTTGCAGCAGATGAGATCCTCCCACACTCCTGACCAGTGCTGGCTGACCCTGAAAGCTCAGGAGCTACTCAAGACAGCCAGGAGGGAGATGTCACCTCATTGGTTCAGGATGCATTTGAGTTTTAAAACCATTAAGGAAACACCAGTGAGCAGAGAGATGAATTATTTCTAAAATTAGATCAGGGCCAAACAGATGAAGGACAACCAATGCTGAGAACATGAAACAGAGTCAAAAAATAAAATTTATTAAAGATGAAAACTGGTTACCACAAGCACTGCAATTCAGACACACACATTAGTAGGGCTCTGCTACCACTATCCAGCCACAGCACACTTCATACCATCTTCTGCACTGCACGTGATAACATAAATCAACTAGTGTAAAATGCTTTGCAGTTTTCCATGGAGCACTCATAACATGATGTACCCTTCAAATTGCAATGGAAATATTAAAAATCAATCCCTTCTTGTGGTGTATCACAGCATCCCTCTTAGCAATTAACTGCCCATTTTCAGTTTTTTTCTTCCTGTTAAATTATACATATCTTTCTACTAAAAAATTTCCATTAAGAGCTAGATTTAATGTTCATCTTAACAAATCAGATATGCTGCTCACCCAGCAGTAATGAATTTAGGGATTTAGGTATAAAAAGTATCACTCACCAAGCTCTCCATATTTCAAGTCATCATCTGTACTATGTTTATTCAATAAAATGCTGTTTGCTGAACTGCATGTTTTATAGACTTCTTCCTTAAATAAAAATCTATTGCAAGGAAAAAACACAATTCTGGTTCTCTTTATATACCACTACTACACCAAATAAGTAACATTTGAAGCTGTGTGAGCTTTGTTTTATTTCACACATCATTTAATGCACATATTCAAATCATCACTTCCATTTTGTCATATTTACTTGGCCCACCTTGGCCTCTCATCCCACACTGCAATCACCACCATTTCAGTTCATTCAGTCTTTTTAAAGCCTCTATGTCCTACAGACTTGATAGCTAATAAATCAGAATGTCAACTCTCTGGTTTTATAAGACAGAAACCTATAAAAGTAGTCCAAGCATATGAATCTAACCTAAAGAATTGCCACCTGCTTCTATGACGCCTGTTGATGGAGACCTCAGAGAAGCCCTTCTGAGCTGACTTTGCTACAACCTGATGAAGAGTTTTTAGGCAACTCTGAGGAGGTTTAAGGGACCTTCTTTAATATTTTTAGCCAAAAAATTGTCTTTTCATAGTTAACCTTAAGACCAGCTGATCTGGTGAGTACACTGTGACAAATTCATCCTTGGTTTTACTCCAACACTTCGTGACTACACCAGGGATAAAGCTATTTGACCGAGTCCAACAATAACAAATAATTTAGCACACTGCTTTAGGAAAAATAAATTGTACAACGTGAGATAAGAAAATAGATTCCTGACTGCAAAGCAAAATTCCAGAAACATTTTTTAATTCCCTGTTGAATGGGAAATCTGATCCTCTAGGCAACTTTTCAAAAGTGTCGTTGCTTGACACAGTTATATGTCAACAGTGAATCTTGCACGAATTATTTAGCAAATGCAACATTACTTTAAACTGAGATTTATTTTTTTTTTCTGTTTTCAGCAAGTTGAAGGAATTTGACATGTCTGCCATGCCTCAGTGTTACTGTCCTTTGAATAACATGGTCTTCAGATTCCTCTGCCAAGCCGCACACTTGGTGCTTGCCTTGTGGAAACCAAACACCAATGAGAAAAATCTGAGATGTCTCCTGGTTTTTTGGCCTTTGTCTCTATTATTTTGACCACGAGCTGCAAGCAGGGTGTGCGAGGTGCAGGCAGCCCCAGGGAGGCACCAGCTCCTCACCCAGGGAAGCAAAAAGGCCAGCGAGCGCCAGGGCTGTGATGGGAATGGGTGGTCCATCCAACAAGGAAAAGCTGCAAAAGCAGCCCAGCTGTTCCTGTGGTGAGCTCAGTTTTCCTGACAAGGACAGCAGGCCACAAGCATTCCTCAGGAATTAATTTCTGAGGAGTTTTGCTGTAGTAATTCACAGTTTTAACCTGTAATTTTCCTGCTGGCAAGAACTGCAGGAACACCCCGCCCCAGCACAGCCAGGCAGGACAGGAGCACGGAGGCACAAGCACACTGAAGAAGGGGTTTGGGCCACCATGGGAGGCCAAGGCACTGCTGGCACTGGGAGCAAGAGCTGGTACAAATTTGGAGCCGAGCCTGTCCCTGAGGGGATGTGTCCATACACTACCATACAGAAGGGCTTCTTGGGGATCAGAGCCAATGACACCTTCAGAAGCCTCTGAAGGTCAGTAGCTACCTTGTAGCATCAAGCACAGATCTATGTATTAACTGACACAGCTGTACTTTAAGATGGCCTTGGAGATCAGTGAAGTTAATTCAACAGTAAGCACCCTCTAATTAGATTGCTAAAAAAATAAAAAAACAGACCTGTAAGGAATTTGTCCAGGGAGCACCTCTGCAAAGGTGGCACAGCACCCTGGGTGCACAGCTCCCAGCTGGCAGCTGGACATTTGTGCATAGCACAAGGTTATGGCCAGACATCAGCAGAAGGCAGCTGCCACACCACATCTTAGGATAAATGGTCACTAATTAATTCCAAAGGTAAGGAAAAAAGTCCCTGCATTTACTAAAAAAGTTATTAGTAATTTTTTTAATAAACCTGGCATCCCTAATAATGACTTCAACAATTTTCTTATCTGAGTAAGAGGATACAATTTGAGAGATCAGCCTTGAAAATACACCTTGCTCTACCTGAAATGTCAGGAAGCAGGACTGGAACCTGTTCTTCTTTTCTCCTTTTTTTCCCCTCTCTTTTTTTTTTCTTTTTCCCCTGTAGCACAGTGGAAGGCCTGCAGGGCTTTACACAAGAAGAATATTTTACCCTATGACCTAAACAATCTGGCCAACAGTCAAGAATATGTTATTCTAATTGTCACTGAAGTTAATGTTGTTAATGACTCTTGGTTTTTCTGTAAAAGCCAGCTTACACTCTAGAAAGTTACTATTTCAAAGGGGATATATGAAGAACTGGGAGTATTCCTTCCTGACCTGGTGGTCCAAGGAATGTGGCAAACTTGGCAAAGCTGGAAAAGTGAATCCCCAAAGGTCCAGCTTGAAAGTTGCAGTCAGTAGAAATGCCTTCTGAGCTGTGTTCAAAACAGCTCTGTTACAGGAATAACGTGCTCCTAAAGCCAAATATTTGAAAACAGATTACACGTACCATGTTCAACTCAGACAAGAGCAAATTTCCACTTGCTTCAGTCAGACAGGGATTTACAGCATCGCCAGCAGGCTGGGGCTGTGCAGGGAACTGAGTGGCAGAGCCTCAGCCTGCACTGTGGTGCCAGCCCAGCTAGGATGGCAGCAGCCTTGGGGACTGCAGCTGGCATCCAGGACTGGAAACACAGGAAAGCCAGAGCCACACTGGAAGTGATGCTGATGCCTACCTACAATTTCCACCAAGGGACCTGGTGCAACACAGGGGCCAGAAAAACTTAAAAAAGGAAAAATTATCTTCTTTTTTTCAGCTGTGGAATAAAATACGGACATTTAAAACTTTTTATTTTACCAGCACAATAGAGGGCAAGCAAGCCTTTATCTTTGTGCTGGGAATTTTCTGCGGCTTTTCTTTAATTTTTTATTTAAGCCTGAGGAGTTTTTAAAGCTGGGATTTATTTTAAATCTAGGAGTGTTCTTTGGAACATTATTTAGTGCAGAGCCATGTCTGGCTTTAAATACCTCCAGCTACAGGGTTTCCATCAAGAGCTGTTTCTTTACAGTAGACATACACTGACTTACTGCTGGACAGTCCTTCATATTACAGCAGCTTTGTACACAGAGCTACAGCTGCACTCTACAAAGTGCCCAAAGTTATGCTGTGAAAATCTGTAGCTAAGCATGTGCACACACAATGCCAAGGTCTGAGAAAATGAGAAAATTAAGGGGGGTAAAGAGGCATCTCTTCATTCCTCCTCTGCCTTGGCCCAGAGAAAAAACAATTGAAGGTTCTCAGAACTGGCTATAACTCCTAGGAATTTTCCAGAGGACATTTGATAAAAGTAAACGGCACTGAAGAACTGCAAGCTACTTTCTGGAGGTGCTGGCACACAACTGACACACCTCCTGGGATTCAGCAGAGCCAGAGGTGCGACCGCCCAGGGGTGCAGCCTTCCCGCCCCAGGGCCGCGGCTCTGCTCCCCGGCTGGACAACAGGAAGGAAATTTCGTCTGTAATTAGGAAGTGAGAACAAAAGAAGCAAATTACTTAAAGGAAAAGCCTAATCTAAACCTTCATTAGTAGACGTTTTGCTCAGTGTCAAATGCCAAATCAGCATGGGAGGGGTCTCTGCTTTTATGTGGTTTGTTAGACACTCGGGTTGTCTCTAGCGCTGCCGTACAGCAGGAGAGGCAAAGTTCTGTCATTAGTGGTCAAAGAAGAAAGAAATGAAGCAAAAAACCACTCATGTTTTCATAGTGAAAACAAACAAATCTGAGCTGAAATCTTCCCACAGGATGAAAAGTTTTGGCTTTGCTGGGTATCCCTGGTCTGTGGCTCTTCAATGTTTCAAAAACCATCTTTTTTAAAGGCTTGCATCTGGAACGCAGGTACACAGTGTGTGCTGCCCCTCAGTGCACCAGGGCCCTAATGTGAGCCATTGGAACCACGGCAACCATAGCCCCACAGAGCAGCCAGAAACCTGCTCCAGCCAAGCAAACCTGGGCAGAAAGCACAGATTGCATCCCAGCCCTAGGACCACGTATCAAAGGCAGCACATCGAAGCCTTGCTACGTGCATCAAAAGCAAGCAGGCTTGGTGCTCTCTCACGCAGTGCAGCACAGGTCTCTCACACAGTGTCAAACCACATGGGGTAAAAAAAAAAGTGCCTAGCTGAAAAAACAAAGAGCCAAAAAGGACAAAGCATGAAACACCACAGTCTGTTCATGTAACATCAAATTGCATGGGCTGACTACATGACAGAGCAGAGTGAGTGAAGCACAGGCTGCCACACAACCCTGCTCAGTTGCCACAAAACACTCCTTGAGGGCTCAAGACATCTGTGCATTGGATCTAGCCTTCCCTCCACAAGAAGGAAAAACAATCATAATACCAAAAAAATTATTTGATCCAGCATGTAGTTAATGGTGTTGGCCTCCTAAGACTTACAACTTAATAAAATTGATCTCACTGCAGTACTGTAATGAAGAACAGTAGGATAAGGCTACCCTTGAACCATGAAAATTGTATATTGTTACCTCCTTGTGCCCTCCTAGGGCTATGGCCGCTGCAGCCTCTCCAAGCTGTCATTTGTCTGACTCTGACAGCAGACTCCACCAACAAGTGGCAATGGTAGCTACAAGGGCTTCTTTTGGAAAGGCAAGGGAAGAGGGAGAGTGCTCAGTGCTAGGTATCTCTCTGGATAATAACCCACAGGACAAAAAACAGATTATACTAGTAATACAGTTCTGTGTGAAGTGTGTTAACAATAAAACATACAAAAGTCAGAAACCTGAGGAAGTGCACGTTAACATTTCACAGCAGAGTCTTATTACACACCAGTAGGTATTAAACTATATTAATTTCTAGGTGGACAGTTCTCAGGATTCTTCTTTATCTTAGCCAAGGATAACTATTCTGGTAGGGTACTACACCTCCTTCTGCATCTGCTTACACACATGCTTTAAGAGAAAGGGGTTCCAAGCTAAACACCCAGCAGTAACTAGCTAACTGCTGCCAGGGCCTGCCCCACCACTGCCTGTTTCTGCCAGCATTGCACTGCTCATGGAATTGTTAGTGACAGTTCTGCACCATCCCCAGCATTCTTCTATTAACTTGCTTAAATCACTATTTCCCAGGGAAAATTTTCATCTTACTTAACTGATAGGATAGTTTTCTCAAATTAGCAGCTACCATGTGTAAGAAAATCTGAACTGTCTATCTTGAGTTTCACAGCATGGGAAGAGCTGGCAGAGGACTGGCAGCTCATTGCACTCCCTTTGCTGTAGCACAGCCACAGGCATCACACACAGAAGGGATAATGCAGGCAACCTGTTGCCTCAGGGTGCCTTGCTTTCACCTGAGCCCACCTGTATCTGTGTGTGCTTATTGCTACAGGTATCATTGCCCTGGTTACTCTACTGAAACCAAGAATTGGCCCTGTGTTCTGCCTCCATGCAAATCCAAGCTTGCTGTGGGTACTCACCCAGTAACTACCAGAACATAGATATTTCTATGGACAGTCCTGCCCCATGTTCTCTAAGCAGTGCAACTATTTACATCTAGCACCTGACCTGAAATCCACCAGCTTTGCTCAGTCAATGACTTTTACATCACACTCACATACACAAACTCACCCTACACCCCCAGTTTTCTTGGATTTAAGACCTCCATAGTATCCTTTAGTCAACATGCTAGAGAAACCTTTTATTAAATGCTGCTAATTTTTTTATTGATCAAACTGTGAGCCATTTCATTTTCCATTATAGCAGAAATCTCCTATAGGAGCATTCAGATTAAGTTTCTTTATTCTGTCTGTAGTAGCATGTCACTTTTAATCAGTTTTTAGTTTCATTATTGCTTAAAAATTAGAGAGCAGCTTCTCTGTTCTTTATTGCTTTTTTAAGTTTAGTTACTGAATGGTTATTAAACTTGGAAAATATACAGACAGGCGTAACGTGCTCAATAAATTCCTCACTGTCTCTAACCAACTTTAACGTCAGCTTTTTTTATAATTTTTAGGTTTATTTTCACTGAAAGACTGCTTGTAATTATTACTCATGTTCTCCCTAAACACTTATGTTACTAAAGTGTGAAATGTCTTCTAACACAAAGACAGTTCTCTGGGAAGTAATTACAAAAATGCATTCAGGGGCAATAATTTTATATTAACTGTCAGCAGCATACATCTTCTGAAAAGGCACTTGTTATGAAGGAATTATTTGTGTGGAATGTGAAGGCACTGAAAGCAAAGGAAAACTGCAGAAACACATTAAACTGAAACTCCAGCTCCCTCATCAAGGGTCAGTTTATGTTTAAATCATTACCTTGAAGGCAACCCCACACCTTTCAAAGAGTCTATTAAACAATTTCAATTTATGCACAAATCAAACACAGTCTCCACTTTTTGGTGTGGAACAATTTCCATCCTCTTTTTAAGGAAGTTTCTGAGCAGCTAATCAAAATATATAAATATGTGCTTCTATTAAGCTTTCACTGATGACAAAAAATACTTGTTTATGATTCCTGGGTAGTAACAAAAATGGTGACCTCAGAACTGACCAGGCACACTGAAAAGCTGTATGTGTCTGTAATGGCTACAAGAAAAGATGTAATGAACATTTTATAGCAGCTTTTAGTCTGTGAGCTAATTCCTCAGTCCTTAATAAAGTGCAATAAATCAGTGAAATTAAAAATAGTAAAGTGAAACACGGCAACAGTGATTAAGCATCATATCACTTTAAAAGAGTTTGTTTCTTTTTAAATTCAGATAAGGAAATCATAAAAACCACTACCAAACAATAAAATTTCCCCTTCATTGTATCTGTGGGTAGTTTTCGGCCTTCCTAGTGTTTTTACTAAAATGATTTAGATGTTTCTATGTTACATGACAACTGCATTTATACACCAAAAAGCTGACAAAGAGCTACGTTGTTACTATTTATTTGCATGTAAGCAGCAGTGGGATTGTACTTTACAGTGTTAACAGCACAGAGTGTTTATCAGCTCTTCGGTGTTCGGCAACCAGTTTAAGGATATAAATATGGGATATAAAGACTTCCCTTCCACAAATGCAATGGAAAAAGGAGAGCAGAGCAGTCCGGAGCATACCAAGGGTTCTGTTACTGAAACAGTGCCCAACTGCAGGACTCCCCCAGTTATTGACCTCAGTCTCCCTCGGCCCACCAGGCTGGGAAGCAGATGCCCCATGCCCTGGCAGCACTGTGAGGAGTTCAGCCCTCCTCTTTTACCCTGGGGTCTCCTTTGAAATAACAGACTCAAAATCCAAAGGGAAGGTTCTGGTGGGCTGCAGCAGCAGCAGGCCCAGTGGTTCCTTAACAGATGGCAGGGCAAAGGAGGAAGGCACCTCTCCTGTGAGCATCTGAGCTGCAAAGCACAGCCTGAGTTAGATCAGAAAGTCACAGTCCTAGAAGGGGCATCTCACTTGGTTGCTCTGTTCACTACCAGGGATATTCCACATCCAAGTACAGACAACAGTTACCACTGCTTTTTCAAAATATCAACACCTCACATTTCTTCTGATGTCCAATAGCAATTTGCTTTGTAGATCTCTGTGGCATTCAAATCCAAGTCTGTTTGCACACAGCTATCCACACTTCTCTGGTATCATCTGCAGAAAACTCTAATCCACTTACCCAAGACACGTAATAGTTGTACAATGGCTTATTTGCCTCTGAAACAAGATATTATTGCCTACTTCCAGATTCTAAATGTGCATCTGCATGGGAGTAACTGCCACATTTGGTTCCAATATAGAGGTTCAAATCAAAACTGATCTAAAATTCATATGCATGCACAAGGTAATTAATATGCAGCAAGCATTAACTTGAAAGTGAAGTGCACTTCTTCATAAACCATATTTTCACTCTTTGACATGCAACTGTTCAATAATACTGACCATCATCAGCTATGTAAATCTGCAGCACAGAAGTGGCAATTTTATTTGGGTATATTAATATTGCACAACGTATTATTTCTAAGTCTCTGTTGGAGACAAGTGTCCTGTTTCCAACAGTTCCATGGAATCCCACTCACACCTAACCTAGGACATCTTCATCATGTTTTAATTCATTGGCATGACAAAACCTTTTTTTCCTTTTAGGAAATAGTGTGAATAGTTGTTTGTTTTGTTGGGGTTGTGTTTGTTTTATTTTGTTTTTTGTTTCTTTTTTTTTTACTTTAAGGTAAAGCCAGATATGTGTAAAACTTGAATCTATAGCTCCCTGAACAGACAAAAAATTCTGAAGGCTTAATAAAATTCCCATGTGGCTTGTTATTGCAGCTGCATATCAAATGCAAAAATAAGGTATTGACTGATTCTGCTCAGAATAACAGCTGCTGGAACTCATGATTAAAATAAACCCGTTGATTTTTAAAGAGAAGAAAAATTACAGGTGATGAAATTTACCAGAAGTGACAAATGTGACTATGTATTTCAATGTTTGTACCCCCCTTGTCTAATTCAAAATGCAGATTCCTCTGTTGTTCTTTTAGAAGGTCCAGAATTTTGAATTGTCCTTCCTACAGATAAGCTCTGGCCCTCAGAAGATTCCCATCCCCAGTGTATATCAGCCTGCAGGGGATGCACAGAAAAGGGAGGTGGAACAGGAAAGCAGAGCAAGGCTTCATACAAAATACCCTCATGTCCCTGAAGATATTTCTGTTCAAAATGCACTTTTCCCCTACTTAGGATACAGATTTGTTGAAAAACTATGTTGCGGAGGAATGTCATTCACAACCCAAACCTATAGAATCCTAAGGGCAGCATGTGCATTCATTGTTTTATATCTATAAAAACCCCAAAGCACTAGTTAGGACAGAGTGAAAGAGCCAGAGCACTCTGCAAACCACCAGGGGTGGGTCTGATACAAAGGGAAAGGATGGAACAGAGGGGAAAATGTATTTGGGCAGAAATAAGAGACAGGCAAATTAAGGAAAGCAGTAATTTCTTCACTGAACTTCTCATGGGTCTTGGTTTGCTTAGAACCTGCCTGGAACATTTTCTAGTGGGAACAACAAACGTGCAGCTGATGGAGCATGGAAGGAGCTGCCTCTGTGATAACTGTGCCTGGAAATCTTCAGAACTGCGGTTAACGACCTAAGAAGTTTCTGTGGGGTTAGGTTCATGGAGTTGGCTTCTCGGGTAAAACTGTTTACACTTCACATAGAGAGTGAACCTGGACCATAACCTACTTGCAGGTATTATAGTCTGATCCAATACTAAGTAATAACCTGGAGAAAAAAAAGCTCACTAACAAATGTCCACACACCTAAGGAAAAAGACACATTTTCCCAAGTGTCTGGTCATGTCCCTTTGCCACCAGAAAATGCTGGCAGAGGGGCAGAGGCTCAAGTCTCTGCTTCACAGGAGTCCTCCAAGCAGGGCACAGCAGCAAAGTGAGCAGAATTTGAGAAAACAGGTTTTCCCTCCAGCTCCAGCTGGAGGGGGAGCATCCATAGACAACCTAAGTATTTACGAGTCAAATAGCCACTGAATGACAACAGACTGTAGTAAAAACCCATGAGACTTCAAACTAATGAGAGTTAGGCACCTGTGTGCCTAAATGCCTTCAGAAGGGTATGGCTAACAAGCTTTCAGACCTGTTACCCTCAAGTCTCATTATGTACGTCCATCTCTGCACCACCAGCACCAGGTCTTGATGCAGGTACCCAGACCACAGCAAAAGACTTCAGTTGCCTTTTTTCAGTCATTAAACCTAACAAGATTCTCAACCAGAAAAGAGAGTGAAGTCTGTGCATCTCATATTTTGCAGGACAGGAAAGGGTCTTTCACAGGTGGTCAAGTTATTACAGAAGCATGGGATTCTGCAAAAAGCATTACCTGCCATGTGACCACGGCCAGCCCCTGCTGTACAGACACACACCTCTCCTGCCCAGCAGATACACCAACGAGGTTAACACAAGTCAAGGAAACCAAATTAAAATGATTCAAAGTTCCCTAGCATTTTCTGCTCCTTTTCTCTTCCCCAGTATTAAAACATGACCTGATTTTGGGCTGTGGGCTCCATTTTAATTCAGTTTGTGTATAACATGAGCTCATACATAAAAATTAATGTACCTCAAATTTCTTTCCTCATTTCTTTCCTTAATACCAAACTCTGAAGTCCAACATGTTTCACTTGACAAAGCCATTCATTCTGTAATTTCACACAATTAAATTGAGCAAAGCAGAGTATTTAAATTGGAGCTAAGTGAAATATACTTCTGTGTGGTTCATGCTGTTAGAACTGTGCTGCATGCTATTCTGCTGCTGCTCATTTATTAATTTGGGATTGCTTGAAACGTGACACCATGTAATCAGGAATGTGTTGGCTTCGATAGAATTAGAAAGAATTTTTTAAAAAATAAAAATTATAGAGGATAGTGAATCAAACACAAAATGAAATATATTAATCCCTCTGCATAAGCACTCAGCAGAGCATTTCTGCACCCAGGTTTGCACTTTCCCTGGGATAACTGATTTCTGGCAAGAGCTTTTCAGCTATTTATCCCTGGAACAGGAAGTGAGCTGCCCCAGTCCTTCAGCATGGCAGTGATCCTCTTAGAAGTGGTAACACCACTTGTCCTAACATCTTCCTGTGTTCTTTCTGCTAGCCCTACACGGTAAAGAAAGTGTGAAAAGACATAAGAGTTAAAGCTAAAAATTACTTTAAGGTCTTGTCTCCCCCAGCCACTCCTCTCATTCAGCAGGTCCTGAGTGTCAGAGCAGGAGATGCTGTGTGGGTACATGGCATCAGAGAACTGCCAGAGCCCTCAGATCTACCAGAAGGATGATGGAAAACAAAAGGACAGATTCAACCCAAAGTACCAATTTTTCTTTGCCAGTGAGTAATAAAGGGGAAGAAACTAAGATGGCAAATAATAATCCAAGCAGTAGAGATACTTGATAAAATTTTTAAGTCTCTCCAGAATATAGTGGTGTTTCTTTCCTTTCCATCAGTGCTTTCTGTTTCTCAAGTTTCTCATTAATTACCTTAATTAGGCTCTTCCAAATACACTGGAAGGTCCTCCACTTCTTCCTTGGCCTCCAAGGACACCTCAGAAAGGTGCAGCTCTGGACTCCTCACAATAACCCCACCAGATACTGCTCATAATGACCCGCTCCCACTAATGAAAAAGAGGGATTAGGGAAGGAGATACTGTTGCTGTTGTAATTAAGCTTGTTAAGAGTTTAGTTGGAGAGAAATTAGATTTATTTACACACTGCTCTGTTGCTGATGAAGCACCAGCTATTTGGGATAACTTCTAATTAACCCTAATTTAGTTGATATGCTCTTTAGCAGCCCCATTCCCTGTGTACTTTGCACTAGGTAAAAGGTAAGAATAAAAACAAATTATCAATTCATAAAAGCATGTTTCTTTGTGGGGGCCCAGTCACCCTTTCTTTCCTTACATTAATGGATTTTCATGTTAATTGCTAACAAGTGTAAGGATGCACACTTGAGAACTTGTCCTACAAAACAGCTTTTTCAGCAGCCCCATGCCAGGGCTCCCGTGGGCAGAGCCACCTGCACCCCCAGTCACATGCAGCCCCTCTCCCAGCAGCTGATGCAGAAGGAGGGTTTGGAGGTTTGCTGTGGATCCTTCCACCCCATGTACAGCTACCACAGCTAGGAAGCTATTTTAAAAGAACTTCCACTTCCTACATTCTCAGCCAATTATGCAGTCTGGCTATAGTGTTCATTAACCAGATACGGTTTTAAAATATTTCATTACAGGATCAAGCTGAAAATCACTTAACTTCTGATGTGTTTTCTCATTTAATAGTTCTCTGATGGCTCCACCACACTTCCAGCGCCTGTGGTACATCTGTAGGTTTCTTTGCAACTCAGAAAGACATTTCAAATACAACAAGTTTACATCCTCAGTCTATAAAAAAAGCCCTCAAAATACACCAGTTTTCATAAACCCTTCAATGAAAAGGGCAACACCAATTCTTATTTCAGTTTCACATACATAACTCTGTAAACCCCATGCTCTACTTTTTGAAAGTAAAGGTGAAAAACGGAACATCTTTTAATTCTGATACACATAAGCATCTATGCTATCCTGTCACTACACAAACTCAGAGATACAAAGCAGAGGTTATATTCCTCGTGTCTTCAACACTGCAGCTGTCTGAACACACAATACATAAAGAAAAAGCAAAGAACAGCACTTCTGGATTTCTGCAGCAGCCTGTCCAGAAGATGTTTTACCAATCTGGCTATCAGCTAACTTGTGCAAGATTGTAGCCTGAAATTCACCTTAATCAGAAAAAGTACATTTTTACTCACAACCTTATAAGACTATAGACCAAATGCTGCTCAGATATGCCTGTCTAACCCTGCTGATTTTGTATGTGCTTCCTGGATGTTACCGTGGAAATTTGGCAATAAATGTATTTTGTTTAATACAACCAATGAAGAGAAGCCAAATGCTTTTCACACAGATCATTTCTCATTCATTTAACAGGATAATGGTTATCTGGACTTATGTGCTAAATGTAGAGAGCCCAATATGAAATGCTTTCAAAGTCTAAGTTCACATTCTCTTAGTTTCTATATGGGACACACATTCTGTACAAATTAATGCCAGCATTACAAACTACCCGTTTTCCTGCAAATATGACCTATTTCATTCAATCACTAATGCAAAATGCAAGTTTTCCCCATTGTTGTGGAAAGAATGACAAACTATGCAAGTCATATTTGAATATTGTCAAAATTACATAAGAGAACTTCAGTTCAGAGAACTGTCTTAAAAATTGCTCAGTACACAGCGAGACTTTTAAAGGAACTTGATAAAGGAAAAGGCAACAAACTTTGTTGTTACAGTCAAATCTCCTTTATGTGTCAGCAAGAATAGTTTGATGGAAGCCTTTGCAGGAGAAGGCTAATTCAAATCTGAGTTACACATTTAATAAAAGTCATAAGTGAAATCAAATAGAGACAGAACTAATCAGTCCATCAAAACAACACATCTATTAACTGCAAAAAGATCTGCTTAAAGTCTTTGGATAAGAAATAAACAGGTAGTGCAGAGCTATTGTCTTCCACTCACTCATCTCCTCCAAATGCTCTTTCTGACAAAGATTCACATGACAGATGAAAATTAAATACACACAGCTAAAGCAACAAATCTAAATTTCAGATCATTGCTGGAGGACTTTTTTCTGCCAGCCTTTTTCAGTCAGACCCAGCTCACCATAGACACACAACTGGTGAGTGTCTTCCCACAATGTTTCTCTCAAATTGAAAATTCTCACTAGCTTTGGTTCAAACAACAGGCAGACCCTTAAAACACATACACAGGCTACGTAGAGAGCCTTACCATGCCACTTGCTTTCTTTATCCAAGAGAAAGCTTCAAACCAAGAGGGAAGAAATTTGCCTACAGGGTCCCTCCACTTTATGCTAGCAAATAACTGGCTTCAGAAATACTGCAGGTTTCACTGTTAAGGTGTTTAGAGGGGAAAGCGTGGGATAAAGTGGGATGTGAAATCCCATCAGCCTACCACAACGAAAAAGCACTGTTACAGATCTGAGTTTTCCTTTTGGAGTTTTTATGAGTTTACTAAGAAGATGTGACAGCAGGGTACTGACTAGAATGCTCAAGTTTAAGAAAAAGCATGTTTTCTTTAGTTATAAAAACACAAAACAATTTCACAGCTCTTAAAAGCATCTTTTGTGTTTGAAACACAAAAGTAACACTTGCATATCAGTTTATATGTAAAACAAACTTCTCCCTGCTGCAGAAGCCTGAAATATGAAAGCTCAGACTTGTGGCTCCTTTTATTTTCTGAAGCAAAACAAGTCTCTCCCCAAACATAGTGCCTAGAAGTTCCAATCCAGCAACAAAAAATGCTGAACTTCCCGTATCTAGAAAACTGCATCAGGAAAACACATTGCACAGATTCACGTCAAATGCATCAAAGCTTCCAACAACAGTGGTTATTTTCAGCCACATCACCATTCTGCTGCTTAAATATCACTAAGCTGAAGGAGTCCTTCTTTGTCAGTGGGCTAACTGCCAACTCATCCTCCAGGAAACACCAGGCTAAAACACGTACGTCTAAATCCACACGTTGTTCAGTAGCACTCAGCACTGTCATTCTGACTTCTATGTTTACATTTTTATTGCTAATTGATTTACCCCTTCTGAAGGAGATGCCTTGAAAAGGAGGCGTCCCTTTCCTTCTCCCCTTACCCCCGTGCTCCAGCTTCATTACAACCCCAGCACTGTTGCCAAAATGAGATATTGCCTCATTTTTGGTACCGTGCCCTTGAAGGCATCTTATTAGAAAAGACCATTTCTTAATTAACATTTTTGATCTTTAATCTATTACACATCCCTTTAATCCCGCACGGACAAGCTTCTGGCCCACTTCCGCGGCGTGGCGGTGGGAGGCAATAGGCTGGCAATTTGTGCTGAGGGCTCTCTCCCAGCTGGGCTCCAGCATGGGCAGCTGCAGGGCTGGCTGTGCTCTTGCTGGTCAGCAGCAGACATTCCAATTTATTATTTTATTACGTATTTTCTTTTTAATAAAGACTTGAGAGAACCACCGCTCAGCATTGAAGACAACAGGCAGAATGTCAAGGTTGTGGATGAGATCAAACTTCAGCAAGAGGCTGCTGAGCTCTTAAAATAACTGGGAAAACACTAAGTGAGAGATTTAGTGGATCACCAACATGTGAAATTGTTAAGACAAGTACAATGTTAAGTCCCTTACATCATTTTACTTACAAATAATTACAGCAATTACAATGTGCTAACTGGCAATTAACATTACAGGCTTCACAACTCACTAGAATTTTTTAAAACATGCTGTGGCCATATGTAAATTGTCTCTTTGGTACTTCTGATTTGGTGGCTGTATGAGCTAATGGCTACACATTAGCTCAGCACATCTCAGAACAGATTTGTCCACATGCCAGATAATTTAATTAGAGGCTTGATCTTGTCAGAGACAGTGTTTCCAAGCAAAGTGTGTGGGGTTTTTTCCTCTCTCTTTAGTGTTTTGTGACTGTGCAATAATTTCTACTAATGGACACTGAAGCCATCCAGGGGAAAAAGTAGGCAGGGCTAGCAGAACACACAAACAGGCAGGCACTTCAGTCCCAAGTGTGCTGAATTCAAAAATATGTAGAGCAAGATGCATTGAGCACCTTTCCCATGTGCACCCCAATCTATTGCCAGGTCTCTGCACACATCTATTAAATCTTCATTGCGTTGTTACTCAGCCCCCAAAAAGATAAAGGTCACTCATCTCCAAGTGAGAGCCATAGGGTATCTCAAACCTCATTATAAAAGGTCCCATTTAACAGTTCTCATTTGAATTTAGACACAACAAATACAAGACGATGAGATGAGCTCAGTTTATTTTGACAATAACATCGTTCCTTGTAGTGAGACCAGAAAAATGAGAAATACAAATGTATCTTCTGTTATGGAAAATTTTAGACTACAGTAACTTAAAAAAATATATTTTTTTTTCCATGAGTATTTGGCCTTAATTTCTGTTTTACACATTCTGATGCTACAGTAAACATACTTGTACTCTTGGTCTACAGAAAGTTGAACAGCTCAAGACAGTTTAACCAAAAATACAGCAGTAACAGTTACAGAAAGTTTTACAAGTCAGGTCAATGTTGAGTAAGACCCACTAGAGGTCCCTTACAACCCAAATGATTCCAGTTTCCTGTATTGAATAAGCAAAGATTATTTGGGCAAAACAAATTTCATGCATCTCTTCACTGCAAAATTTCATATCCATGTCCTCACTCAGCCCAGAAAAAGCAGTGGAGCTTGTTTATTCCATTTGTTTTTATTCTTTTAAAACCTTGTTTATAAAACTCCCTTCTCATGACTGGCATGATTTGGTTTTTTCTCAAGAAGAATGATTACCAGGGATCCACCTCTATGGCATTATTTATTGATTCTTCCAATTTAAGCAACAGGCCAATGTAATATATTCTTTTATTCCTGTTTTACAATTATTCAGGCTGGGAGCTTTGATCTACCAGTTACAACTGCAATGTGTAAACTAGCTGAAGGAGCACAGATGTTTCTGTGAAAAATCAAAGAAATTGTCCACCTCAAGATTTCCCTTCATCTGTCTCATTTCACAAAGGTAGAACCCATTGAAGTCATTTCCTATAGTGGCATGGTCTCAGCTTCCCTTGCTCCTACCAGCCAGCCAAAGCAGACTTGGTAAAACAGAGCCACTGACCTGCAGAAACAACTCAAAGCAAGATGGGCTGGCAAGTGCCCATCAGTCCTGAAGCCAGAGCCCTCTGGGAAGGTCAACCTGCAGCATAGTGCACACTGCATAATGCTGAGACAAAGGAATATAGACACAGAGCACAAGGAAGAGTTTCTACTAAGTTGGGAGACTTAATTAGCAGCCCTAAAGTGTTTTGAGATCTTACATAAAAATATTTACTGAAATAAGTTCTAGAAAGCACAATTTGCCTGACCAGTCTGCATCTGTCCTCAAATCTGCAGATTAGCCAATCCAGAGAATGGCAGAACTGCATAAATTACAGATGAGAATGAATGATTGGGTGATCTCATCCATCCCTCTGCTACCTTAAGACTATTTCTACAACATGTTTTCAAGCACTTTGTCCAGTTCACTTTGAAAATTACTTAAGTGATGGAGATAATACCAGAGTCTATTAGATTCCACTATGGGCAAATGTTTCCTGATACTCAGCCTAGAATCTCCTTTGCTTTACTTCAGCCCATTACTGCTAGTTACACCCCTGAAGGTCATTGTAAACAATAGATATAATTTTCATCTAAAACCACACAAAATGCTCATCTAAACAGTCTTTTCCTTGGGCAGCAAGAGATAGCAAAGTAACATCACTGGAAAGAAACATAGGAAGGGAGAGTGAGAGCGTGAAGATGGGAAGGTCTTGTTCTATTCCTTGATCCTCTCCAGCACCCCCTCCAGCTCAATGCCAGCTTCCTGCACCGAGATGTTCAGACCTGCATGAGACGCAAACACAAGCAAGGGATGGAGAGCCAGGAAGGCTGCACCTCAGGGCCCACTCATAAAGGTGAGTGACAGATGTCAGTGTAAGGAAACAGAACACATTGTTACCATCTCCCAGCAGATAATGTGCTGACAGACACACCTTTAAAATAAAAAGCAGATTTGACACAGGGGGAAAAAAAAACCATTGCTGAGAAGATGAGGTGCATTACCCCATGGAAGCTGTTGCCTGCCAGTTGTGATGCACTACCAGCATCCCAGCACACAGCAGTCCAGAGCCCCTCACCAGCACAGCCAAGCTGGAGATAAGATCCCACAGCCTGCAGAAATCCTCCTCTTTATGGACATTGCTTGTAGCAATTTAGGAGGGACCAGCTCTAGGTACTCTGAAGCTCAGCACCACCAACATCACAGTACAATGTACCATGCTTCTTCAGCTTCTCTTAAGCAGAGGAACTTCCAGCAGATACTGTCTTTAAAAGGCCTGGAAACAGGCAGATGAGAGGGTCGGTGGTACACACAATAGCTCACTTTGAAATGAGCTTTCTTTCCTCACCTCTCTTACCATGGAAATTAATTCTCCTCCTCTGTGCTACTGCTATAGTTTTCCCAATTAACAGTTTTAATAGTATTTTCTAGGAAATGCCATGATTCACAGGTGTGTGCTTCCAATTTAAATGCTGACACACATGCTGTGTCCACAACTGAAGATCACTCCCCTTCTTGTCAGAGATCCCTCCCCAAACAAGAGAGAACACCCACGGCACATGGAGCCAGAGCTGCCTGGGCAGATGGAGGGGCAGCTGCTGCCCCACACCACCTCCATTGTTACACTTCTCACCCTCAACGTGCTACAGCCACAGGATGTTGGTCAGACCTCGGTGACCCCCAGGCACTCCCTGTGACTCCAGCCAACAGCTTCCTCCAGCAGCACCACATCCTCCTTCTCACCAGCCCCAGAACTCTGGAAGCAGAGATGTGCTCCCAGGAAGCCCTTGTACCTGCAGACAAAGGGCTGTGCTGTCATCCTGCAAGGGTTTAGAATTTCTGATATTTCTTCTTTTATCACCCCAGCTGCAAAAAAACCCATCTTGGATATTCACTCACTACCACATTATCTGAGCATCATGTACTTTATCACTTCACCTTCTGTTTGAAAAATGTTATCAAAAATACTCTTCTAAACAATTAGTAGTGATAAGTAAACAGTTGACATTTAAAATTGAGACACATAACTACGTCACACCATAAAAACCCACATACTCCTAGGGAAAAATATAAGTTCAACTTAGAATAAACGAGGAATACAGCAAACCTCCCTAGCTTTATTTCTAGTTTGCATTTGTTTGGGCTTTGGCTTCTTCCAAAGCAGATATTCAAAATTTTGAGAACCTCAGACCAAACTGACTGGGCGGCACACTGCGGACCCATGCAGACACAAGGATGCTGCTTTTAAAACCAACATAAGAAAGCCAACCAGTTGACATCAAGCATTTCATAGTATATTGAAAAATATTCAACTAAGAAAGTTAAAGATCTTATGTTCTTTGCTAAGTTCAAAGGTTTATTTCTTTGGAAATAAATATTCTGACTGTAGTCAGAATTTTCTTATACTCATTTACTAATGAAATAAGCTTTTAGAAGATGCCTGAGCTTGTGAAGGCACTCAAGATGGATTATTTCAGAGTACTTGTAGGAAAACAGGATTCTAATGCCCACTGAATTGCAACCAACCTTTTCAGTTCTCTGCAGCAGAGATTCCAGAATTTAATTTTCAAAGTGTTTGAGAGAAGGGTTTTTTTCAGTATTCTGCCACTTAGAAGTTAAATAAGACATAACACAATACATGTAGAAAGAGAAATAAGAGCCTGGTATCTATGGGAGGGCAGTCTCTCTCATCTGGACCTTCCTGACTTATTCCTGACACAGCCTGTGCCCAGTGGGTTGTGCAGCTGGAGCAGGACAAGTAGAAGTTCTGTGGGAGCTGCCAGGGTCAGAGAGCAGAGACAGCCCTGGGTCCTGCGAGACCACAGGGAACAGGGTCTTGTGAAGACGGTGGCCTTGGTGGGCACCATGCAGTGGATTGTGCAGAGACATCCAAGCCCAGTGTGCAAGAGGAAGGCTGAGGGGACACCAAACTTTGTGTGGCCACAAAGGGTCTACAAAATGAGAAAGGTGAGGAAGGAGAACATTTTCTGTAGTTGATCAGAATAAACAAGGGGGAAAAAGGTCATGCAAGAATCCTTGCAGGGGCAAATCTCTGCTTACTTCATGAGCCTCCAGATTTCTCATGTTTTGCTCCTTTAGCAGCCAAAATTAAACCCAACCCTACAAAACAGCAAGAGAACAGAAATGCTCAGTGTCTGGGGATTGGGACAGCAGCAGTGCTGTGATC
Source organism: Chaetura pelagica (assembly GCF_000747805.2). Classification (NCBI taxonomy): domain Eukaryota; kingdom Metazoa; phylum Chordata; class Aves; order Apodiformes; family Apodidae; genus Chaetura; species Chaetura pelagica. The sequence goes on along the minus strand of NW_009953205.1, from coordinate 3,389,979 downwards.
AAAAGATGGATGGTGGAGGAGAGCACAGGGAACAGCCAGGAGGGAAAAGGCAGGGAGAGCCCCAAGCAGCAGAGATGGCATTAAAAACACCCTGAATGAGCAAAAATAAGTCTCCAAACTGCATCAAGATCTTCCTCCTCTCATGATACCAAGTGAAAATTGTGATTTAAATAGCGTGGAGATGCCATGCAAAGCTAAAGAGAGAAGGGGAAAGGAGTTACCATTTGGTGGTTTTCTTTTATTTTGTGGTTCATTTCTCAAAAGCTGCTGCTTCCCCTTTTTTTTCTTTCCTAAAGAGAGAAACTTTAAAAGAAATTACAGAAGGCAATTAAAAATCTATAGTGCTCTGTATAAAACAAGCATGTGGGAGAGCTCTTAAAGGTAAAACATGAAATGTGTGCATCCTAAAATGTTGTGAGGTTCTGGTTTTTTTTTCCATGCTGTGCTTTGTTAACACATCCCTCACAGGGGTGCCCAGCTGCTGCAACAAGCTCGGTGGCAGGGACAGGGAACATGCAGCTAACAGGGAAAAGGGGAAATACCAGCCTATAATTTATTTTAACTGCTTCTGAAATGTCATACTTGAATAATACTGATGTGTACTAATGGAAGGCTGGGCATTGGAGAGGCTCTTCCAGTTGCGAATGTTGCAGAGACGCCCCCACGTTCTGCAAACACACGTGCACCAAGACAGACCCAAGTGCCATTTCTCTCCAGCACTCAGGCTACAGGTCCCTAGTTCCCTATTTCCCAAACTCTTGATCGGCATCCCAACTCATACCTGCATACAAAAGTAAGATACCTGTCAGATCCCTCAAAAACAGACATACACACATACAAAATAAATAAATCAGGCTTTTAGGTCTGCAAGCTCTGAAGGAAAAGGCAGAATCTGTTCTGTTTACCCCAGACAATTCAGCTGAGCTTCCCTGGGGCCTCACAGCCAGGCTAATGAGAAACTCCCTGGCAAGCCCCATGTAAAATGCTTTCATAGGTCTTTAAAATGCCTTAAATTCTCTATATATTTAGTAAGACTTTTTACTTCTTTAAAACATCCCTTGCTGCTCCTCAAGATAATACTCTCATGATGTATTACAACAGCAATGCAACATTGTAAAGCAAGGGTCCAGCCAGACAAAGACAGAATCTTATTTTTTTTCTTGGCTTTGAAGAAGCAGAAAACCCTTTTGCAAAACAGACCCAGGTGCCCTCCTGGCCCCCCAGCCCACCCTCTCCAACACTTCTGGAGTAAGATAGACAGGCTTCAAGGGCTGCACATGCTGTCAAGAGGGAGAAGCAGGGGAATGTGCACTTGGCTGCACTTTTCCATTGGGACAGAAAACATCTGTCTCCTACACAGCAAAATACTACTGACCTGCTATTTAACAGCAAGCTAAGACCTCAGATTCAGAGAGGAAAAGCTTTTCTTTTTACATTAAGGAAAAAATGTTTACAAGACCCAAAAAGGAAGGAAATTTGCTATATGGTCATTGTTCAGTGGGGCTAGTGGACGTCCAGACTATTTACCCTGGCAGAAGGGCAGCCTCTGCCTCCTTCTACCTTTTCCTGATTCTCTAAGTCAATTCATACAGCTTTTAATTTGTGGTTAGGAAAAAAAAAGTTGTAGAACTATTTGTAGTTCTATCTAAAGTATTTAAATAAATTCCTCAGTGCAACTCCACCAAGGGTTGGATTCTTGCAAAGCATTTCAGCTTTCCAGGTTTTATCTGGATTGAGCAGCTAAGCCTAAGCAGACAACAACTTGTGCACATATCCTACCATAGGAAAAGGATAGTGCTGTGGTCAGCTGTCACCAAACAGACCCATTTGAGCACAGGATTCTTGTTGCCAAGCTGTCCACTGCCAATCTCCAGGAGCTGCACCAAGAAACTCCCATGAGCAGACACCTCCCCCAGCACAGGGCATGGGCAGGGATGCACAATCCCAGTGCTTTCATCACAACTTCAGTAGCAGAGAAGCCAGCCCACCATTGGAGGCAGAGCTTGGACACCAACATTTGACATGCCTTGCCCTGCATCTACAAACAATTCTGCCTGACCCAGGGATAGACAGCTCTTAGAGCTACAAGAGCAACCCACCACTGCTGACTCAACTCATCCTCACAAAAAGAATTCCGGTATAGCTTCTATGGTTTGATGCATATAAGATATTGCAGCAAAAGCATCTCCTCTCCCCAAAGTTGCAATTATATAAAGACTTTGCTAGTATTAGGAAAAAAATTTTACAAAGGACACTACCTGTTCTTGCTGTCCCCACACACTGCCCCACCCCCCAGCAGCTGTGCAGTGCCAACAGAATTTTTCAGAAGTCACTTTGTGTTTGCACACACACAGAGATGTACAAACACACAGGAGAAGAAGGGAAAGAAATATGTTAATTTGAAACATCTGGCCAATGTTCCAGAGTTAACAAGTCCCGGGTTTGGCCTTTTGGTTTTTCTTCTGTTGTCATTTTGGGCCAGGGAAGGAAGGGGCATGAAACAAGAAGTTGAAGCATGTTTTTTCACCCTTTATTGAAGTTCAACATCACACTACTGGAGCTAATGCAAACAGGAAGATCATAAAAGAGCATAATGAAAGTCTCGTACACTGGGACTGAGGGACTGGTTTCAGTTACTGAATATAGCTTTGGAGGCACACCACACAAGAGCTAGTGACTCCATGCAGCCACACCATGTACTATGGCTTTTTGAGCTTTTCCTATGTAGTTCCTCTGCCATATTCCAGCCTGCAATCTCTGCTCCACACACCATGGCCTGTCTCCATAGGATCCTGTACTGCATCTTTATACATGTGCAAGATTGACCTCTGTAGCTACTAAATATATTGAGGGGAAAATACCCAATTAGCACACATTTTCCTTAGGTTGCCATAAATCACACATACATTTTATCCCACAACCGCCATCTTGAATAAGAGCTGTAATTATGGGAGTAAATGAAGAAAAATGGAGGAGACTCAACTGATTTTAGAAAAGCCTTTCACAGGCTTTTACTTACAGCACAGTCACCAACACCATCCAGAAACCCCAAATCAACTCCCAGTCTGTGCAGAGATGATTTTGGGCGTTTCTGATGTTGTTTTGAACCTCAGCCTGTGTTACATTTACTAAAATTGAAGATGTGTGATAGATAAGGCTGGTAACTCCACTGCTGCTTGAGAGGAAGGTCAAGCAAGAGCCGGCGAGTGCTCTTTTCATGCGCCGTTAGCTCCAGCACAAAGGGGCCTTCGACAGCACAGCTGGGGCTTTGCAGCAGTAGCAGCAATATTTGCTATCAAAGACTAGTGAAAATAAAAGCTGCTCCAAACAGCTGTAGCACCCAGAGAAGACACACCTAGCACAGCCAGGAGCGCAGCTGGTACAAAGTGAATGTCACCCAGTGCCACACAAAGGCAGTTGATGTCTCCAGGACTAGCTAGATGCTGACTTCAGTAAGAAGTCTCTGGTGAGTCAGTCTCCCTGTGACTTTTAAAAACCCCAGGCAAACCAGGAATGCAGCACAATTGTTAATTTTCATGTTACCGCTCAGTTTCTGAGCTGTTTAAACATCTGTGCTGATCTAAGAAAATACCATCATGCAGTCCAGTACAAAGAGAGCACAGAAAGAGACTTCCATAAATTCTGAAGATGTCACAGAGAATAAAATATCTTTACACAGGACAGTGACTGAAATGTGGCTAATTACTCGAAACACAAACTAATCTAACATGCACCCTTATGTTTGTTTCATCAATACATATTACACAACTACAGACAAACTTGCTTTATCCTGTTCAGTTTCTTGAGGCTCTTTTTATTCAAATTACCAATGTAACACAGATGAAAATAGTTTAAGTGCTATTACTATCAAGCAGACCAAAATCTGGTTAAAATGTTAAATCTTTCTACCATGGCGACCTACCACTTTTATTCTCCAGCCCTGACAGTACTTTCCAATTTCCTCTGAGAGGAGAAATACACACATTCCAGTTGAGACTGAAGTATAAAATTCCTATTAAAGCAGCTTTTATATAATTAGATTGGAATGAATGTGCAATAGTGCCCATTGCAGAAAACTTCAAAGTGGTTATACTGGAGAAATCACAACCCGTTTCAGTGTGCCCACAAGAAGAAAGAATGGCTCTCCAGAGGATAAGAGTATATTAGTCTCTGTATGTAATAGATTTTATTGACCATATGGAACTGATATAAAAATTGTGTTGCAGTGGGTAGTCTTGGATTCGAGACAGGAATGTGACATACAAAATACAGTTTCTGTAAAAAGCCTGGCAGCTTTCTGGCAGTTTTTGCAATCAGAAGAACCTAAAATATTTACCTGATTGAGTCACTGATGAGTCCCAGGTCAAACCAAAATCTGAAGATTCACCATCTTCGACTGAAAAAGAACAAAAATAAGTTGTGATTGCTAAACCAAACCAACTGGAAAGCAAAGCCATCAGGTCTGCTATGACATTAAGTATGAAAACAGACTTCTGCACTGGTGAAAAACAACTTACTACTTTCTATAAAATAATTCATAAGGTAGAAACTTAGATAATTTTCCCT
>NW_009953205.1:3384461-3385398 GCF_000747805.2 Chaetura pelagica | reverse complement strand
TGAGTTTTATGTGAAATTTTAACAAGATATTTGTACATAAAGAGCTGTTAAGCATTCTTATTATAGTTTTGTACATTCACAAGAACTTTCATGTGCTAAATTGCCATTGCAAACAGAGGTGATTTTTTTAAATATATGCTGCAACTGGTACTAGTAAAGAACTGCCCTACAAAGAGAAAAATCACCTCACTTCTGTCATCTTAGCATGCCAACATATTAGCCAAATTCAGAACTAAGTGATACTTTAAGTTTTTTCTAAGTCCAAAATTTATAAATAACATTATAACATGCAACCATGTCCTGTAATAGGGTAGTCATAAGTAGCTGCATTTAAGGCTTGCTGGTGTGAAAGCTGTCAAAGCCAGGTGCTCAGCACTTAGTGCAACGTATCTATAACCTTCAGCCTGTTAAGAATTACGTCATTTGATTTTTACATTCTTACAAATAACTAAGAGATCAACTGACAATAAGCAAAACCTGATCCTGCTGTTACAGAAATCAGCAGCAGTTTTAGTCATGTCTGGCTGGACATTTGAAAGTGGTAATTGCAGAAATTCTTCTTTTTAATCGCAAAAGTTGACCATCTTGATCTGCCTGCTCTGTCACCGTGACACCAAATTTAAATCATAGATCCTTATTCCGGATGAAAATTATTTATTCCATGCGCTGAACAATCTCTAACCTTTTATCCAGATTATTTGGGATTAAAATACAAGTTCTACATCATTCTGCAACTGAATTCCAAACCATATTGCAAAGCCAAAAGCACAGCCCATATTGGCCAGAACAGACCTGTACACCCTGGAACCTGCTCCCATAATTATTTACATAGGAACACTCACATTCTTATCACAAGATTCTTGATTTGTAATGCTTTTCTACCCCTCACTTCCACACACCCCCCCCCCCCCCTTTTTTTTTTACCCCTAAATGAACT
>NW_009953205.1:3371884-3384068 GCF_000747805.2 Chaetura pelagica | reverse complement strand
CCCCACCCCCCCCCCCCCTCCTTTTTTTTTAACCCAGTAAGGAACTCTGGCATCCTGCAAGCTTAATACCACATGACAACACTATTGACATCAACCTGATAGGTAGGTACAAAGAAGATACTTTACATAGGCCATGCCATGACAAATTTTGATTTTATGTTCAGACCATCAGCAAACACAAACTCTGCAGAAGGGCACGGCTTCAGTCCTGCTAGTTTGCAAGTTTATTAACACAGGAACACATAATTTGGCCACTTCTTTTGAAAAATCCTACTTGATACATAGCTGTACTTTTTCCAAGAAGTCTGTGTTAATATAAAGGCCATGTCACATAATACTCAATTCCAGAATGACAGAAAAAGATGATACAAAGCTATGAGCTCCTTGAAGCCACTATCAGTACCATTCCCTGACAGCAGCAGGGCAGGCTTGGCTCACACATGCTGTCCCCTGAGGGCTCACCTACCATTTTGTGCTCAGTAAACCACCATCTTGTACACATTTTGACCCAACTCTTAATATAAAAACTCTGGACATAACTATCTTACACACAATTTCACTCTTACAGAATGAAGTCTCTTGTTTTAACATTACAATCTACATAACTTCAGGAGGTTTTTGCCCCACAATTAAATAAAAAGTTACGCTAGCACTTCATGTACCTCACTGAAAACAGACATGTGGAATGTTTTTGTTTTAGTTTATCCTTGACTACTTTTTGGTTGGCTTGCCTGCATAATTTTTTATAATACTACTTTTATGCTGAGGGGGGGTTTATTTCTTTACATTTTATCTTAGAAAATGGGTTGAAAAAAGTCTACTAAAAATACATAAATGCAATAAATTCAGTCTTACTCAAGTAGAAGTATACAAGATCAGCACTGGTCATTGGCAGTTTTAGCAACACACTGCCTTTCATGTTGATTAAACACTGGAGACTGTTCTAGTCCTTGAGCTGCTGTAGGGCAGCAGACTTCAGCACGTAACAAAACTGCATTTTTTGGAATCCCTTAAATGAGGGCAAAGGTTTGAGTCAGCCTCTGTTGGCATTAATTTGCTTTGTTCCCTAGTGACTGAAAAGGGGACAGAGAACATATATGTGAAGAAGACAGCACTTAAAATCACTTCATAATATTGCAGCCATGGTTTCAGGTTCTCTCCCTCTATTTGCACAGACCCACCACGCAGCTGACAGAGCTGCACCCTCCTTGTAAGGAGAAGGCTGGTGGGATAGAGCAGAGCCTCTGGAGCTTAGACACAGAGGCATCTCCTTGCAGCTGCTGCTCACACCACTATTCCCCTTTTCTTTTTTTTTAAATATATTTTTTTAAACAAACAGCATCTTTCATAGGATTAACCATAAGAAAAATAACAGCCAAACCCTCTCCAAGAGGTATTGCTGTATTGGAGTGTTTCTCTTGGGCAACAGGGCATGTCCCCTTGGACACCAAGCATGGGGCAGGGACACTGCCAGAGGGGAGCCAGGACCTAATGCTGCTTGCCATGGTGCCAGCTGGGGGTGCCCAGACACATCCAGGCAGGACATACCTGCTGGGCAAGGCCAGGCTGGTGCTGCTCAAGAGGACCCATGTTAAGTGGTTTCATGGAGCAGCACGGTCACAGTGATGGCCAGTCAGGAGCCCAGACCTGAGCACTTGATCCTTGCCAGCCCACCCATCCACCTGCTACACTAGGCAGTGGGCGTAGAGAAACAAGGGGCAAACCCATGCCACTTCCCAAAGCAAAAGATTGGGGCTACACAACAGTGTAATTAAGAACCCACAGACATTTGGAGGGGAAGGGTGCCTGTGGAGGTGAAGAAAAAAAAACACCAAAGATATGATCAGGCTGTGTCACAGGCACCAAGGGTAATTTTAGGGAGACACTTAGCTCCACCATGCTTCTGCTCCCTCTCTCTTAATGGGCATAAGAGCAAGAATTGAGAGCCTCTCTCATGGCTACCTTCAAATAACTGATATCCAGTAGATAAGAAACTGGCATTTGAAGTAGTGTCACTGCTGGTTTTATCTCAGCCTCAGCAGTGAGCAGAAGACATAGGCCACAGAGGGAAAAATGATTGGTTCTTACTCCCAACTTCAGCACCCAAGCAGCTACAGCTAAAATGTGCCCTCCGTTGCATGCAGCTATTGTTGGACTCACCAGGAAGCAGGAAGAGCTTTCTGAGCTGGTTGGAAACCAGAATGATCTCTGGAGACACAAGTCCCAGAGACCTTCACCTGGGAACAGACTCCCTGGGGGCTGTTTTATAAGGCTTAGCCAGCACCAGGGAGGGCAGAGTGGGTCCAGAACAGATTTGGCTGCTACAGCTAAGAAGGGATTTCCAGCTCTTGCTACTGTGAATCGAGTCAAAATAACCCTTCAACTGTAATATTAGCCAGGGTATAATTCACTTAAGTTGATTTTTCAGTTAAAGTTTCATTTTCATATTATTTTTCTCATCATTCCTTGAAACTTCGGTTGACTCAGGTAACCAGTGTGCATTAAAGTTCACTTTGTGGATGCTAGTATTTAAGTAGTAGTAATGGGCAAAAAAGCTGCTGAAGAGGTACAAAGCATTCAACTCAAATCACTTCCAAAACACATCATACAGTAAAATAATTTGTTTCACTAGTAAGAAAACATGCTTTCTGAGACACACCAGTCACAATCATAACCACTGAGGTTACGAACTAGACACTATCTGTGATAGTTGACTAGCATGGACTAGTCACATGTGACTCTAATGTGTGGACACACATGACCACATCAGTAATAACCAGCATGGGCAGAAACCACCCACATACCTGAAATACTCTGCAGCTTGTGAACAGCACAGGAAACAAAAGCACAGTTTAAGACACAGAGCTGATATTTTATGGTTGCAACCACAGAAGTTGCTATGAAACTTCCTGTCTCTACCTACTCTCTATATGTGAACAATCATTTTTAAATGCTTTGGAAAAGCATATTTTCACTCCTTCAGTAACACAAAGACAATACAGCATGAGGACTGTTGGGTCCCACTCTGCTCCATGTTCCACCAACAGAACAGCACACAAGGTGCAACACAGTGCAAGAACAGAGAGTACACATCTCCAAGTGCCAAAATTCACTACACAGTTGATTTAGAAAAAAAGATAGGCCAGAAACAGTTTCAAAGTCATTTACTAAACCTTGTTACCAGCACTCCTAGCACTATATTCATATTTTTAAAGCATTACTTTTTTCTTCTCTTTTGTAAATGTTCTGCAGTATTTGCTTGCACACCAATAAGAGACACTCGTTTAGCTGCATCCTTCAAGGTGTTTATGAGAGTTATAGGAAACTCACCAAGAGCACACCTGCTACAACAGCCATGCCCTTAGGTGAAATCTGAAGGCACATATTAAGCTGAAACACTTCAGGAAGGGTTGGTTTGACTTGAAACTAACCTTGGTCTGGCAGTGTAACCTTGTGTGCTTCTACCCCCTGGTTCTGCCCCAGCACAGAAAGACTTACTGCTGTCACACCTGGAGAAAACCTGTTCTGCTCCACCCAATTATGGGACCAGAAGGCAAAAGCCAGAACAAAGACAGGGCCAATATGAGGAGGAACTGTGGGCAATGGAAACATCACAACGCAGCACTTGGACACGCTCCAAATGTTTGCATTTTGCCTGCTTGTCTCAGATCTTCTCCAAGGATGCTTACTGAATTGCTAGGTCACAAGTGCTGCAGGCTGAAAGATTTCACAACTTTGTGCTCGGAGAAACTTCCAAAAGGATTCAGCATCCATTCCCCTAAGAACGAGAACATCTATTTATGGGGCTACCATTACCTGAGCTCCATTCACAGTCACAGTGCTTATTTAACACTTTATCACTCCCAGGAAAGAAGTTAACCTTATCAAAGTAAGACGCTTCTGAACCAAATGTTGATTTCTAGATGCAATCAAGCTTTGCAAGTGAGGCACAGCCCCTCAGTAATTCAGATGGCATGTGTATGCTCCCTTATCCTATTACACAGGCTTCAGGGACCACAAGGACCAGTTTAATGCTTCCCATAACACAAAGACTCCATAGTATCCTAACTAAAATGTCAGGAACTGTGACAGTTTGAGAAACTGCTGAGAAACACGTGCAATCAAGTCCCCCAGCTGATGGAGGAACTTTCTTGAATCAAAGCTCTTACTAAGAGCTGCATTCAAGACCAGGGCCACTCCCTCACCCACAAGCAGCCTTTGAAGACACCACATACAGAACAGTTTGAGTGCAGAAAATGCCAGTGCTACACCTTAGTTTGGAGGATTGTCAGATTGTGTTCATGACACAAAACTTGGGCAATCTCACTAATGCCTGTGTATTAGCTATAACGTATGTGTCAAGATTCACAGCTTTCCCTCTAGAGAAATACTCTAGCACCAATCTGCATTGTAAGCCTGTCACAATAACCACATGTTTTCCCTCACCTAGCTGTAGGTATTTGCAAGAGCTGTGTGATCTTCAGGCTTCTTTGCTGCCTTTCAGGCCCACATCTGTGCTGTGCTACCCAGACGTTGCTCCATCCCTCCCATCACATAAAATTACATGCTCCCAAATCAGCACAGGACACAGAATAGCCCCATCCAAGTGCCATTCACCTGCCACGACTCATCCCACAGCACTCGCAGCCTGCGATTTGACACAGCCCACTTAATCCTGCAAAATGCAGAGCAGCTTCCCTTTCCACAAAGTCAAAGGGAGCTCAGGATGCTCAAAACTTTGTGGACTGGGGATTGTAAATTAGCCAATTTCCAGCTGCTTGGCATGGCAGGAGCACAAAAGATGTTAACAATCTTTATACTTTAAATAGCCTGGTATTTTCTGCACACATCCAGAAACTGTCCTTTGGAGAGCTGCAGATTGGTTTGTTCCTCAATCCAAACAACAAGGAGAAAAGGCAGGATATCTCTGCTCACTCAGCCTACTGCCCACAGCTGTATGGTCTTACACAGCACCAGAGGCTGCTACTATAACTAGCAGTCATATACAGCATTAAAAAAAATTTGGAAATGGCTACTTTAATCAGAAGCCAGCTAGCCTCTTCTCTTCAGATTATCTCCCAGCAGGGTGTAAGGCTTCCCCTCTCTGCTGCTTAAATGTTCCCTGTTAGATTCTCCACCTCCTAATAGCTGTGAGACAAAAGTCTGCAAAACACAAAAATCTGCAGAAAGTAGCAGTATGAAAAATGGTTACATTTGCTTTTCAGATGAAGTGCTGCTGCAGCAGAGCTGCAGCCCACTGCTTGACTGTACAGCAGGGTGCTGAGCCAGCCCCAAGGAACTGGGCTGCCTGCCTTGCATTCACCATACCTTGCAGCTAAAAGGAAAGGGAAATCCCACCGGTGCCTCTGTTCAAGGAAGGGTACCTAGTGGAAGCAGCCAGATGTGATTTATACCAGCCATTGGATTTACTCCCATTGGAAAATCAACTTGGCTAGAGGGCTGCTGCCAGGTCTCCCTGTGTTTACCAGATATTTTGCTTGTTTGCATGATCATGTCCATTTAGCTTTTGTAACTCTGCCATTTTTTTCCCCAGAGGTTGGTGGAAAGCAGCACTGGGACAGGAGGGTACCCCCAGAGAGGTGACAGCATACTCCTCGCCCATGTCCTAGCCCCTGGAATCCCCTGTGGGAACAGCATGTGATCCTTTACAAGCATGCAAGGGCAGCTCTAGAGCTGCCTCTCTGCTCTCTCCCCAGTGCACAGCCGATTCAACCATCAGTGGACCTCAGCCAGAAGGGTTTTTTCCACCTTAAATAGGACCATTATATATTAATCTTTTCATGGGACAGCAGGCCAGGGAAGAAGACAAGGGGCTTTACTGACATGGCTTATTTAGCTAGTCCAGAGCCTAAATGTGCACAAGCTCTCTAGTCGCTTTTCTCCCAAGTCAGTAACAGGGCTTGGCAGCGACTGTGGGTTTTGCTGGCAAAGTCAGCCTTTTTGTGTCAAGGAGGGAGGAGTGGGGAAACCCAGACTGCTGTGCTCTAAGTCAAGGAAAAGAAAAAAAGGGGGGAAAAAAGGGAAGACGAATGAGACAAATGGGACAGAATTACAAAGGCAAACTGAAAAAAAGATACAACACAACTATGCAAAGGTGATTAAGGAGAACAAGACAAACAACAAAATAAGGTAGCACTAGCAGTTTTATGCAAAGGAGATCTAATTATGGGTGGCTAAATCCTCCAAGACATTAATATTCCATCATAATGTGTCTAGTTTCCTCCATCCCAGACATGGCAGGGAGGAAATGAGAATCACTTAGATACACTGTTTAATGAGCACATGATGGACGATCACCAAACACAGCCAGCCTGGTAAGTGTCCATTAGCTTAAACTCACACAGTAGATCCGTGCACAGCTAACAGGCCTGCCCCTTCCAACGGATGGCAACACTTAATGCAAGTACAACTAGAGAAAGGGATCATTGTAAATAAAAATCTCATTTCTGTAAGATGAGAAAGGCTGTAGGACATACATAACAGCTAATCACAGCCCTTCCCACCGACCGCACACCTGACTCGCAAGCCAGAGCATATTTATTCCCAGTGCTCATATTTACTTTTTGTGTTTCTAATTCACAGACTCCACTGGAGACAGATATCTTCCATCAAAATCTATTACGTAAATAAATAGGAGTGTATGGTGTAATAAAATGCAACCAATGTTTCAGGTTGCTCTCAGGATCAACATCTTATAAGAGCAATACATTAAGCTTATAGTCCTTCAAACTGGGCCTACACACACCTCATTTCCATACTTTATAGATTTGGAATCAATACTATTACTGGTGCTTTTTACACCTTGTCACTGAAGGTTAATGCCCAGAGGGCAGGATGGGTTTTTCCTTTTAATTGCAATACATGGTACTTAATCTGTGAAATGTTCAGGAATGTAGGTTGTCCTTGAAGAGGCACCTGGCCAAGGAGCTCCCTGCTCTGTGCTATGCACAAGACCCACAGCAGCAGTGCCTCAGTCCCACAGAAGACCATTTCCAGCAAGCTGGTACAAAACTGCCCCAGCAATGGCTAGCACAGGGAACAACCAGTTTTAGGTTCCCCGTTTCACCAGGAAGCACTGTCCTTGCTGCTCTGCCACAGGGAAACACAGTCCCTTTGCTGCCAGTCCCCCCCTGCCCTGCAGTGCACTGTGACACATCCCTGCATCTGCAGTGCAGGGGACCTCTCTCTAGGGCCTCCTCACCCACCTCTTGCTTTTGTGGACCTAAATCTCTTTCAATATTGGTTATATCAAACTGTTGCTTCCACCTCCAAAACGCAGGGGAAGAGGACTAGAGTTTGGCAGTCCTTTTTTTCCTGCCTGGAATTTGCCTGGCCAAGTGACAGTTGGGACCACACCCCATGGACCCATCCCACCAATGGTCCATCTGTGCTGGCACAGAGCTCCCACTGCTGTGCTGCACTCACATTGTCTGCAATATGTTCCAGTAGAAATGGATGGGATCACCCAGGGGCCCTAACCTCACCTGCTCCAACCCACACCACCCCAGCTCCAGTGAAGTGAGATCACAGACATAAGGCAGAAAGCAGAGAGGTGGGGAGGGAAGTGGAGATGCAGGAGAATGCAGGGCATAGGGTGGCCAGCTCCTGCCAACAGGGATGGGGGATGGCAAGCACCAGCTGCCTGCAGCTACACACCTCCCTGCATTATTATATGCATTTCTAAGGCAACTGTCACCATAGTGTCTGCACCTTCTTTCAAAAATAGATCTACTACAAGTAAACAGGCACTTTAAAGCTCAAGTGAAACAAAACAGGTGAATCTAGCATTCCCCATGTTGCTCATAAAATTGTGTATTTTCCTTCAGTAACTAAGAGTTTAAATATTCTTGCTCCATCTGGAGCTCTGCTGGATGACAGAAACATGTACGTGTGGAAACCCTAACAAACCAATACCAAGGAAGTAGAGAAAGGGGGAATTAACAAAACTACACAATTCACAGCCAGGACTTTGGTTCCATTGGTCAAATTTTTAAGTTGTGAAAAAACCACTTGCTCTGCTAAAATGCCAAAAGCAGGTCGAAGCTACTCAAAGACAAAACAATTATGCAAGAGACCCATGAAAATTGACAGAGATGGGTCAGCAAGTACAGAGACTAAGCTGTTACTCAAATACTTGCAATTTCTTACACCTTCCTCCAAACTTCAGGTGTGTAAGGTTTGCCTGTGGCTAGTACTAGTGTCTCTGCTACCACTTTATGCACTTCTGAGCACAGATATCTGGTGAGTGAAGATAGACAAATGTCAGGTATCACCTAAGACAATATCTGCAAACACATGGAACATGGGGCTCTGCATTGGAAAGCAGCAGACCCAAGGATTGCAGTTGGAAAAGAAGGTGCATATCCCTCCAGTTCAGCTGTAGGGTTGGTAAAGGCCAAAGGGGTGTCAGAAAGACCTTTGTTGAATCCTTAACGTAAAGTGGCAACACTGAAGTTTCAGAATGAAACTAAAGCAGCATGAAGTTCAAAGAGTGAGCTTTGTACAGAGGATGCAGGATCTCACCAAGTCAGATTTATTACATGCTTTGCTTTTCCAGAGTGAGAAAGGGGAAAAAAAAGAACAAACCAAGAGCAAGCACTATTTTTTTTTGTTAGGGCTATAAAGTTTCTCTATAAGCAGGACACCTAATAAAATAATTCACATGTGCTGGCTCTGTCTTGAGGCAGCCAATTACAATGCTAAAGGTTAACATCTAACACAGACTAGTGACACAAAGAAAGGGGGATGTTCTGAAATAATTTACATAAACTTTTGTAAGGAAACAGGAACCAAACCAGGCAAGAACAGAAGTAGACAACCAGGATCTTCAGATGGGCAGTGGCACCACAAGTCTTTACACTAACTCTTACTCTGGTGCATATAAATCTCTTTACATGCTTTACCAAACTGAGTACATCCTACCTTGGGCTGCAGTCTGCTCCCCATTGCTACTAAAGGACATCACCCTTCTCTGTACTGTGTTCCACAAACTTCACAAAAAAAAAAAAAACAAACCTTGTTCTGTGTCACACCTGATATGGTGAGACCAAGAGTCACATCCCTCCAAACCCCCCTGCCATAGACAACAAGTAGCCTTTTCCTTCCCTTTGGCAAGGAGTTGCTGTCAAGATGCAATACTCTACAGCTCATCTCATCACTCTCAGTCAACCCCAACTTCACAGCAATTTTCCCGCCACAGATTTCATCCAGATCCAACATAAGCAGATGCAATATCTGCCATTTCATGTGGATCAGGAATGATATTATTGTCTGACTCTGTCCCAAGAGGCAACAGAGGGACCACAAATTTCAGACTTTGGCTCAAAGTAGAGACTTTGATGCCTATGAAAATTTACATTTGCAAATGTGTAATAGAAAATTACTGAAACAGCACCAGTTACCTCAAGGGTCACTGATGAAATGGTAAAACACACAATAACTCTACTCTTACACATGCTTAAGTCTTACTTTGTAATTCTTCAAAGTAGATTTTACCATATTATGCCTAAAACCCTGGTCCCTGCTGCAGTGAGCTCCAGCAGGAACAGAGCTGCTGTACCAAACACTTGGTTTAGCATCACTCTCCCCCAACAAATACTCCAGTCAGCACCCAGAGCTATTCATCACAGCTAAAAAAAAAATAAAAAAATCTTTGGCCAGATTTCTACACCTCAGCCTAGAAAAAATACAATTTTTTTTTTTACTGCTAAACCTTCAAACTTGGATATTTTTTCACTGGTGAGCTATGCTTGCAGTTTAGGTAGCACAGGAAGAGGAAAAGAGGAGGCTTTTCCTGACCAGCAATTTTAACTGGAGCTATGAGGGCCTGGAAAAACCCATCTGGTGAGTGGAGTTATTTCCCCCTTCCCCCTCCTCTTTGATGCTGGTCCCAACCATAAAGACCCACATTTCCAAAAGCAGAAGTACGCCAGGCTGTCAGTGCCCCCACTTTGCTGGTTTGTGGGGCAGAACAAGGAGGGCTTCAGCTTTCCCAAGTCAGCCCAGGACTGAGGGCCAGCAGTAGGAATTTGTTTCTTGAGCAAATAGCAACTGTGGTGCCTTTGTGCATGCAAGTGTGTGTGTGTGGTAATACTCCCCAGGCTCACTCACTTTAATGGTGCTTTCTCCCCAGATGAAAATATACATATTCTTATTAAGAAAGAAATAGTGCAGAGTATAAATTTGCATCTATGATCATTTCTGGTTCATAAATTGTACCTTAATAAAACAATATACTCTTCTGTACTGCCTCTTAAATATTAACAGGAAAGTCTGTCTTATTTGTATGCAAACCTAAATATTTTGATGAGAGAACACATAAATGATGTAATATAAATACTGTGAAGCAAAATACAGAAAAAGGGTAAATACAGGCAGGTGTAAAGCTAATACATTGAGAATCCAGCACCTCATCCTGCCTCCTTTGCCACAAGAAGAGTTTCTTCAGACACACAGAATGATCCACGTGGACAGATATTCCACACTCCTTGGGTGTGGATGACCGACACTTTCCTACCTCTTAATTTTATTGCATAGGTCAAGGAAAATTCTCCAGCTGAGATTCTTCCTACTAAAAAGACAGACTGTGTTGGCTACATTAAAGTAAAAGAAATTACATAGAACTTTCTCTTCCTCATAGTATCACATTCGTAATGTCAAATTTCATTTCCAGAAAAATCCACTCGGACACCGTAAAGTGAAAACGAGTATTTTTTATGACCCCTTAACAACCTGTCCTTAGTGCTAACATACCATAAATACATTTCAACATCGCAAACGTGCAGGTGACACCTCAGCTTTTTGTTTGCTTGCTTGTTTGTTTATTGGCAGATGTACAAAGAATGGGGGAAAGCTTGCTTTTAAAACTTTATCCCAAAGCCTATTTTTAATTCCTATTAAACATACAACCTTTCCAATGAAATGAAACTTAGTTTCCAAATATTTTATTTTTCTGAATGGATTTCCCCAGTGTAACAGTAATATTTTTACAGTTAAAAGACCCACTGATTAAATCAGTGCGATTTGTGTATTTAGAAAATTCATTAGAGCACACATTGCCTAACATTTTTAGATTTATTTATTTATTCAGTTAGCCTAATTTGGGTACACTACTTCAAAAGAACGCTTAGAGCTTCCCAGTTCCTCAGTCACTCACTAATAACATCTAATAATTAATAAAGACATGTAAATTCTTAACTCCCAGAACTATTCCAAACTTACTATCTGCACGCTTCATGGCATGTCTCACTTATAGATATCTGCATTACTTTGTTTCATAAAATGCTGAAGGGACACGTACTTATCTTGCTCTCCACCAAGAGTGAATATTCAGGCATGCTGCAGCCAAAGCAAAATGAAATTGAAGCCTGAGCAAACCCGTAGAGTTTTCCGGGCAACCATGGAGGCTTTTAACTGGTATTACTGCACAGCTGAGCCCCTTCTGCAAATGCACACATGCTTGTGTAAATGCACCCAGGTATGGGGGACATGCACTTTTTCAGCAACTGTGCAGAAATGCAAGCGTGGTGTCAGGTGAGTACATCAGGATAGTCTCATTAGCACTATTTTGTACAAGTATTTGGGAGCCAGGAGGAAATGAACCAGCCAAATATGTAGCTATGACACAGACAGGAAAGGCCCAATTTAAGAGCAAATGTAATGCGTGTGACAGCAACCCCAAAAGTACCCATAAAAACAAAGAGGGCAGAAGGGAACACCCCCATCTTCCTTTGTAAGGCTGCCAGCCCCTTTTCCCTCTGCCTTCAGAGCTCTTAAAATTCCTATTCTATGGGCAGAGACAGCAGAGAATTACATCAGCTCAAACCATCTTTACTAAGAGGAAAATTATATTGTGTCTGCTCCTCTCTGACAAGTGTTCCTGTCAGGGCTTTGTGTTCTGCACCATTTCCTTGTCATATTTATTTGCTTGTTTTGATTTCTGGTCTTCTGTCCAGAGGAATAATGCCAAAACCTTAAGTCCCATCTCCTACAAGTCCTGCTAAGCCTGGGAAACGGGGAGTGGGGATTTCCACACGTGGCCAGTATGTTGACAGACATTTACTTAAAGAAATAAAACTTATTTAAAAGTTTGTATTTAAATTTCACAACTTGAAAGAAGCATGAAAATATCCCCACCTTGCTAAATAAAAAGGTACCACAGCAG
>NW_009953205.1:3359987-3371503 GCF_000747805.2 Chaetura pelagica | reverse complement strand
ACACTTCCCACATCACAACCACACACTGATGCAAGGTTATTCATACACAGCTACAACTTCTTATCATCTGCTAATCTCTTCTTCAAAGAGAAACTGAGACAGAAATTGCACAAAAGCACTTACCTTTCAAAACAAAGAACTGTCTTCCAACCTAACCACTATAAAAAATGCTGGGATAATTAATTTACACTCAAAGCAAATAGGGTTACTTTGCTGACCTGATGGTTTTTTTCCCAGGCAAATTTCCTGCACAGCCAATGGGTCAAAGGAGAGATTCTCTAAATTTTTTCATGAGATCTGAATACCTTTCCTATGCATATTTGCTTTTTTCTCCTGTTAACAAGATTCTGCTGTTGATTTCCTGATAGAGTTACATAATCTTATGGAAATCCTGCAGTAAATCAAAGCTGTGTGCTTGGTCCATGCTTACCCATGCTTCAAAATGTGTGTGCTTTGGCCATGCAGGCAACAGCACAGCAACGACTCCGAGTCACGCTGACAAATGAACTGTCTAAGCAGCAGTACAGCAGAGAAGGGGGTTGACTGCCAACATCCTTCCTGGACAAGTTACGGACACTACAGTGTTCTGGGAAACCATCAGTTTGTGTTAGTGCTGACTGGTTTCAAGGATGGGCTGTTACAGTCTACATTGCTCAAAACTTTCTATTGATCAGAAAGCCAACCCTGTAATTGGTAAAGGCACAGACATCCTTTCTCCTCCATCATGCAAGCTATTTGTCTAAAAATGTGACAGCATTCTTTTAAGGTTTTGTGATAGTCTGCATCTGGGAAATGGCAGATAAAAGTTTCTTCTAAACACATGCAATAATGAACATAATTCTATTGTAGTCACTGGTTAGTGCTGGTACCTCTTGGGTGAGCTCTTTGACACAGCTTTACTTACTGTATTGGCTCTGGGTGGACAACCACAAGTATCCCTCACAGTCTGAAGGTCTCCACCTTGCAGACTACTAAATCCATCTCTTTGGTTCAAATTCAGGGGAAGCCAGCATATTCTTCCACATCTTTTCAGAAAAACTGAATATTTTGCTTCTAATATGAGCAATTACCCACTTCTCCCTTCAACAGCCTTACACCAGGGTTGTACATGTCAGTACTTCTGACTGCTTACACCAGTAAGAGCCGCCATGTCTGCTCACCAACAGCTCCAACATACGAAAAACCTCAAAGCTTCAGACCTCAAGGTACTTCATGTTATAAAGCATCTTTAATCCTACATTAAAAACAGGGGTTTTGGGTTTGTTTTTTTGCTAAGAGAGTTACTAACCAACCTTCAAAAATAAGACACGCAGGTGGCTCCAGTTTAAGCAGGAACCACAGCAAATACTGCGCTCAAGCCTGGACCTTTTTGTTCATCTTTCCAGAGTGCAGACCAGCCAGGAGCTGACACTTGCTCTAATGCCTTAAGGAAAAAATATCCTGCTCTTTTAAAAGTGTGATCCACAGACATTAATTTAAGAAAAATTAATTTGAATATACTTGTGTTTTTAATGTGTTGGCTCACTGTTGAATAATTTTTTTCACATCTGTGTTTATATGAATGATGCTGTTCAAAACCACAAATCAGTCTCCTAAAATACCACAATTCTACCCACTCAGCTGAACCCAGAGACTGTTTTAAACAGTGTGTTTCTGGGCTATTTGAGTCAGTGGAATTTGGAGCAAAGCCTTCTCTTCTAACCAGACTCATCACTTATTTATGTGGAAGTAACAAGCTCATAAAAAAAGGCAACAGAGTAATGATGGAGAGCTCAAATACTTACAGGGTACCCCCAGAAATGTAAGTTGCACTCTTGAAAGGACCATGAGGGGACAATTTGGAAAGCAAATCCAGAGCACAGATGAGGTAGATCCACTTGCTCCCAGCTGCTTCTTTCCAGCTTCACCCTTCCTTCCCCACACCTTGGATATCCCACCACCGACCCACAGACAAGTGCAGGAATGAATGGCTCGAGCTGGCAACAGACTATGCTTGGAAAACTTTTACCAAACACTTTGGGCTTTTCCCCCTCAAATAGAGACATGTGAAGATACCAGCCTACCATGTTTCCAAATCTATAGCTCAAGTGATGCCATTCAAAAAACTTATTTGCTTCATTTCAGCAGCAGTGAAGGATCATCTTCCTTATGCCTTGTGTGTCTGCATAACTTGAAAATACCACCCATCACTGGCTTTGTAGGCAGTTACACCTTCTCACGTGTCATTAGCTGCAGGTTTTTTTTTCTCTAGGTGTGCTAACATAGCTGGGTTTGGAGTTGTAGTATCCCATTATTCAGAGACAGCTAGTTAACATCATTTAGACTGTAACTGGAAACAAGACAGATTAATGCTCCTTGATCTCCATCACTGCTCTGCTGTCATCAAAGCACCAGCCAACAGGTCAGTGATCAGTGAAAAAACCAACATCCTGGCAGCCAGGGCCATTTTCAGAACTAAAATACGAGAGCTTCTAATAGCAAAAAAAATACAGCATCCTGTGTTTTGAACAACAGCTTTTCATTTTGGTAAGTTTGTATTATAGAATATCTCCTTAAACTAAGAGATCATTTGTTTAAATTGCTTGATTATGCATAATGATCCTTCTCTTATAAAACAAGATTCAACATTGCCACTGGGAGAGGGTGGAAATGGCACAGAAATTTAACAAGAAAAAATAGCATACAACTTTTGCAGTAATAAAACATTAGAATTTTCACTTGACTGTTGAAAAAAGAGCTAGAAATATCTTATTCTACTCCAGCTTTTAACCTTAACTCTTCATTCACAGACTATAATGTACAGATTTAATAAAACCATAGGATCTGCATGCTCACAAAATATTTACCTTGAAATACATAGCATGGAATTAGCCTCCAACAATTTATGCCACTGCCTCCTGTCACTCTATGCTTTCCCAAACCTTGGAGTTCAATTCACATACAGAAGTCAGATTATTTTATTTTTAACCTAATAGGGTTTGGATACAACTTATTTCAAGTTCGCTGAGAAGGGTATGGTTTCAAGGCAGTCTTTTGCACTTTTATGGATTGAAATGAGAACAGAAATTCAAATGTAATGAAATCCAAGAGCTAGAAAAGTGAAATAATTTACCAGCAAGCTGGAAAGCAGCTCACACTTAAACCACAGAAGTTCTCTGAAAATGTCCCACAGGGCAGAAAGGAAAAATAAGAGCTTTCATAATTTGCCTAATTTTTGTTCTGTAACTTTAAGAGGAAAAGCATGGATTTTGTCTCTCTACACTTAATTGAGAGAAGAAAAGACAAGTCTGCTTCCAAATGAGAAGAGACTGATAGAAAGTGATGTGTTTATCCTGATGATACTATCTACAAGCCTGGATCCCTGCACTGCTTCCCAGAAGCAGTTCCTGGTTGCCTACCCTGGTTAGGCTGAATTCAGCTTTAACAGACTGCCAAGGATGAAGCAGCATCAAACTCTCACAGACATTCTCCTGTTTGCTGGGACAGCCTGCCTGTGGTGGTGTCTAGAGAAGAGGGTTTCTGGACCATGGGAAAGATGCCTCAACTGCCACCTCCCCACAAGACTCATCGCCAGATTCTCCTACCTGGGGACACAGCTCCTTCACAGGAGCAGGTCCTGCTTGGGGGACCTCAGTGAGCAGGGGACAGCAGTAAACACTGTGCTGAGAGTTAAATCTAAAAAGAGATAAATTTTCAAAGCAAAACAAGGAAAAAATCAGAGCCCAATTACAATATTCTCTCCATCGTTCACACTTTATCATTAACTTAATGCTGAAGTCCTTCTGTTTCTGGAGGCCTAGCTGGTTCTTCATAAAAGTTATTTCTCCTTTAATTAAATCTAACTTGTGTATTTGACAAGAACTGGCAACTAAATACACTTTTGGACCACCCAGCCACATTCATCCGCAGCACAGTGGCTGCACAATGACTAGAGAGAGGCACAAGGGAGAAGAATTAAAGTTTTGGAGAGAGGTCTTGGTGATCTACATTTAGACATAAACCTGAGGGGAAAGACATACCCTTCATAGCATCCCCCCATTTACCTGTTCCAACAGGACATTACCTTTCCTGAGCACCAATCACTGTTTGTCCACACATCTGACACAGGTAAGAAAAGGAAACAAGATGCTGAGGAGCTACAGTACATATGCACACACAGAAATTTATCCAGCATTGATATTTCTTGTGCTAATAATGATTGGGGTCTTCATTTTCTGATTGATGTCAACTCAGTGCTCTCTCCAACCAGGCAGCTGGAAACAGGATGCACCTACAGACAAGTGTGGGGTTTGCTCTGGGAGATACCAGAACTCATACACAGACATGTACCTTCAGTATAACACTTCAGACATAGCACAAGTACTTGTATGTGCTTTTGTGTGTTAATAGCACTTCTGCAACCTCTATTTTTAGCAGGGAGCATCTGATTTGGGGATCTATTTAACTTTATTTGGCAATGAGGTTTAATGCTGTCAACTAAACACTTTTAACAATTAAAGTCAGTTCCTGGGCACACAGCTTCCTTTTTCACCAATGGTTGCTGGATACCATGGCCCTGCCAGGAAGAGGCTGGAACTGCCCACAGGATCACTGTCACTCCAATTTACAACTGGGAGTTTGTGTCACCACTGCAAGGCAGGACAGTCACCTGGAGCAGAAGGATTTTTCTACTTTGCCCTGTTTTCCAAAACTCAAGACATCAAAACCAAAAATATTGTCCTTTAGGATTTGCAACATTGTACCAAATGATTCCCCACTCTACCCTTGCTAAACATTTACACTTTTAGCTTAACAAACAAGAAAGAATAATAAATAGCACCAAAATAGCCAGAACCACAAACAACCATGCCTATAACCTTAAGCAAATCACCCTTCACTGCTTCCCAGCAGGTAGTCCTTGCTGTGCTGAAACCAAGCTGCTGGAAGAGCAAGCCTGGCACTGCAGTGCACAGGCAGAACCAGCCACACAACCCTGTCTGCAATGGGCAGAAGGTGCCATGGGGACAGTGACCAGGCAGTGGGACTGTGCAGCATCCCACTTTCTCATGGCTTCCTCACCTGTGCATTCACAGGGAGTAACAAACCTCACCATGCCACTGCCCCAGCTAGTGTACAACATCGTTTATTGTTATCTAACACCAGTATTAACACATATTGGTACCCAAAAGGGCAGGTCTGTCTCTTCTCTTTTATTGCTATTTTTATCTCAAACAGTGCAATTAAGCATATTTTAAGAGACATGTTTGTGTTCTTCAGGTGTTTTAAGGTAGTTTAATGTTGAGTATAAAACAAAAAATAACTATATTGCCAACTTTCCAGCTGCAATACAAACATATGCCTTAATGGGTTTATTCAGGTTTAAAAACTGATCAATTAGCTAAGGAGAGGAGTCAACATATCTATCTTCATTAAGTTTGACTTCCAAATACTAAAGATAAGAGTAAATCACCCCTGATGCTGTGGGCAGAGCTCAATTAATTTTACATTATGCCTCTCCTTCCTCAGGCAGAGCTCACTTGGAGATGCTGAAGGCCACTCATACACTCATGGTTGTGCACCCATGTCACAGCCAAAGCCAGCACATCAGGTTCCAGCAGTACTAGACACAACTAAGGAGTTAGTAAAACATACCACATTTATTAAAACACTGACCTAAAAATAGCAAGTTATTTAAATCAACACCTTTGGTTTACATGCTCCCTTGGGCCAGTTCCTCCAGCCCAGCTTAGTCCTGGAGAGGTGCTGCAGGTGGCCAGGGCCCTGGGGACAGCAAGAACAGGCAGGGACTGCTATGGGATGAGCGTATCCCTCACAGCCAAGGTGCTCCTCACTGTACACCCAGCAGCCCTGTGGCACAGGCATGCCCCAGGCTGAACACTTCCCCATAAAATGGTCACATACCATTTTGCCAAGATACCAAAACTCCCATTTGTTCCCTCTGCCAGTCTGGCTGCTTGCACCACGTAAGAACCAGCAAACAACTGCTGGGCAGTCCTTGTGCTGCCACCACCACCCACGCTGCCAGCTCCAGTCTTTGTAGGAAGGCAGGGGAGAAAATAGGTTCCTTTCTCCCCTTCCAGTCACATCATGAGCCAGAAGTCAAGTCTCCCCAAGATGGGGAATCCAGATACAGTACATGGCTGCCAAATAAAATTTAAAAAAACCAACAATACCCTGCTCCTACGTGGAATGGGCAGCAAGTTTGCTACCATCCTGCTGCTATCCCTTAGGAGATGCTTGGGGCTCATGCTGTGACTCCCTGTCAAACCACTCACACTAGGGCAGGCAGGAGCAGAGCTGCCCAGAGCAGGCAGTTGCCTAAATCCCTGGGAACAAGACCAAGCCAAATATATATAAATCAAAATTAACAGCACCCAGAGGTACCTGGCAGGGCTGGTAACCCAGGCAGTCAGGAGCACTGGGAACAGCAGAAAGCACATCTGCAGTTGGGTGGCATTGGGTACCAAATTAGCAGTCCTGAACAAAATACACTTTGAGAAATAATTAACTACACTGTGATAATTTCAAGTATTAAAAATGTAATCTTGCATATTAAAAAGAATTTACTAAAATCAAATCAATAACTTGGTGTCCTCTCTATTTCCTCTGGACAACTAATTTAATCTTTTTTGGATATAGATTTTAGATTTGCATTTTACCATCAGAAAATAGCTTGTGCAATACTACAAGATTTTTCACAAAGTAAATACATTTTTACGTGGGTTGAGTTTTATTCCCTTGGCTGAAATTCTGATCACTGAGCAGCAAGAATGCTGCCATAGCACACAGGATGTCACTCAGGATGTGACAGCTTCCTCTTGTTTTAAACTACGTTAAAAAAATCCTTCTCAAATTAGAAACAGAGTATTGCTTTTGATCAGCAGCAGCGATTGAGCACACTGGGCCCAATCCAGTTACTTACCATTTTCGCTTTTAACTTCAATGGAAATTAAATGGGAATTAAATTCAGTGCAGCACAACCAGTTCCCTGAGACAGTGTTCAGCCTGTGCCTGTGTTCATGCTGTTCCTCTCCAAACCCCTCTGGGGTGCCACAACCCCCTGGAATCCCCCCCTTCCTGCACATCCCACCCAACACTGCTGTCTGGCCCAGGATGCTGCACCACCCCAGGACCAGCCCTGCAGCTGCGCTGGCACCAGGCCCTGACACACTGTAAGAGCTGGGATGGACAGGAGGCACTTATCCCTGCAGGGCAGATTTCTTCTGAGCTAGGCAGGTGTGACCAAAGGACAAAATATCTGCCCAGTGCCTTCCAGAGGATATGGTAACACATTCCAGCCTCTTTTTGAGCTGCACTGACTCCATCATTACTGACTTCTTTTGCAACACTCAAGTAAACACATGTAAATAGAAGTGGTGCAGAAGATCAGATCCTAAAGGGAACTTGGGGGATGGTACTTCAAAAACTCCATTCAGACTGCTTTTTTTCAGGGTCCTTCCAAGTCCCTTTTCAAGTAGACTTTAAATCAGCCACATCTTCTCAACTGGCAGAACCTTGATAACCGAACTTGAGGGTCACATCCCGTATTGCTTCAAAACTTGGTTACCCTTGACTCTCCTATGTTTGTCTTGGTAGATCTTTGCTTGAATAACCCATTTGTTCGCCTAACATAACATTTTACTTGGCTTGCAAGCTCTACCTGGGGTAGATGCACATTTTGCCATTTCATTTTTGATCATTTTCTTCTGTAGGCATTTAATTGGCCTCACAAAGATGTTTGCAGAAGCATAGTTAGAGCTTTAAAAAATACATATAATTACCCACACCTACAATTTCTAAAGAAAAAATAAGGCTACACAAGAACTGATCCTGAAGGGCCCAGCAGGAGAGTTGCAAAGTTTTGGTTAAACACCAGCAGCTGCAAATGTGGAGCTTAGGGCAGATAGAGAGACATTCACAGAACTGGGCAATGTAACATTTTCATGTTGGTACCACTGCCTGGCTAACTGAACCCACCACAGTACTGTAGCAACTGAAGCTCTGCAGTTTGCACAGGCCCTCTCTGATTATAAAGGTGGATTTTACCCAGCTCTTGACAAACCCTTAGTGCATCCATCCTTATATCCCATCCTTCTAAGACACTGCAGAAGAAAGCTCAAGACTAGCAGCCCACTGAACCCAGAAGAATTCATGCCAGTGGCAAAGTCTGATAGATGGATACAGACCCAAGTCCTAAACTACCATCACAAAAATTGGGTTTGTACCCACAAAAAGAGGTGAGAGTCTTGTCTGCCTAATGAGAGCAGGGAGGTAGGGGGCACAAAAACACACTCAGAAACAAAATCCATCTCCTGCACAGGAAGGGGTGAAGGGACAGGGAGGACTGGCCAGGTTGACAAGCTTCTCCCAGGAGAAGGACAAGGCTCCGTAACCTTTAGGCAAGGGACAAGGCAAGAATTAGACTATACGCCTGCAAAGAGGAAAAAAAGGAAAGAAAAGTAGGACTTGGCTGGACAAAATCTAATCCTGCTACTATTAGGGATTATGGGACCTCTGGGTCAGCATTAAGTTAGGATCAGCTTCACTGCAACTACCTGTGCCGTGCTGAGCGCTAAAACAAGTGAGTAAACCTGAGCAAACAGCAGGTGCCACTTCATCACTCCTGACCCATTCCCTGCCAAGCCAGGAGCAAGATGCACAGGAGCACTCAGGAACTGACAGCAGCCATCCATCCCCAGGGGACCTTTACCTATACTGCAAAAATATTTTGCAGCTTAAAAAGTCAGCAGAGCTCACACCACTCAGCAATCCCCGTGAAGAGAAGAGACCCCGACAGGAACAAGCAGATCTTTTGTCTATGTAACAAGAGCCCAAGAGGGGGACACAGGCAGGGTTGCAGGCAACTGCCAGCAGACATCTCAGCAGCCCTCCTGCAGCAGCAGCATGGAGGTGCCAGCCCAGGGAGGGAGGCAGAGAGACGGGACCCAAGGGGGTCTGCTGCATTATTCAGACCTCAGGCTGGTGTGCTCAGGAGCAGCAGCTCAGATACATGGAGCAATTTAGGTGGAGGCTGACAGGCGTACTGCACACGGATGGAGACTGCAGCACACCACCAAGGCTGGAAAGGGTTGTACTGGTCCAGATCTTCTCTTTACAAGATCATCTGAGACCCTAGAAACGCACAGTGCAGGAGGCTGCTGCAGTCCCCTCACCCGCTCAGGTGCCTGTGCATGGCTACCAGCAGGTCATCCAACACTGCCATCAGCCCCCTCAAGCAGATGGCCACCCCCTGGCCTCACCCTACCCCTCATGGGAAATACATAAATTTAAACAAGGCAGGGAAAGAAAAAAGAATTTAAAAGTCAGGATCATTTCAAAGCAGTACAAATAGGAGGCTCCACTGGCTGCAAAAGCAACCAGCTGATGCAATTATGCTGGCGGCCGCCAGTAGACCATCTGCCCAGCTCCCAGGTTGCTGTTGTTGCAGTCTCAGCAGGGCTCACTCCCAGGAGAGCAGGGCCCCACAGCCAGGAAGGAGCCATCTGCCCAGCCCCAGGCTGGTCCTGCCTCGCACCACGGTGGCCAGCCCAGGAATCAGCCCCACTGCCCAACAGCCTCCAGGGCAGGGCCACGTGCAGCCACTCATGGCCATGGCTCAGTGGCTGAAACAGGCAGCTGTGTTTTATTTTCTGCAGGGTATTTGCTTGCTCTGCCTTGCCTCCACAAAAATCAGTCATGTTTTTGAAGCATCTTTGTGCTTGCATGCGTTTCAGGTTCACTTGCTGTGCATTAAGGGAGACTGAGACACCCTTTGTACTCCAAGGAGGTGTGGGATACTGAGGAATCAGTGGCATCCACCCCTTTCCACAGGGCTGCCACAAAGATCACCCCACTTCTGTACCCCATGATTTATACAGCAGCAAGGGCAATGACTGCCACCTTCATTTCCATTTTGATGTGCTTGTCATTAAAACACTAGTAAGAAATGACACCCTAAGAGGAAGGGAAAAGTGCTGACAAGGAAACCCAACAAGCATGCAGGTCTGATGCCTTTCACTCCCATTGCAAGTAACTACCTTCACTGAGGTGCAGCAGGTAAAGTTTCGCTCTCTGGGGTTTTCCCACTATCACCAAGTCTTCTTCAGGGTGTGGGAAGTGCCCTCCAGCACCCAGGGATTGTGCCAGGCATTGCCTGGAGCCAGGTGTCAGTAACAAGTCTGGTCTCACTGTCAAGGCTTCTATAAACTTGGCAGGTTCAGACTGCAAGAGGCAAGAAAAGTTGCAAGTTTGTCCTTTTTAACCATAAAGTGCATACAACTACTGCTGCCCCAGGCTCATTCCTCTGCAACCCAGGCTGCCCAAGTGAACTGGTTCTCGTTCTGAAGGCAATCTTCCAGTGCATAAACGTTTAGACTTTTCCACTCCCAAACTAATTGCTATTTAGAAAAGAATGAAAGCAGGGAGATGTGCAAGGCTGTGCTGATTCGTCCTCAAAGTAGTGATTCTCCTCAAAGCAGTGATCAACAGCTCAATGTCCAGATAGAAATAACTGGAAATTTTTTATGATGAGGGTGGTGAAACACTGGAACATGTTTCCCAGAGAAGTTTCAGATGCCCCATCCCTGAAAACGTTCAAGGTCAGGTTGAACAGGACTCTGAGAAACCTGATTTAGTTGAAGATGTCCCTACTGTCTGCAGGGGGGTTGGGCTTTAAAAGCCCTTTCAAATCCTAACTGTTCTTTGATTCTGCCTCACCAATGCTGAAAAGTCCCTGGGTGCTGGGCACTGCAAAACTTGCCCATGACCTGTTTCCTGGGAAGTAACTTGGGACTGACAGTCTCAGGAGGGATGCAGCCTAAAGGAGCAAAGTCCGTCCTGTCTCTTGCCCTGCACAGCCAATGCCAGCCCCATCCCTGCCCTGTACCTCCCACAGCCTGGATCTTTCCTCTGAAACTGAAGTATCCGACCCACACTGACAAGGCTAATGAACCCTTTACAAAATAATAACATAATATATGGGTTTAAGTTATCAGACAACACTGACACTTCAGCTTTCATATAGACAATACCTCAAAGTGTGACCCGTCACACAGCTGAATTGCTCATCACTTTAAATGAAGAAAGGCAGCTCTGAACACAACCAGGACCAGCCTAAACCATCACTAAATCTCCACTCCCACGTGCTGCAGCCTCTCCTGAAGCCACATCAGTACCAGAAGCACTCAACTGCATGGGCTGCTCAGTGATTGCTGAAGTCTTCCCAAATAATTTGACATTCCACCCTTCTTTCACCCTCTGTTGTTTGTAGAGGTTTGGGACCACAGCTACCAGCAACCACCATTCCCAGCCATGGCTTGGGACACCAGCTCAGGCTGAACCACCACCAAAGGACACACACATGCAAGTAGGTAAGGATGGCTGCATAAAACCCCCTTTCTACTAGAAATCAGGCTGAAATGCTGCAAGTGACCTCATTATCTGGTGGCCATGTGCGGTGACATAACCAAGGGCCAAACAGTGGCAAATGTAAGTCAGGTTATGCTCTGCAAAAAAAA
>NW_009953205.1:3354353-3359955 GCF_000747805.2 Chaetura pelagica | reverse complement strand
TCTTTCCCTTCCCTCTATACCTCTTCCAGCACAGCCTATGGCAGTGACAGGCAGGGAACACTGGAAGCAAAGCCTCTGTTTTGCAGGGAGCCCAGCACAGGGCCAAGGCAGGGGTCAGAGTACTGGAGAGCAGCATAACAAGGGTGAAAATAGAGGAGGAGTTACATATTCCTCCTTGCACTCAAAGAAGGTTTCCAGTTACTGCTTCCCTAGTTTACAACACTGCAAGTCTAGGGGTGCCCTGGCAAAAATAACTGTAAATACATTGGCCTGATTGTTAACATCAACCATGACACAGTATATAATGCATAAGCACAGGAGATAGCTCAAATTTCAGGATGTAAATGGTTAACACTGCGATAAAGAGGGTTAAAATAACTTGCACTGAATCTTGTTCTCCTGCAGTGTTACCAGCTGCTGTTGGAAGAGTGAAAAAGAGATAAGGGATTGACAACTTTTTCTTTACAAGGAAAAACAATAGCTCAGATACTGCAGAAAAACTTGTAGCACTTCCTCACCATAGGAAGGAAACTCTTATACAGCTTTGCACTATCCCAGTACTCTCTTCACTAAGCTTCTTTTGTCCTTGGGCCCACACTGGCAGACAGGCCAGGCAGAAGGACCCCAGCAAATGCCATCATCACCAGCTCCTGCTTATCCCCCAGGGCCCAAGCTGAGTGAGGTGCCTCTGCAGCACCCACAGACCAAAGAGACAGCAATACATTTCACTGCACAGATTGGCATAAAAGGCTATTTTAAGATTCAAATAATGCTCTCATTGGTACAGTTACCAAGCAGAAACTAAATAAAAACTCTAATCTCTAAACCACAATACTTTTTTGGGTTTTTTTTTTCCAGAAGGGTGAAAGTAGGGAAGGAAGAATGTAAAAACCAAAACAAAAGGGTATGTTTCTTGTGGGATCTGCACTACAGATTAAATGTAAAGCAAGTCTCACTCTCCCTAGAGGGTCTTTTTTTCAAGAGGGAGAGTAATAATAATGTAGTAATAATAAGCACTTATATAGTGCTTACATTTTCAAAGCACTATGCAAACAACAACTAATGGGACACGGCAGAATAACTAGTGTCTAAAATGAGTTTATGTACTACATTGTATTTTTCTAAAAAGTGGCTGAGGCTGTTTTTAAAATAAAATTCCCCCACATATTGATAATTAGCCAAAGGATTTTCTTTAAAGAAATGAAAAAAACACACTTTTGTATTTGTTATACACCACAATCTGCATATTTCCAAATTGTGGCTCAAAGCAAATTGTTTATGCAGTTTCATAGATACAAAATACACTTTGTTTCATAAGCAGGATACAGGAACTAAATCCTTAGGATGATATATCAAGACACATGCCAATGTTTTTCTAAGAGATAGTCATATACAAGATGAAACATTTAACCAAAGGAAATTTAAAGAGAAACTAAGTAATAGTGGCAGCTCTCTGTGTATCACCTTGCAGACAGAAGAGCAAGGGAACAAACATTCTCAGTAAGAGATTGTCTAGTGAGGAAAGGAGTCCCTGTACTGTAGCCATAAACCAGGAATCACTTCCTAGCTTTTCCTGTTAATTCTATTCTATAAAACTAATCTAGGGTAAGGAAGATGAAATAACCACAAAGCAAAAGCAAATATTATGACCTGAACTATAATAATAGTTTTGTTTCACTTGTACCTATCCAGCATCTCACAGCATTTAATAAATTCATGCTCCTCTCCAAGGAATAGTTGTTATATCCTCTTTGCATACAACCAAGATGGAAAAAAAAAACTGAGATAAAGAGTGAAAAATTACATGACACACATACATTCACTGAGGACCTCTGGCAGGAGAGATGGCAGGAGGGGAGAAACCTGATTCTGAGCCTCTTCTAACAGCCTGGAGTACCTTACTGTTTTGCATGCTTTCCATTCTTTATTATTAATCATTTGCTTTGCAGCAAACCCAGGCACCTCTGTCACAAGCTGCAGCCCAGCATGCAACGGTCGTATAAGCACAGAACAAAAAGGCTGCACAAAACTCAAGTGATTGAGGCTTTTTTTTTTCTGATACTCTCAAGCTAGGAATCAAAAGCAAGTCAAAAACCACACGCTGAATATATCTACCTTTAGGCATGCGCTTAACTGTAAGTATATGAGTAATCCCAACGGCTTCAGTTTTGGGGATTTTAATAGTTGTATGGTTTTCATAACTACAGGAAAAACCCTTTCCAACAAACTGCCAGTGTGACTCCCTGTTGTACTACACCACAATTACTGGAACATATTTGGTATTTCTCAAGAGGTTCAGATAATGAAGAATCCTCCAAATTTTCTATTAGCCCAAACTTAGGAATTCTGCATCAGGGAGTTAACAGCAGAACAGACAATGTATGTTAGGTATTGCAAAAGAGAGACACAGAAATACTTTAAAAAAAGCTTTAAATTTTATAAGTAAGGTTGTTCGAGAGCCCAGACTGCAGCGCAACCAATGCTATTGCACAAGCATGCTGACTTACAGATCTTTATCTCTTTTATTCCTTTATACAAGACAACATTTCTTCATAGTTTCACACCACAATGTTCTGAACAAGATTAATAATAAAAAGGAAAACACACAATAAATCACCCTATTTTATTATTTGATGGGCTGTTGGTTTAACACTGAATCACAAGCTTCTATTGGAAAAACACATCAGTAGTTACACTTGCAATGATTATTTACTTATTTAAGGAAAGGTACAATTTTTTGGTGGCTTTGGGCCTTCTGTTTGCTGTTTTCTTTCTTCATGGCAAATGGCCAATTCTTTTACTTCCTCTGACTAAAAATAAACAAATTAGGGAAAAATAAATAACCCCTTCCCCACGCAGAAAGCCATCAAAATTTGCCACATCAGAAACTAACCTAGTAAGAACATAAACAAGTGCAAGCCACTGCTGCAGCAGTGAAGGCCACCAGCTGAGTGGGGCCCAGGACACAGGGTGTTTTGGGCAGCAGACTCAGACACTTTCTCCTTGAAAGTTATTGCTACCTTACAACTCCAGACCAGCAGATATATTTGAGTCAACTACAGTCAAAATTTAGCCATGAGAAAAAAGCCTGTATAAAGTAACAAGAAGAGCAGGGATTTACCATCCCATCTCCTGCCATCTAAGCACAGGAGGCAGCCCAGCATCTGCCAAAGGACCGGCTGGCACTTCAGCACAGGGGTTTAGCAGGAGCACCTGCTTGGTGACATGTGCCCCATGGTGGCACAGCCTATGGTGCAAGCTAAAAGCAGAACAAGTCTCATTTTTTCTGGACATGCATAATCTAATTTCTTAGTGCATTTTCACTTCAAATTGTGAATTTGGTGGCAACTTGCGCTAGCACAAGAGCAAGGAGACGCCCCTGCCAAACTCTGATCTCTAGGTGCCTTTCCTCTCCCTTGCTCCCTCTCTCTGCTTTGGTTTCAATGCCTGCTCAGCCAGGATCCCCACCCAGGCAGGGAATGGGAGCAGTGCCCAGGCACCACAGCAGGACAGCACAGAGTGCTCTGCAGCTCACAGCTCTGCTGAGACTCACCATTCTCACAGAACAGGAGTGAGCAGCAAGCAGTGGAGCAACTTGAGTATATTCATCCCTTTCAGTGAACTTCAGGTTTTGCTCATGTGTTTTCTGCATCCTTTGCCTCACCATAGAGTTGAACATTTTCTTCAACAACAGTCGTATCTTAGATACATCTGCAGGGGTTTTGTGACCTGCCCATCAGCTCATTGCAGATGCTCATCCATGTCCCATGTGAGCAGTCACACTCCAGTCTCCCCAGCAGAGGCTCTTTTTCAAAAGGTTTGACCCAAACCAATGCCACCCAAACACTGCCAAGGAGGATTGCCTGCCCTGCACGTACACACCAGACCCATCCACAGGCAGCAGGGAGTTAAAAGGCTACTTTTCTGATGGGCTGGTGGGTAGAATCAGCTGAGAGTCCTTTGCTAGGTAGGCAATGTGACAAGGGGCCAAAAACAAAGGGAGGACAAATGCCATTGGATCAGCCCTCACCTCATACAGCAGTGGGCACAGCTATGGGCTTGTGCCAGTCAGCCAAGAGGTGAAAGCCAGAGTTTCACAGGCTGAGCATAGGGCAGCCCCTAACCAACCAGGATCTATCTTCTTGCTCCCTTCCAGAGCTATGGGGTTTAATACACGCCTATGTGACTTTCCAGCACAGCAACACTGAACTACAAAGATCTTCATAAGAAAACAAACCTGATGTGATGTGCCAATAAAAGAATATTTAGTCAAGCCAGGAGTAGACAGCAAGAAGGAAAGAAGATCAAATAAATTATCTCTAAGAAGAGCACCAATGGTCTTCAGCTTACCAAAGCAACAGGCCAAGTCCTTGCTGTCATCTCAACATGTCCCACCACAAGCCAAGTGACCAAGGCCAGGCTCCAGGCACACTGCCCCACAGGCAGGCTGTGCTTGCCCCTTTCTTCCCTGCCTGCTTCTCTCCCCAAAGCCATGACTGACCCAGGGGGCTCTGCTGCTTCACTCAACTACATACACAACTGCAAGGAGCAAAACCAGGCAATATCCAAGGGAGGAAAAAGCAGTAAAGAAGGTTCCACCTGGGGAGGAAAACCTAACTGTAGATATTCCCCCAAAGCAAATCACCCTTAAGCTTCCTAAGCTCCAAGGAGAGATATTGTGGGAAGGGACATAAAGTTGCTAAAGAGATTCCACCAACATTTTCACAGACTACAGATATTAGGAAGTAAACAGGCAAGAAGAAAGGCAGAGAAGACAGTGTCACAAGTTTAGTTATGCACAGTAATACCTTCATGTAAGACAGGATTGTTTCCTACTATTACTAATTTGCCTAATCAATAGAGGCACCCACACTGTGGTGAGGCGTGGCTGTCTCTACCCAGCCGGGGCTGCTGTAACAGCAGCAGCTGGTCTCCTGGGTGGAAGGGCACCAGGAACAGCCAGTTTTCCTGCAAGCCCCAGAGCTGGGTTTGTTTTCTGCTAACCATCATCACCTGTCAGTAGATTGAAAATCAGAGTTGCTGATTTCTACCTCAAGATAAGCTCTCATTAGGTGGTTTGAGGTTTGCTAGGAGATAAGGTGCATTTGTCAGGTGAGATACCAACTGTCCTGGTCTTAGGGCACAGCAGAAGAGGCCATAGGATGTGCAGCCAGACAAGACACTATTCTCCAAAAGAAACAAAAATCTGTAGACTTAATTTTACATTTTTAAAATATTAATTTAAAGAGTTTTCCAACAGCTCTCTGATAGTAGCACTAAGAAATATTGTTGCTTCCTTTCTCCTCAACATTGCCAGACAGAAAGCTTTGAGCAGATCCCACTCTGGAGGCAGCCAGGACCTCCCCCCCAAGCCACTGGAGACATTTTCTCTACCTGCCTTTTAGTTTGCTCAGGTTTTGGGCTGTGCTGACTTTGCCTGCGCCAATCAGACCACAACAGGTTTTAAGCCATTGGTCTGATGTCTTCAGCTGTGCTACTGCTACTGACAGCTACAACACAAAACATTTCTTGGATGGCCATGTGTGGGGATACAAAAACCTCATTTACAAGTTGGCACCTCAAGAAGGACAGGGTGGTTCAG
>NW_009953205.1:3343866-3354169 GCF_000747805.2 Chaetura pelagica | reverse complement strand
TTCAGCAGCAGGTGACAAATTAAAAGCTCATTTTTCTATGCATTTTCTTTGGAGCCACATTTTTAATACAGACCCACTGGCAAGAAGGGAAAGTTATAGCAGAGGTACATCTTTATAAAAAGAAACAACATGTATTTGGTCTTTGATGAATTCCTGGTGCATGTCAGGGTACCCTGCAAACCCTGCATATGGGAGATCTGCCTGCCTGAAACAGCCCCACCACTGAAGCAGCATCATTCTGCCAATTGCAGGGGATTTTTGTCCATGTCTCTCCTCCCCCACCCATCTCTGGAGCAGCAGCTCCTGCTGCAGCCAGAGATGCCCGGTTGCACAGCCCAGCAGCTCTGCAGGCAGAGCTCCACAGGCAGGGCCTGGCAGCTCCCCACCCCACAGCACCCCTTGGTGTGCTGGAAACCAGTCACACCATGGCTCTGCCAAGCATCTCAGGGGTGGAGGGTTTTGTTTGTTGTTTTCAGACCCTCACCTGTAGGTTTGGGTTTATTACTTAATTTTCTTATGGCAAGAAGAATAAAACTAGAAGCTCTCTGATTATTTAAGATAAAAATTAGAAAACAAAATAAACCAAATGGGAGCTTTAAACCAAATCTCACTTGTCTGTTATCAAGCAGGAAAGAAATTAGGAAATAAAACACTTGGAACAAAGGGAATAAAATCAGTGGACTCATACACCAGCATTAGGCAAGACTCAGTAGAAGATGAGAAAATAAACACTCACAGTTTCATTTTTAGATGTCTCATATTATACCATACTCCTAAAGGATGCTGAGAATTTGACTGAAAATATTCCCTTATCTTTAAAAGAATTGTCTCAAGGTAACAACTTTCTCACCTAGAGTTGCCTACTACATTACTCACAAAGTATCACTGCCAAAAACATGTTGGTTTTGCCATATAAATCTAGCATAAGCTTAAACAAGATGCAATTCACACACAACCCTCCTTCTCTACTTCTCCATCCCAGTATTTTCAATACTCTGCCACATCCCACATGCCCTCTGGGGGAACAGTCTGGTCACTAAAAGCAAAGAAATTATGAAGGGCAAGGCATGCCATTTTCTTAGAAATAAAGGAGGCCACAAGCAAATTACCCAACTGAAACAAATCCACAAAATTCAGCAATAAATAATAACAAGCTTGGCATTACTATATAATCCAGTATATCTTTACTCATGTGAGTAATCTAACAAAGCAAGAGAAATTTGAGTAAAAGCTTGAATATGTAAATAAAGCAAAGCTGCATTTACCTACCAAGCAAAACAGCCAGAAGGCTGCTGCTTTTTCAGAGAAGGACAGCTTGAGCATCACAAAAAACTTCCATGCACTTTTTAACCATGTTTGTTGGTCTAACAAGACACTACCTATTTCTCTAGACCTTCATTTTAATGTACATGTAAACATACATAATGTATTTAAGTATTTGTATGATTCACAAAAGAAGTCTTGAAAGCCTACTTTTTCCAGTTACCACCCTGACCCCTTCTTCTGTCCAAAGCCCTTAACAATTAGGAGTCCTGACAGGTCAAGTTCAGAAGCAGCCACCACTACAAAATAGTTGAAATTTCCAAAAATAATACAATCACAGTTGTCCTCAAGTTTCTCTATATTAAACAGAAAACAACTATAAACCACAACAAAGACATCCCTCCAGACATCAAAGCACTGTCATTGTCTATTAAGAGCAGAAAAGCCACTTTGTTTAGGTGTTTTATATTTGCAGTATTTTCTTTTACTATGCTTAATCATACCCTTGTTCACAAAGCTGGAGTCACTTTTCAGATCTGTTCCTTCTCTCAATCTTTAAACTAAAAGGCAAATATAATACAGATGCAGCTACAGGTAAGTAAACCCGTGTCAGAACTTTGCATCTAATCATCAGGCATGTTCCACACTCAAATGCCAGCAACAGATTTCGTTTCTCTGTTTTATTTTCATCTTTTTTTGTTTTGCATTTCTGCCTTTCCAAGTATTAAGCTCATCCTTCTACCATATGTTTTCTCTACCTCCTTTTAGTTTTCCAATTCTGGGGACAGGAGGTTGAAAAGCTGCAGAATCACAGTCAGTTTTGCTCACATAAATCTGTACCTGCTTATATTAACAGATGCTAAGCACAACCCAAGTCTCTTGGGCTTCCCACAACACCACTGGGGAGCTCCCACAGCACTGCTGCATTCTCCACACCATGAACCTGCCCAGTGCTCTCCTAGAAACCCCCCCAGCAGCAGCCTCGGAGACCCAGCAGAAGATGCTCTCTGCAGCACTGGTCACCAAGTGACTGCTTCAAAAAAAGTCTCTTCACTTCTCTTGCTTTCTCAATAGCAATATAAGAAATGAGAGCCCCAGCCCCACTAAGGTCAGTAAGAAACACCACCACCAAAACAAGGCAGAGTTTTCACCCCATGGCTGTTATAAGCCTATAGCTACTTGCAGTACTCTAACATCAATAGGAATCTTAACTAATACCAGTAGTTCTCCAGAAGATTCAGAAAGCTTAGACTTGCACTGTTGGTTTACATTTAAACATCCAATCCACCTCCAATTAGTGTCAAGGGGATACATTGCACTCACCTTAAAAAAAAAAAGAGGGTCCTCAGTGCTCACTGCAAGAGACACTTCATGTCTGCACTGCATCAAAAAACCTCTTCTCAAAGACATGGCAAGTCTGATTTTATTAGCAATTCTCTTAATTACCACTTAGTTCACCACCAAGTGAAGCAAGTTCCAGCACTCAGCAGGTGGAGGCTGGGCTAAACTACCACCATGGTAAACCACAAAAAACCTCAGCTCAGCCAGGTGAGGATCATCAAGCAATGAGCAGAGCTGTTAATGAAGTACCAGTCCTGTTGGAGGTTGCCTAGAGCGCCTCACCCTCATCTCTAAATTACCTGTGGGCAAATCCTATGTAAAGCCAGTAACAGCTTTTGTGAGTCCAATTGATTGAGTGGTTAAACTTGTACAGTCAGCTGACAACCAAGGGAGGCATATATTTTAACGGTAGATATGGAAACAAAGGAATTTTGATTAGCCTTGGGACTGAAGGGGGTAAAAATACTGGTTTAGGATTTTCCCAGGATATGCATATTAAAAACTTGTCTTTTTGCCCTCTGAGTAATTTTTTTTAATATTTGGAAAGCAGAATTAGGCCACTTTTGACCAAACCTCCAGAGCCTAGCAGGAGCCAGCAGAGACCGGAGCACAGTGACTTGTTAACTCTTGTACTTCTACTCATAACAGGGTTTCACTAGTCAGCAAAGTGTTTTCTACAGCGCTTCCAGAGGCTTAGACAAGCAGGGACCTTTCCCTCTGCTTTGCTTTAAAACCTGAAAACATTGTTTACTTTCTCTAATATGAACTGGAAACAAAACCTGCATAAAGAAACTCCAACTGTTACACTTCTGAAGCAGCCTTAGCCATCAGTATCAGACCTGAGAAGAAAACAGTGACAAATATTGGTGATGCTACAACCAGAGCTGAGACCAACCCCACTAGAATTTGCCCATGAGAGCACACGGGTAGGGTGGGTTTAAATGAGACCACAACTGAGATTATTTCACCCCCAGCATACCCAAGCCAGCCCTTCAGGTCTCCTGAGTGGCCTTTATCCAGCAATGGAAACACTCCTCTGCCACAAAGGCTGCCTTACATTTGTACTTGCCACTCCACTGAGGTAGCAGTAAGACCTTTACTGTTTGTTCAGCTCTTGGAAGTCCTGTAAAGCTTTCACCATTCACCTGTCACACTGCACAATCTGAGCCCTTTGAAATTAAAATCTAAAAGTAAATGTGTTAGTCAATGGCTGCTGCTGCAACAAGCCTGCCCGACACCAGCACAAGCCTTCAGGCAGGTAATTCACTTCAACACCAGACTGGTGAACAACAGTATGTTTTATTTAATTAGGATGAACAGAAGAGAGAAACCTCACAGCAGGGCTGGTAATGACAACATTTCAAAAATAATTCATGCCCAGGTAACAAAAGGGCAAATCTCAATTACCTAAAAAGCTAAAAAGTTGGCTTAATACATCCAAGGGGGAAAAGAAAAAAAATAATAATTGTACTGCATATGATTAACAAGTGGCATTTACCAGCTCTGCAAATTGGTCTTTCTGTTGCCTAATCTGTGGCTAGATAGGAAAAGGTTTTCTTTCTAAGCAAATGCAAACAATATAATGAAGCTACTTATTGCTAGATTCAGATGGGTATTGCAGTGCTCTCCGAAATAAGTGATACAGTGGGAAGCTGATGTCAGACACCAATTCACTGTATTGCAATGAGATGTGTGAGCCCATTCCAAATGGCATCACCCAGTTTCCAACCCCATAGAGTCCCTTTGTTTGCATTTTAGAAAACAAACCATTGCAAGAGGTTGAAGCTCAAGCCTTCTGCAGCCAGAAATGTCACACGAGACCATTTAGTCTCTTGCACATCTTTCTGTTCCCCAGAATGAAGTGACTCCAATAAAGCACAAGTCACTGCTGCACGTATATACATCTAAATGTTGTTAAGAAGATGTAGTACTTGAAACTCACAGCACCTTACTTGTCTAAGAGAACATGGAACCAGCACCTCTACATTTACTAATAGACATCAGCAAACAAAATGCACAGGAATCTACTTCTGGGCTCTAAAAGTATGCTGAATAAATGCACACACTACAGACAGCTTGGAGCTGGGCCCCACTTGGCTCCTGCTCCCACCTGCACTCTCCAAGTTGACGTCCACCAACGCACGCACCAGAACCAGACCCTCCTCTCCACCACCATTTGTCAGTCAAGATCTAGCAGGAGTCTGTAACAGGTTTTATATTAGTACTATTTCATTCCTCTAGCACATTTACTAGGATACAAGGGAACATAATAGCCATCCCTTTTCAGAGGCATTTAAGGAGAATACTGATGGAGTGGTGAGGGGTTGCTGTAGGCATTTTTATAAGAGTTAAATTATTGTGGGTAATTAACAATCTTGTCAATTAATTTTATAATACAGGAAAAAATGTATTATCTTTTACAAACTGTAGGCTAACACGTGAGACCAAGAGATTATTTATTTTTAAAAAAACAAAAACAACTGTGTTTTGCTTTTTTCAAATGTTGTAATGAACTGAAACTAATTCCATAAATCGGAAATGGGGAGGGAGTGTGGAGATAAAAATAACCTAGAGTTCAGTAACAATAACCAAGTAAACAATTAAGAGCATATTTATCAGAATCGAAGTAACTATTAATTCTAGAGTATGAGAAGCCATCATCATGCACAGAGCCAGCAGGTGAGGTAGGTTTTTCAAAACATTTACCATAATAACTGATCACTGAGTGCCACCTCAAGCACTTGGCTTAGTTAATTTAACTAGGCTGGAACCACGTAGCCAAGTTTAACCTAAAAGTTAATTTGGCACCAAACAATAGATAAAACCAAGCCAAAGCCCAATCCATGATAAGGCAATTTGTGTTTACACAAGCTTAACGCATCTACAAAACATCATGTTTATATCCAATTCAGAGGATGGCATGAACATCTGCTTTCACTTCAAGACATTAATTTTCAATTATTGAAGAAAAACAAAATAAATCTTGACAAATTACTGGTAACTGTGGAATCTTTTGTTACTCTATTAGTTTATAACTGTAATTTAGAAATCCTACAATTAACATCCTAACAAGAGCTCTCTGATTATTTTTTTTTTGCACGTGTCATCTGAAGCAATTCAGCAGTGAATTATGTTCTTTAACTTGCACTGATTGTATGCAAATAGTTTTGAAGAAAAATACAGGAGTCATTCTCCATGAGCCTCTGCTATTGCGTGGTAGTTGTTTTTCATTGATAGCTTTAGATGTGGCGCCACTAAAAACAGGAGAATTCTATTTTCTCTCTGTTCATATTCAAACCTTTTGCATTACCTTCCCCACCCTTTTCAATTTTTGGCCACATTTATTCATTCTGTTTTTGCCGGGACCAATGGGAACGGGCCACAATTTAAAGGTGTTTGCACACAGGCAGGAGTTTCAATCAGTAAAACTAGTTAAATACCAGCCAGATCCCATCCAGGAGAGCGTACCGGAGGGAGAGAAAGGGAGGAAAATGGGACTTATGGGGTTCAAGGGAGAACGCTGCTGGGCTTGTAACAAAATACACAGGCAAAAATTAAAAACTGCAGGCTAATCCCTGGAGGCAGTGCTCAGGGTACTGCATGGATTCAAACGTTCTCAGGGCACCAGCCCCACAATGAAACACCAACATCTCCAATTATTCCTAATCCCCCAAAAGCTACACTTGATAAAGAACAATCAAGAACATAATCTTATTTGATATGAGTTTTATCAATTTTAGCTACTGCTTTCACTGTATCAATAAAATTCCACTGAAACTTGAATGAACTGTAAAATTAAAGGATAATCGCGCGAGTCTCCTGTATTTGGCAATTATGATTGTACTTGTCAAAATTTAATTTGTAGAATGTACTGTTCCAGTACCTTCAGGTTCTTCTCTATCAACTGGGAAAAAAAGGAAAATTATATCTTTAAGACAAGTATGAAAGACATTGTTATTTCCACAGTCAACTCTGTAACTGAGCTCCGACATTGTATAATTGACTTTGCAAGCAGAACAACAGCAATATAACAAAGAAAATGTCAGTGTTTTCACAGCGCTAATCTATAGCACTAGGAGGGCCTCCTGCTGTCAGCCAGAGCTGACAATACAATAGCTTTCAAAAGGATATTACCATCATGCTTTTATTCTTGACATCAATCAAGACAAAGAGAATCCTTCTCACAAGACATTCAAAATCAAACCTTTGTATGAGCAGATAGGTAAAACAGCATTCCTTTAAAGAAGATCATTCATAGCAATCAACTAATTGGAACTCAGCAAATGGTTGAAGTATTTTTATTTACTTTGCAGATAAGGAAGCAGTGAGCAACCAACCCCTTTCCCCTTCTTGACTGACACAAATGAGGCAGGTAGGGTGTGAATCAAAAGTTTCTATCAGCATTTTTTGCCATCTGAAAGCAAAAAAATATGACAGCGATTCTGCTACTTCATGTAGGATAACAAATCTAGAGTTAATTAGTGCATTCTTTTGCAAAACAATTTGATTACCAACTAGCATGTTTAAGCACAAATTCCCCTCGCAAGCTGACAGCAATTTGCAGAACTGTCAAATTCAGCAACCAAAGTGCATCTGATGCTTAAAGCCTTGTGCCAGTGCCAGCCCAGTCCCCACCAACTACAGTCGAGTAATTCCTCAATTACAATTGCATGGGACTGGAAACTTAGGAGTTACTGTTACCAGCATCTCAGCACTTCACTTTACAGAGTTGCTTCTAAGGGCCCAAGTCATAGCATGGAGAAGCCACAGTTTAATCAACAGGAATGGGGAATGCCTGCCTGCCTCAGCCCCAGCGGTGGACAGGGTGCCAGCCACTCCCCGGAGCTGGCAGCACTGAACAAACTTTTCAGGATGTTGGTGGTGACATCACTCTCCATCACTTGCAATGGGGACAGTCAGTGTGTTTTGATGTTCACAACTGTGTTACAGTTCTAGGGTTCAAGACCACATGGTTTTGATGACATTGAGTAAGGCACAACTCTTCCTTACAAACAACTGAAAAATCCCTCAGCAGATGGGGTTACAGGCAGCAGGGCAAAAGAAGGGTCTGTGCTGACGAAAATTACTTCCATGAGCTTTGTCTGAGAAGTAGAGCTTCAGAACAGGCCAGTGTTTCACTCCGTCCCTACTACTACCAACAGTCACTGAAGTGTTTATTTTGTTAACTCAACCCCTCCTACTCAAGACTCAACTCCACTCATTGATCTGAAGAAACCTTCCT
The DNA here is from genome assembly GCF_000747805.2 of Chaetura pelagica. Lineage (NCBI taxonomy): Eukaryota > Metazoa > Chordata > Aves > Apodiformes > Apodidae > Chaetura > Chaetura pelagica. The sequence continues at coordinate 3,346,323 of NW_009953205.1, read as the reverse complement.
TTAAACCAAGCGGAACTTTGTCCCCAGCCACCAACTATAAGGTTAATATCTTCAAGTTTGCACAAACAAATAATTTTGTCAAAACAAATCAGCATATTGTATTGTGATTCATAAACCCCACATCAGGGAAAAGTCCATGGCTACTGCTGGAGTTACAGCTGCAGGAATTACTGCAAGTTTTTTGCCATACTGAACCTGAGACCTGATACTACAGCACCAGGGCCACATAACCAGCCTTCCTGGCATCCAGGTTTGATTTGCAATCACTGCATTGTAAATAACATGCATTTAAGACTTGTCAACATTTGATACTTCCATCAAAGTCAGTCGCTTCTTTAATGTCAGACAGCATCACTCCCAGTTAACGTACAGGCAACTTGCCTCTTGCATGCAGAATAATCCCTTTCATCACAGGCACACACTGATTCTATTTTAGTGCATAATCTTTCTGAATGAAAAAGAATGCACAGATCTCAGTAGTTAATAAATAGCAAAGCTGCTATACAAAGTGAAATAAATATACGGAAAAGAGAAAAACTGCAAATTATTTTAAGTCCTAAATGCTACCCATATATCCACATAATTTATGCTTATTTTCTTCTCAGTTGAATTGGGAAACCTGTGACCTCAGAGTGCCTTTATTTATTACATCTCAATTATTTCCATGGAAACATGTACTGTGGCAATCTACTGGGTTGCCAGCTCCCTAGACCACAAAATTTGTATGATGGACCTTTTAAAGGAAATGATGTGGATTAATATAAAAAAAAAAAAAGGAATAAATTATTTATCCTACACACACGTATGAGTTGCATCCTATTATCCAAAATTTCACCCAGATTCAGCTCATTCCTTAGACTCCCTGTTACTCAGCTCATGCTAAGACCTGAAATTTACAGCCAGTTTATGCTGAAGCTGGAAACATTTATTTTTTTTTGCCTAGAGACTACAGAAATATTTAGAACCTTAAAAACTGGGCTTCACCCAGCTCTCTGTTGCAAAGACCTTCTAGATATTTCTACATCACAGGGATAATGTTCCTTAACTGTATCTTGCCAGTAAGTTACCTGCTTCAATTCATTAAAATATAAATAGTGATGAGTTCTGCATTAGAATTAGGGTCAACATTTCATCATAAAGTATCAACCCATTGCTGCCTAAAAAGCAACGGGGTAGGAAACAACAAATAAATGGTAAATATCTATTGCGGTGTGAGACGTCAACGGTTACTAACAGAATTTAGAGCAAATAAGGTTTTCACTGGCACAGAACTATTTCCCAAACATTAAATGTGACACTTTAGCACAGGAAAATATTTTAAACTCCAGAGGCCTGACCACTAAACATGATCCCCTCCTCTGAGGGAAGTCCCGACCTGAGGCCTGCACCACCGTTTTCCAACTGCGATCCTTTGAGTTTCAAACAACATATTTCAGAGCATCCCCTAGAAATAGCTCTAGCTCTGCCCTTTCTTCTGCCCACGGACTGTAGCATTCGTCTACCAATGACTGCAGTAGCTCCTTCAGCAGAGATGGGCCGGGTGTGGGGAGGGTCACCGCGCCAGGCTGCAAAGCTGCCCCGCAGCACAGGGCTGAAAGGTACCGGGGGTCTGGGGGGGAAATGATGAAGGGGCTTGGATAAAGATGAAGGACTGACTTCACAAAAACTTCACCAACATTTGAAACCACGTACGACTTGCACTGCAATCATCTGTTAAACAGTGGGTATTTCACAAATAATAATACTAAATGGCCCTGGATCAAGTTTTGATTCCTTCTTTAGCCGGTGGATTAACTGCACGCTAATTTTGTCCGCCCACAAGTGATTTAATTATGAACGCTTTAGACTTTTTGTTTCATTGGGGACACTGAAAGTTGCGATCCTTTTGTGCTTCCACAACAAAGCCCCCAGACCAGTGAGTTTGCGACTTCTGCTTTGTGCAGAGGACAATAAAACCTTACCCCACACCAGCTAACCTCCTCGTGGCTGGAAGCGAAAGGCTTCGGAAATCACGCCTTCCCCTCTCGCACCAATTCACTTACAAGTCAAAAAGCTGGCAAGGCACGCAATAGAGCACGGGGCTGGTCCCGGCCCTCCCTTTACGTTTCGCCAGCAGCTGCTTTCTCAGGGAGGTAAACAGGAGGTTTTAAACACCCCTTGGCTGTGAATAGTGAAGAACACGCAAAGTTTAATGTCCAACCTTTAGGAAAGCAGCTCTTACTAAATGTGGCCATTGTTTCTTCAAGCCCGAGCAAGTTTTCAACCCTTATCTACCAAATCCGTTTTAATTCTCCCCTTCTTCCACCACCCTTAAGCGCATTGGACAGCGGGAGGAAACAGCCGGCGCTGCTATTCCCAATCATAAAGGAACGTTAATTTCAAGCTAAACGGGCTACAACACGAGGCTGCTCCTTTCCTCCTTCCCCGGCCACCGATGCTCCGCCGCACCCCGGCATC
>NW_009953205.1:3340564-3342078 GCF_000747805.2 Chaetura pelagica | reverse complement strand
GCCTGTCCCGCAGCGCGCAGCCCTCCGCGGCGGCGGGACCAGCTGCCTTGGATCCGCACCGGAGGGGCGACCAGATCTCCCCCGAATGCGAAAGGCTGAGCGGCCACGGTGAGGGCTGGAGGGGGAGGTTAAGACACACACACGTCCCGCCGCTCGGGTGCTTCTGGAGAGCTGGAAGGGAAGATTTATTTACTTTGCCTTCTCCAACGTGTTAAATTTAGCAGGAGCTGGAGTCACTCTGCTGGGAAGGTTTCTTCTGGAAAAATCCTAAGTGTTTTAAACTTGTTATCCCACAGAGCTCTCGGTGCCAAATTATGAATGAAGCTGCTCAAGATAAACACTTGGTGAGTTTCTTCTCTCGCTCAGACGGGGCTTGTTTGTTTCACACGGGCTTTACTGCTTTGTGGGACGGAGGTGCTGCTGAAGGTCCTGCCCTGCTAAAGGTACATTGCACCTACTGCACCCTGAGCAGCACCAGGAACCCAACTCCAAGCATCCTCTCCCCCCCTTCACGTGATGGGCCCGTGCCATCGTGGGAGCCTAAGCGATTGTACAACCAGACATCAGAAGAGGAGCTGTCTCCAGTGGAAGCATCCAGGGGTTTATCTGCAGGTCCTGTGAAAACAGCCCTGGCAGAGGGACCCTAATTGGGCTGCTTGGGCCTGGCCCCCAGTGAGTGGGGAGGGTGCAGCTCTGTGCCTGGCCTGCCTGGGCAGGATGCCCGAGGCTGGGTGAAGGCACCACTTTCCTGCGGGTGATCTTCACCTGGAAGATCTTCCGCTTTCCATTTTTTTCCCACAGACCAAAAGAAACCCAAACAACTCAGGAATGAGTTTGTCATTTGCTCAAGTGAATTCAGGATAGAACTGTGAGGGGATTTCTTAACACAGCATCGTATTTGAATGGATGTCTAGTGGTGATTTTCTGGTTTCTTAACATTTGACAGAAACTATTGGGTTTATTAATGTCATAATAAAGGTTTGCAGTTCCCTCCTACTGTATGAATCCAGATTACCACCATCGACTGGACATACAGTAAAATGTTTCCCATAACACCACTATAACTAGATGAACTTCTGCTACGTCACTGCACTGTGGATCAAATTGGGGGTTCAGAAATGCTAACCCAGGAGAAAGGTGGATTGCTAAAGAGCCTGTGGCCCTGATTCTGATCCAAATAAAAAATGGGGATAACTATTCAACAGAGATTCACCATTACAAATGCCAGTATGATAACAGTTTCTATGACATAAGCAGGGCTGAGAAGGAAAAATAAATAAATAAAAGAGTTGTGATATTGATACACTCAAAAATCCAAGCAGGATTGTTAGTAAATTTGGTCAGCATGACCCCTAGGTTCATATCTGTTCGGCATCAGAGTCGGATCAGGAACTGAATTACTTCTGTATCCTCATCTTATTGGAGAGGCTTAATCCCCAGGCTATCAAATTGTTTCTGTTCTCTCGCTGGCCCAATGAATATTTAATTATTCTTACAAAGCAGAACAGCTTCAG
>NW_009953205.1:3333322-3340444 GCF_000747805.2 Chaetura pelagica | reverse complement strand
CAGCAGGACAGATTCTCATCCCAGAATGTGCCGGCGGTTGGGCACTCTCAGAGGAGTTCAGAGACCCAAATTCAAATCCCCATGCAATCAGGCAAAGAGGGGATTTCAACCTTAGTTTTACACCTTCCACTTGGCAAGTACTTCCCAGGCCCTGTTGCCATCCTGTGCCCCTTTGCTATCCAGCCCTCTGCCTCCACATTTTCTGTGCTTTTTAAAAAACAATTTTAAATGTCATAAATTAAATTAACCATTTCTACAACTTTGCTTCCTTTTTCCAATTCATTAAGAAATTATAATTTGTTTGTTTGTTTACCTTTTCTCTTGCCAGAGGGCCAGTGAGAAGGTTTATTTGCAAGCCCCTACCTGGTTTGGAGCAGCTGCTGGCAAGGTGCAAAGCGCTGGTCTTGAGCATCCTGAACCCCTCCCATGAAAATGGTTCAAGTTAACTCTCACAGCTGTCATCAAAGCAGCAGCACCTTTGAAACCACTGCTTTCCATGCTGGCATCTGTTGAAAAATACCCATTTTATAACTAGAGATAAAGAAAGAGAGAAGGCAGGTTTGACATAAAAAAAATTAAACATATACATGAATCTGCCTTTAAATGTAGCGCACACATAAATAATTATTCATTCATCCCTCTCTATTATCTTCAGACCCAGCAATACACATATTTCCTCCAGGCCCTGCTCTGTAAGTACATCTCTGTTCCACAGTTTTTCAACATATGCCTAAATGCTTTGCTGCTATTGTCACAACACATCGTTTGTGTATCTCCTCCAGATATATGTACAGGGAGTTCATGTTGTTCCCCTAGCCTCTGGTCCCACAGCCACTCTTGAGCAAAGAAAGCCCTGTAACCCTGCTGAGCCCCCCAGAGAAATGCAGAGTTCACCCACCCAGGCTCTATTCTCAAGGCCAGAACTTAAACTCACATTGTCATTTAAATAGTTACATTCCAAGAGTGCTAATAACAAGGGAAGACTTCATAGGCTTTGCTAAAATATTTAAGGCAAATGACACCAGCCTGTGTGCTAATTTAATAAAAATACATTTAATAATTTAATTTAATTATGGTAATTTAAAAATGCAATAAAAATACATTTTGAATCTATTATAAATCTTGTTTCCTCACAGATGCCTTTCCTTTTTATTCTGGGGAATTTTAATAAAAGAGCCCAAAGCTGAGAGTGCCAAAGTGCAGGCTGTTCTCTTCGGGAGAGAACCAAGTGCCCTCCAGCAGCTCTGGACAACATCCGCATCTCATCAGGTCACTGGGGCAATTTGGATGCTGGATTTTCTGCTTGGAACCCCTTTTGGGGATGTCACTGTGCTGTATTATACATGACACAGCTCCTACACTATACACAACGCAGCTACTGGTGAGAAGGAATCAGTACTGAGATGCAGCAGAGACCCCTGAGCTCAGCATGGCTTGACTGAAGATGGGATTTGCTGGTGGAACCAACCAACAGCTTCACAGCATCCATCCTGCATCAGCTCCTCCATCAAATTTCCCATCTGAGTCCTGTGAGGCTGACATAGAGGTACCAAGTCCCAGTCCAGGGGGAACATGGTGTGCCCTGCCCCTCCGCTTGCCATTCTCCTCCTCAAAGACACCAGTGCTTGTACAAACACACTCACTTTTCATGTAGGGGAAAACCAATAATACATCCACTTACTTTTCATGCCAGCTGACTTCTGCTGATTTTGGTTTGCTTTCCTCTCTCAGTGAATATAATTTTTGAAGTTTGATAACATTTTCAGGAATATACTGCTCATAGCAGTACTGACAAAAGTACTGGAAGGAAGGTACACCATCCCGCTATCACAGGATATTATCCCATCCACACCAGAGACCATCCATAATATTAGCACTTCAGGTTGAGTTTTCCCCAAACAATTATGTTTAAGGCAGAAAGCTGGCATAGACAGTGTTATCTCAGGTAGTTCACCCTGGCAGCATTATAGGAACTGGATGGTTCAGCCTTACTATGGGAAATGCATAAAGGGCTACTGTACACTGTATAACTTACAGATGTATTGGCATTCAATATTGAGAAATCCTCATAAAGGATTTAAACTTTCTAAAGTAAAAAAACAAAACAAAACAAAACAAAACCACAACAACCAGAAACCAAGCCAAACCAACAACAAAAACAAAAACAAAAACCCAACAAAACAAAGCAAACACCAAGATAATTATCTTCAACACAGAAATGGACTGATCTGGTGGGCAATGAATGACCAGGCAGCACAGGTAAGATCATCTTAATTGTGGAGTAGCCAGTAACAGAATCAACCTTAAATTAAAGAATATTGCAGCCAACAGGAACTGGTCTGGCTGAGGTTTGACAGAGGTGAGTGAGCACCTGAGCTCTTGGGATCTGCAGAGGATTACAGGCACATACAGAAAACTATTACAGGACTGGATTATTTCTTAAAAAGAGATAATGTTTCCAAAGCACATGACACGATGCACTCATTCAGCGGAGTCAAATGTCACAGTGGATAGAGCTGCAAGGCAGTGTCACTCTTTATTTACAGTAAAATGTGTCAAATAGCCAACACAAAGGCATCGCTGGGATAAACATAGGACTGGAGCACACAAAGGCAGGCGGCATCCACAGCGCCTCGGACAACCTGAATAAAAGCCCTGACTACAATACCAGTCCGGTTTCTATTGTGTTCTGGAGCTAATGCCTCCGAACACTTTTCATAAATAAGTAACCGGCATCCCACATTTCAGTCACCAGAGGGGAATGGCATAGCCCGAAACTCGGGCTGCGGAGCAGCAGAAACCAGAGGCGCTCCAGAGGGAGGATGTGTGCAGAAAGGAAAGGCTTCATGTGAAGAGCCGTTTGTGTGCCTGTGGGCAGGACCCAGCCAGAGTGCCTGAGTTTACACTTAGTGAAGTTACAGGGAAAAGGGATTGAGATGTTATCCAAGAGCACTGAAAAACAAAGGGAAAGTTTCACTGTGAAGCACATTTTACTATGCACGGGAGTGTAAGCCTGTTCACAAGGCATGGCATGCATGTCATGTGCACCAGCATTAGCATTCATCTCTCTCTCATAAGCATGGTGATTTTAAATTCTTTTTTACTTGTGTACAGCAAGCACTTCTATCAATCATTTTTCCTTGTGTTAAGGAAAACATACAACAGTCTGAAATCAAGCCAGAGTAAATGATGCAGTTAGTGACACTTTTTGAAAAAATACTATCATACACTGGAGCTGAACTTAGCTCAACTATCACAAAATATCCATCTGTAAAGGAATTGCACACACACACCCCTGCACAGTTACAGGAAAACAACCATTACTGATAACAGTGCTAAAGATACAGCCCCTGTAATAGCCTGCAAACACAAGCAGGTATTTTCCCCTTTCCATAGCTCACCGAGCAGAGCATTCATTTTGGCCTCTGTTCCAATTAGATGCTGTAGGAGACGGTGTGGGAGTCAGGCAGAGGATCTGCACTTCATGACAAAACCGCCTTTAGCACAAATAATTTTCCAGGCTCTGCATCTGGCTTTGAATATTCCTGTAAAGATAACTTACAGCATTATAATGTTACTTGATAACTTCTTGTGTTAGGTGTAACTGTTCCATTTTTTTTTAACACAGCTCAAAGTATCTCTCTGTGAGCAGCTTCGTCTGGGTTCCTTTCGTCCCTACTGGACATTGGTCTGTCATGCTTCTCAAAGGATTTAAGGAAGAAAAAAATACATTTGCAATTTTAATTAGTTAAAAGAGAGTGAAGCCCTAGTGTGCAGAAGGTGCTCGATGGCTCTGGGGTGAGCTGGCCAATGGAGGTACGTCAGGGTCTCTCTCCAGCTGCTGGCTCCATCCAGCACCAGCCTCTGGCCCTCGCCCACTCCTCCACGTCAACCCAGCTGTGCAAAGCTCCGACAAGGCATTTCTGCAATGAGGATGGGTCACTGCATCTCTTTCCCCATGACAGCAGTTCACTGTGCCCACTGAGACCCCTTCTTACCAGGGTTGCGATCAAAGAGCTCATTCACTTTCTGGGGCTTTGTTACTTGGGTGGAAGCTCCCCTTGTACTCAACAGGCAGCTTCACTGCTGTCTGACAAGCAACCGTGTAGGATTTGTAATTTTATTTGCATCTCTGCCAGCGTTGTTGACTAGGATAATGTTGAGATAAGGAGAGAGAAATTCAACTAAAGTAGCAAGGGCATCGGGCAAAGTGTGGAGAGGCCGGAGGAGAGCAGGGGCACAGGGCAAGGGCAGCACCGGGAGCTCAGCAAGGGGCTCCAGGGGCTCCGGGGCAAACCGAGGTACAACCTTCAGGGCTGTTTATTCTCCACCGCTACAAAGCCGTTTAAGCTCACTCTTTAAGCTGAATGCCGTATACCTTTACATAACTGAAGGAGAACAAATACCCCATTAGCAGATAATTAGCACCGCGACTCTGAGTACTTATTTAAGGTATTAAGGATCTATCTCCAGCATTCGGAGCGATTCATGTCGTCCATATATTCAGGCATCCTTGTTTCTCTTTATGATTATACATATCCATGCCATGTATCTGTGACATTTATGAAATGTTCAGAATTACACTCCGAAGACAGAAGATTTCTCTTTATCCAGATAAAAGGTTTAGCAGTGTTAATAACAGTGGGTCCATAGCCTTTCCTTACACCTCGCAGTCAAGAAGTCCCATTCATATTAGACGGAGGCCATCTCTTGAAGTGGATTTCCACAAGCCATTTAAACTCCGTCCCAGCAGGGTGTAAGGAAGTGCTGGGAGGCCTCGGGGCAAACTCGCTCCAGGAACTGGGCCTGGCAGCACCCACGGGGGGGAAGCAGAATGCCAAACGCACACAACCAGGCAGCAGCCATCCTGACAACAGCCAGAGCTACCTGTTGCCAGGGTTTAGGCTCTTGCAAACATTTTACATGGGAAGCACAGCTTGTCTATCATATCCTGTATTTCTAAAGACTTGCACTCCACTGTTAAATAAATAATAAATAAATAAATAACAACAACAACAAAAAACGCCAACAACAAAAAACTCCCACAAAACAAAAAAACAAACAACAAAGAGAACTAATAGGAATGTGAGGACTTGTGGTCTATTCCTGTTCTGTCATGTGTAAGAAACAGTCCTGGGCAATCCACTCAATCTCTCCCTACCTCTATTTTCTCATAAACTAAACAAAAATTAGTAATACTTGACTGCATTTTCACTCTTGCCAGCACTAGCTTGTCATCTACCACTACTGCTGATCCTTGGGAAAGTGTGACTGAGGCACTTACCCTTTGCATCAGAACCTTTTCACCTTCAAGACAATCTCTACCATGAAAACCATCGCCAACAGCCTTTAGAGGCCTCTTGTGTTTAACCCCAGTGCTATGATGCTGGTGCTTAAACTGCACTGTAATGTGTCCCAGCTCAGCCCATCCCTGCCCAATGTTCCCATACCAGGGAAGGAGCAGCAGCATCTCTGCCGCATCACTCCCAGACCTGTCTACAGGTCCAGGAATGTTTTTAGCTTCACATTAAATCAAGTGTCTGAAGGCTGGACAGCCAAACTGCTGCTGTCACTTCCTCTTCCAGCTCCTTCCCACTGCACCAAATAAAAGAAAACTGAAGCACAAATCAAGTCCTATTTTACAAAATTAATAGTTTCCACTTGCTTCTTTTCTGTGTCTGCTTTCACTCTGTAATTAGGCAGAAAGACATGGCATACTGCATCGTGCTATTGATTAACAAACCCCACAGCTGCACAGGCAGACCCCCAGGCAGTTTTAAAAGCAGCATTTTAAAGAAAGTTTGTTCTTTAATACTGAGATATTTTAGGTTCCCCCTCTGAATTGGTGTGATAACATGAATGAGCTTGTGGTGGGGAGCAGGTGGCAGTCTGAGAACATGCAGTTTTTAGTCTTGTGAAAAACTTCTATATAAATGAGTGGAAAATTATCTCCTCACTATTGAATAATATGGGATGATGCCAAAAATCCGGGGAAAAGATCTCATTCCCCATTAAATTCAGTAAGATTTGCCAAGTAGTTTCTATAGAATCTGCCCAGGTTTTTACACATCTCTCTTGGTTTCATCCCTCCGCAGGGTTTTGGAAGGGTCACAGAGTATTTCCCTCTTATCAGCCTTACTGATGTTCTGTTTAAATCCTGTGATTGGCAGTGTTTATTCTTCTCTTATTAGGACTCCTTTCTTAAATAGAAAGGAATAAGCCTTATCACTGATAAGGCTTACAGTCAACTAGGCAAAATAGGAGAGGCCAGAGGATATTAAAAGAGCTGAGTTTGTTTACATTTATTTTTAGGGTTTTGGTAGGGTTTTTTTTTAAATCCTAAACCACATTTTTAAATGCTGCAGGACAAATTCTCAAAATATGTATAACAATGCCACTTAAGAAATTGCCCTGCTGTTTGTTTATTTTATTTGGCTATCTTGCTATGCTGCCCAATATTATTGTTGCATCCCCCAACCAAGCACCAAACGCCCAGGGCCCCGGGGTGCAGCATTTCCCAGAGGCAGGCACAAACATCCAAGAGAGCTACGGAAAAACTCCCACACTTGAAGCTTGTACATGGCTCTGGGCAATCATCACTGCTCTCTTGGGGTGAGAGCCTTGGGGTGAGAGCCGGACAAGCCTCCCAGGGACTCCTCTGGGCTTTCTCGGGCCAGCACTGCCTTGACGGTCCCTGCCGTGTCCCGGCGTGTCATGGCACAGCACAGCACAGCACAGCACGCCCCGGTGCTGCAGCACCAGGGTGGTTCAAAGGCGCTGCCCAGGGCGGTGGGCACAGCAGGGCAGGCTGGTCGGTGGCAGCCGCAGCGCTGAGTGCCCGCGCCTGCAGCCCTCAGGGGAAAACTGAACCTAAAGTGGCCATCGGCTCATGAGCCATCTCCGCTTGGGGAACAGAACGATGTGACATGTCTTCTCAAGACGGGAAAAAAAAAAATGCATCCCCGTGAAGACACGCCGTGGGAAAGGAGCCTGGTGCATTTCTGAGGCTGTAGCTCTGGTGCGGTGCCCAGCCCCGGGGCAGCAGCTTGGGGGGGCTGATGGGCGGTGCAGCCAGGGGCGCGGGGCCACGCTGGGAGCAGCCGGATGGGCAACGCATTCCTG
>NW_009953205.1:3323981-3333007 GCF_000747805.2 Chaetura pelagica | reverse complement strand
GGCTGCGCTTTGTGCGGGGGGGCCGGTGCCTCGGAGCGGCTGAAGCAGCAGCCCCGGGAGCGCAGCGTGCTCGGGGCCGCCAGCCCCGCCGCGGGAGCCGGGGGCCGCCCTGCTGCCCTCCCCGCCGGATCCCACCGCTCCCAGCCTGAGGCTCGGATTAACTCTTCCCTCCTCCCCGCCTTTGGGCTGCCAGGCTTTCGCGACCCCACTTTCTTGGCTCAGGATTTGCAACAGCGTCACTTGCAGGCACAGCCCCCGGGGCCGCAGCGCCTGCCCTTGCAGCGCCCTGGCCGCGGGGAGCTCTGCTCGGTGCAGCCGGGGCTGCTCTGCACCGGGTCGGGCTCCACAGCCGAACCGGCCCTTGCTGGGGCCAGTCACTGCTCTGCCTCTAGGTTGCATGTCAAAAACATGTTTTCCTGCTCATGACTGTTGCTCCTCTGCATGGAGAAAATGTTAATCAAACTGCAGAGAAGACACAATAGCTGCACAGATACATTAAATATCTAGTTACTATGTCATAAATATTTAATAAAGTTAATCTATTTGACCATACTCGGCTCAAGTCATAGCCTTACAACCAATCAATAGCAATAAGATACAACATTTGTATGAGGCTTTGCTTTCTCTGAGTGCTGTGTGATCATTAATAACCAATGGCTGAGTACTCCTGGTACCACACAGGCCAGCAAAAACTTTGGGAAGTTTTGATTACATCAACAATTCTGCTTTTAGTTGTGAAATGCTACTGAGATGCCCTGGCAGAACTTGCAGGTACATAGGCTGGGCTTTCCCCACGAAGTCAGGAAAGCTAAGAGCCAAGCTCCTCTTGACATTCTGTGGAAATGAATTCCCAGCAAATTCAGGCCTTTCCAAAACCTCAGCCTCCATATTTCAAAAGTTACACATACATAGTGGCAGCTTTTAAACACTTTCCTAAATGATTCTCTCCTTTTAAGAAAGAAAAAAAGATGAAATAATTTAGTTTAGGAACTGCAGAAAATTCTTTAATTGTATGAAGTTTACAAAACCATCACTACTACTGTTTCAGCATTACCAGACATGCAGCTGAAAGAGCTCTTGGCTCAAGGCTATCACAGGGCTGTGAGTCATTTCAGATGGTAGCAGCAACTGTCCTGCTTCCTCTGGAGTTAAATTAAAATAGTTTCTGACACAGAACAGTTTGTTTCTTCTCCAGCGATTTGGAGAAAGAGATTTGCCCCCTGCAGGGTGAGACATGGCCTGTGGGGCCAGCACTCCTCCCAGGCCACTCTCCTTGCTTCCCTGGGTGGGCACACACAGCAGCAGGAGCACGAGCCCCTTGAAGGCAGTGACCTACCCGAAGCCCATACACAAAGTCCTTCTGCAGACCAGGTCCTTCCAGCACCTCCAGGCAGCCCACAGCCATGGTTGCCCCCAGGCTTTCAGTGGGGTGTGCCTTGCCTCCTGGCTGCTGCCTCAGGCACTGCCATAGCAGGAGGAAAAAGATGGATTATCCCTCCAAGGGTCCCTGGCACCAGCTCTGGGATGGCCATGGAGGTCTGCCCGTGGGTTTTGTCCCCCTGCTCTCTGTTTCAAGGGAGCCATGCACCTCATCCAGCACCACCACCTTGCCATGGTGCTCCTGTCCCAGTCAGAGTGGGGAGCTTATCTTTTTGGGGTGTTTTTAGCAGTTCCCTGCCCCAAGATGATGGGGAAAAAGCAGCCTGGCTGGATGGGAACAGGCCGATGGCTTCAGGCTGTTTCCCTGCTACAAGCCCATCCATCCCCCCTGCACTTGGCTCTAGCAGTGTGTGTGAGCAGGCCTGCAGTGCAGCCATCCTGGCACCCTGCTGCAGCCCATCTCACATGGCACAGGTGGCCATCCCCAGCACTGAGCACCAGGGCCATCCTGGGCAGCTGAGCTGTTGAGCCACAGGAGGAAGAACACCAGAGCTTTGTAGAAATATGTATTTTTACGTTGGCATTTTTTGTATATACAAAAAAATCCCACCCTGCTGTGCTAGGAGAAAAAAATCCTGTGGGTATTTCAGACCAACCTATTTTATTAATGGAAACTGCCAGATTCAACATGTGAGCCAGCCTGAAAAACAAGAGGCTGGGAAAGAGGAACGTATCCATGGTAAGCACCCAGCAGGCCCATGGGTGACCTCGTGCCTCACTGGGGATCAGAAATAGAGGTGGGCCAGTAACAGCAACACAAAGCAGAGATGCCTGTAATTTGCCAGCTGTGCCTGAGGCTGTACTGTACCTGCTTTCTGTTTACTGGTCAAATGACCTGAGCATTCCTGTGCAAAATAGTAATGGCAAACATGTTTTAAATGTGGAAAATGTTCATGGCAACTGCTGCCTATATTTGCACACCTGAGTGTGTACACTTAAAACATGGCTGCATATGCCCTGACCAGACCTGACTGTAACACTACAGGCTTTACACAGCCAGTTGCTAACTGCCCTGTAATGGTGTCAGTGTGAAATGTTAATTTAATAGTCCAGTGTTCAAATTCAACATATTTCACATTATTTCAGAATAACCACATTTCAGAAAACATCTGTAAAATTAACTCTCAAGGAAAGACACGTGAAAATTTTAAACCCCAACTTATTAAATATTCACAGTAATGTATTTGCTCAGCTCTAATCAGCATCCAAAGAGGGCTGAGAAACACTGCTTAGCAGCATTTCAAAAAGCAGTATGGGTCAAAATAAAAAGGAAAGTGAAATCCCAAGGTATCAGCAGTCAGTACAGAGAATTAGTTGTCCAACAACAGCAAAAAAAATGGTTGGGTTAAAAGGCTTTCCCAGATAAGTATAACTGGCTCATTCTGACAGCCTGCTCTGAAGGTGCAGACACCAAAGGTCTCCCAGAAAGAGCCAGAACTCTAGGTGGTCACCCCAGGGACACTAAGTGAGAAGGCACTCATCTACCCTCGCAGGGTGCTCTCATTCACCTCCCATCTGAAGAAACTGGCTGCCTTTGACTGTCAGAAATTAGTACAGGCAAACATGCACAGAAGAAGGCTGCAGAAACCATGCTGAAAAATGCTCTCACTATTTTAGTTAGTAGAAAATATGCCCGTGCAGACAGGGCACAGAGGACCAGAGCAATACTGGCAGAGATGGGAGCTGGACCAGAGACAGAAGTTAGGCTCTGGAGTCGACAGAAGCATGACTGGGTTTTCAGTGAATATTGTATGGCCTCCGGGCAGTGCTTCAGGACACTGTGTCAACGTGAAGTGCAGTTACCTCTAAAAACTGCACATTTGAGCATACCCTGAGAGGAAAACAAGGCTCTCAAATCACTCTGACTCAGTTTCACCACTGAACAAATGGAGCTGATAACTCCAGTGTCTCTCTGGGGAATGCTCCATGACTCAGGCTGTATTTGGGTCAGAAGAGACTTCAAAGGTCCTTTGAGCAAAAGCACTGAAGTGCCTCAAAATATGACAAGCACTGTAGACAGTGACCTGGCAGTAAGGCATGACAGAACTATGAAATTCTTCTAATCTTTCCCCCTCAGCCAATTCTGTCAGCCCTGCAATCACTTCTGCAGCTCTTCCTTGAACTCTTCCCCACTCTCTGTACTTTTCTGTACACAATGGGATGTCCAGACCTGTCATGCTGTGACCCCAGTGAGATCCTAACACACCCAGGTGGTCTCAGAGGGGTGCAAGCCCTGGCCCTGCTGGCACCTCCTGCTCCCCAGTTCATGTGGGTTGTGATGATGAGCCATGTGTCCCTCAGGAGCCCAAGCCTTCACATCAGGAAGACAAAAAATCTGAAAACTATGGAAGAGGCTTGGACACTGTCAGAAACCTAGCTGTGGAGAGAGCTGGCAAAGAGTTAGTTACTAAATATTTCAAGACCAAAAAACCCTGACATTTTAGAGGGCTCTGGTCCATTATTTTTGTTCCAATTACATATGCATCCTGTGATATATATACCTCTGCAGCCATAAACACAACACATGAGAGGGACAGAGAAAGAAAAATCTTGCTGAACCAGGGAGTTACATACTGTAGGAATGCAGGAGCCTGTGATCTGCTTTATTTCTTTGCTTAAGGCCACCTAGCAACCGCACATAGGTTAATCCTCCACAGACTGAACAGACAGCATCAGCCAACAGGAAAACAAAACATCTCCGCTAGAAAAAAATCAGAACAAGAATTACCTATTTGCAAGATGGTTGTAGGAACAGGCAGCAACAAATAAGAAAGAGGTATACATGATACTCCTGCAAAAGGCAGATTTCCTTGTAAATAGAGTTATTGTCCACCTGGTTATTAAAAATACAAAAAGAGCTTTACAACATTTACAGAAAACCTCTCTGGGAGCTGTGGGAGCCCTGCTCTGCAGGGAGCTGGGGGGATGAGCTGGACTGTGGTCAAGGCTGGTTGCCATCTTAGAGAGTGCCTTTAAATGATAAATAGAGTGTTCTCTAAAATGAGAAATATACCTCTGGAGCTGTAACCCTTCTACCAGGGGTTATCAGCACTTGCAAGGGCAGGTTCATATCTCTATAAGTATATTTTGGACAATAAGACGTAACAGCGCCTTCTTAAAGGCATTGTTTGCAGTGGCTGATCCTCTCCCCCCCCCTTTACAGCTCTACCGGGCTCCCCTGTACCATGACATTCAGCAGAAAAGGACCTAGAAATACAGAATTAACTCACCAGGAGATCCCCGCC
The DNA here is from genome assembly GCF_000747805.2 of Chaetura pelagica. NCBI lineage: Eukaryota > Metazoa > Chordata > Aves > Apodiformes > Apodidae > Chaetura > Chaetura pelagica. The sequence goes on along the minus strand of NW_009953205.1, from coordinate 3,328,322 downwards.
ATCCCAGGGCTGCCCTGCACAACTGCTGTGCCCTGGAGAAGGCACCCCATGGACCCTGCCAGCCCCAACATCCACTGTGTCTACAGTGTTGGCACTTTGGCAACCCACGGGGTAGCCCTGGCAAAGCTGCAGCCCAGAAGCTGTGACATCTCTGTGGCACTGCCCTGCTTGTGCCACCCCTTCTGCTCGCCCAAGGAAGAGTGACCAGGAATGAGATTTTGAAAGAGAATCTGTCAGGACGCCCCAGCTCCTCACCAGCCTGCTGCACTGTGCCACCTGCTGTCACCACTGCCCCAAGCTGAGTGTTGCCTGCTGCTCACCAGTGCCCGCACAGCTGGCACTGTCCACTGGGAAGCTTCTGACTAGCTTTCCAAAGGGGTCTTTTTGGCATGGCACACCTTCCCGTGCTCACTGAGGGATGGGGGCCAACTTGGTGCCACACATACCTGCGTGTTTTGGATATGATTTATTAAGGGGTTTATTGTTGCTCCTTTTCTGCTGTTCACCAAGAGATGGTAGGATGGTAGCAGCACAGCTACTGTCACACCAGGCCAGGAGCTGCTCACAGGAAATAACTTCTGCTGTTAAAGTTTTCTTACCTGATAAAATCTCATGCTTGCCCATCCCCTTGCACCTCACTAGCTGCGCTTCCAGTGCCAGCTCGGAGAGCAAAGCAAGTATTTCCCAGCACAGCATATTCTCAGTTCAAGGCTCTAAGGAGGGACACAGGCAGCTGACAAGGTTGTGACTGTTCACTAAGGCTGGTAAACCAAAATGTGTTCAAGTACACCAGAGACACCTGGGCTGGATGCCCCAAATAGTGGCTCCTGGGCTGCCTGGGGCTGCAGCAGCGCACCCTGCCTGGCTCTGCTCACAGTGAGCCATTTCCAAATGATGAGAAAGACCCAGCTTGAAGACAGGCTCTAGCAAGGCCCAAATTAATTACTTCATTTATTATTTACAAATTTAATTATTGGGCAAAATCCTAGCCTTTCCTGCCACTGGCTGCACTGGCCACTCACACCAAATGGGGCCCCAAGCAGCTCGCTGCCTTTGCTGAGCGAGCACCGAAGCCAGCTGGAGCTTTGCCTAAGCAAGGTCTGGCTAAGACAGAGCTAAGTACAGACCTCAGGATTTGGTCTGTGGTGAAGCTGCTCTGCAGAGGAAAAACAAACAAACAACAACTCTGCTCTAGAGGCTTCCCCTAATTCTGTAAAGTGCTTTGAGGCTTGCAAGCAGCTCTGTATAATCAATAACACCATTAACAAAAAGGTGGACGAACGGCAGCTACCTCTGATTAAAATAGAGCCCTTGGTGTATTGCAGCAAACAGCCATGTAGCCGTTTCTCTGATCACAAGCAGGTCTTTACTAGTGTCATATAATTCATGTTAAAATCACAGCAATAAGGCAGGCTTCCTTGCAGCTGTTCAGAAGTCTTTGGAGGCTGCCATTATACTTCACCTTTTCAATGCTTTATGTATTACAGCTTTATTTTCACCTAAGGCTGTGATCCTAAGCTTCCTCATAGCATTATCTACAACTCATATTTCAAAGCCTAATTTTCCTGCCCCCAAATGTAGAATAAAATGGCTTGCAGAAAGGGCTGCAAGGAAGCTGCAAGTTCTGCAGTTTTACAGTCCCACTCCATTGGATCTGTATAGGTACAATTCCTCATGGAGCCAAAAACTTCCTGGAGAAGCACTGTAGCTAGGAGATATTTCTTGACCTGGCATAACACTCTGTCCACCCTGGCTGGTGGAGAGATTATGAAATTTTAATTGGACTGAGAGCAAGATATCACTATAATTGGAGCCCAAGTGCCTGCACGAGCCTGAGAGCTAGGACTTGCTGAAAATCCTCGACAGCTGCCAGCGGCCACAGTGCCCAAACATGCCTGTGCCCCTGTGAGGAGGCAATACACATCCTCCTCTCCTCTTGTGCTGCAGCTGCTGGCTCCCTTCCAGAAAACAAAGGTTTTGCAGAGGAAAGTGGCTCAGGACCATCCAGGTTTCCACCTCCCCTGCACTGGCACACGCAGCAGCATAAGAGACAATGAGAATATCCCAGCTCATCCCAGCATGAGCTGCAGTCTGCCCATGGGAACACACACTCCTCATCACAAAATGACTCTGCTGCAGCGCTGGCAACAGTCTCTCGCTCTGCTGAGCTGCTGTCCCCTTCCCCAGTGCCCAGCCAGCCAGACAAGCCTGCCGTGGCCGTGTGTGCATGGCAGCCCCATGGCGGGCACTGTTTGCCCTGCAGTGTGGCATTTCAGGTCTAACCACTGGCTGCTTTTGTACCACCAACTACTAGGACATAAACCAAGTGCTAACTTTCACCACCTCCAAAAGGTAGGCAGGGGCCATTGGTTGGAAATATGGGCATGCTAGAGAAATGCAAATGATGTGATTATATATTTTTTTCACATAGATGCTCAGCCTGTAGCATGTCAACTGGCTCCATGTGAACATACAAATCACTCAGCTGAGTCAGTGATCTAACTGTAGACCCCACAGCTCAGGGACTCAGGATCTGAAGCCTACATTGAAGAATCTTCAGGAAAACACGGTGCCACTACAAAATAACAGCCTGAATGCCTAGAAAATATTGCCTTCATCTAAAGGTCAAAGCAAACCTTCCTTTGCATAACACACTTTTTGTCCTAGGTAAGTACAAATCCAAGGTGTGAGGTAACCAAGTGCACCCTTTCCTGACAGCCATCTGCTATGAGAGCAGCATGCAGCTCTCCCACCCTGGCCATCCCTGCTGTGGGTGGTTATCACTTCACTGCTGCTCTGGGGAATCTTGACTCTTGACATCAGCACTATGAAGGTGGCTGTTGATGGAGCACTCTCATTTTACAGTGCAGGTCAGTAAAAGCTTTGGCTTCATTTCTGCCTGCAATGCCATAAAACCTCAATGGGCAAGCAGCCCCATGTCAAGGCAAGGTTTTGCCAAGTGATTCCATTGGCCATAGTCTTTTTTTTATGCTATTGTGAGGGACAGGAGACTAGGACCTGCATGGGAAGGCTCTGACATTACTGATGGCCTGTGCAGATCATTTATTATCTGAAGGAGCATTTCTGAACACATAACAATGAACCAGGGAAGCAGAAGGACAACTTAAAGTGGTTGCAGAGGCATTCTAGGAGACACCTGAGCATGCTTTCTGCTGCCAGCTGCTCTTTCAAAACTGCTGGGGAAGTTTCTGGCCCTGACAAAAGGCAATGGCACAACTGGGGTTTGCTCTGGTCAGGTCTCTAGCATCAGTGCTGGAGCATGCTTGGGCACTAGGGGTGAAATTTAATTTGGCTTATCATCCTGATCTCCTTCAGCATCAGAATTGCTGAACAGAAAAAATTATTTTAAAAAATAGGAACTTGAAGGGTGGACTGATTGAGATATAGCATTCATTCAGGCAGAGCTGGGAACAGCCTGTGTGACCCTAAGAGACATCCTGTCCCTTTTAGCCTGGGCCTCCTTCTGCTCCCTCACATCCCCTTGGTCCACATCTCCCACCACATCCCAGCAGAGCTGCAGACCTGAGTTCCTGCACCATGTTCTGCCCAATATCCCCAGGCAGCCTCCAGCCCACCTGCATAGGAAGCACAAAAGGAAAACAAAAAAATCCCCACTAAAAAAATGCTTCAGGTTTTTGCAGCAGTTTCCATCTGAACAGAGCATTTTGCAAGCCACGCTGAATTCAATAATGAAGCCTTCATTTCTTAATTCATTAAGAATGAGAGTCTGCTTTATGATCTCATAATTGAAATTAAGTTGTAAGATATTGACTATTCACTTTTTTCTCGTGTGAGAAAGTGAAAAAAAAAAAAAAAGGAATATTAAAAACCTCAGTTTCTACTGAGTGGGAAAGGAAGGAAATCCACTTCTTTGTTGTAATAAGCTATCTGTATATCTGCTTAAACATTTTCCAGTCGTGCCATCCAGCAGGTGTACTCTGTGAATCTGAAGACAGAATGAGGTCCCTGCCCAGGAGCGCAGCACGTCATTTTGGAGAGAAAGCAGACTGGAAGCTCTGATCTGCAGCCCAGCCCTCATCCTGCAGTGGTAGGATGGGCCAGGAACAGACCTGCCCAAGCAACTGGGGACCAAAGTCAAACAGTGCCAAACCCCCAGTTAGCATAAATAATTGGTTTTCTAACATGAAGGCCCCCATGGTGACTTTCCCATTGAGGAACCATGTGCTACTAAGAAAATTAAAGGTTGAAGGTTCATTACTGGGACAAGTAGAGCACGAACTTTTGCAAATGCCTCATCGATTAGCATCATCTCTTGACCTAAAAGAGAAACTCTAAGGAGAGCTGATAGGAAGTTGATTC
>NW_009953205.1:3307187-3323906 GCF_000747805.2 Chaetura pelagica | reverse complement strand
TGGGGTTTGTTGCTATTAAGTATTATTATTATTATTGATTTTGGCTCATTATTTTGCCTTATTTACAAAAAAAAAAAAAAAGAGATAAAAGAAAAAAAAAGAAAAAAGAAAAAAAAAGTTCAGTGGGCTTTCATCAGCCTGCCCCCAGGTAAGGCCATTCACATTGCAAGGCAAAATACAGTTGGCACATACAGATACTATTAATACTTCCTTTCTAATTAAATTCCACAAGAAATTGTGCAGGATATTTCTGTCCCCATACTCATTCTAGTCCCATCATCTTTTGATTAACTATCCTTATGCACTAGGAATTAAGGTGTGACCTCTAACTTTTTTTGAGAGAGATGTGCTGTTTTTAATATTAACAGCTCCATCTTTTCATTGTTCCTTGAGCAGGGTTGGGAGGAGAAATATAATTACACACAATGGGGGTATAATTCATACATTAAAAGTGAGATTAAAATGATAGGTAGCAAAATATAACAATATAACAGCTTGCCTGTCACTCTTTTATGGATTGCTGGCACCTTCCAACCCCATTACAAACACGTCCCTGGAGGGAGTGCAGCAGGAAGACGTGAGTGAGATTAACACCAGCGGACACTGCACAGTGCTTGGTGCCACAGGGCTCCCTCACCAGGGATATCGTCGGGTTCCTGCTTCCTCTGAGTGCCCCATCCCTGAGCTGGCTGCTGCAGCCCACGCCACTGGCACCCGTGGGTCCCACTCTCCTGGTGAGGAACCGCCTCAACGTTGCAGCCTCCTGGAGCAGAGTCCCAGCGCTCCCATTAGGAGATAACGTTATGCAGTTTGATGTATCTGGGGCATGGCAGGCCCTCCTACATAGCACACAGGAGACTAGCTCTGCTGCCCGCAACATCACCTCCCTCCCAGAAAAATGAGCTGTCCCTGGCAGTGAGGAAGGCAAGCACCCATCAGCAGGGAGGCACATCAAAAGGGCTGTTTGCATGCAGCCAGGCTGTGGGCACCAGCAGCCCATGGGGCAGGGGATGTCCAGCCACACGCTTGGCCTGGTTGAGCTGTTTGGGCTTTGCCTGCCTGAGGAAGCTGCAGCCCAGTGGCACTTGCACTGCCTGTACCTGGCTGCAGAGAAACCGGTGCAAACCCCTGTACATGCAAATTTGTGGATGCTTTTCTGCTTAGCTGCAGGGTGCTCCCTGTCAGCATAACCTAAATGCAAAATGCTGTTTGGAAACTGAATTAGGGCATCATCTGCTGAATGCACCAACGTCAAGGCATCCTTCCCTTCCGTGTGGCTGCCAGGCTCCCCTCCGGGCCTCCCACACCAGCTCACAAGCAGGCAGGTTTGTGCACAGCCTCAGCCAGCCAGACTGTTGATCTGCCCTAGTGCAACCCCTTTGTGCTGGATTAGAAAACACCCACGCTGGTGGGAGCTGCTCTCCATGGCAGGTAGGTGCAGCTTTCCCACAAGCTCAGCTGGCTCTGGAGGAGGATGCTGCCCATGGGTAGACAAATTGCAGCTCAAATTATTTCAATGTACATCCTCCTCAGACTGCAGAGAACTTTCATCTGAGAACAAGTGCTCAGTGATACTTTATCTAGTATGAAAATCAAATTAACTTAAGCGTGTGCTTATACTTAAGTGTAACTGACTCCTTGGTTAATCCTCACAAAGAGAAATCTGCCATCACGCCTCCTTTGATAACCTTCTTGCGACATCTTGGCCATGCTGCATTGCCTGCTTGAACTTCACAAGGTCCCAGTTTTCATATTCCTCAAATATAAACAGTAAAAACATTGCTCCTGACAGCAATTTGTTAACTTTCAATTATTATTTTTTTTCAGATCCAGTTTTGAGACCTGAAGATCCTAATGGATTAAACACGAGCATAAAAACATCTGTGGAGAATGCATCTAGGGCTGCTGGTGGGGAAGTTTGAAAAGATGCAGCTCCAGGTAGGAATGAAGGTGAAAATCGAGAAAGATCCAGCATGAAACCATAACACAGCAACCAGTGTAAATTCAACAGCAGGAGCTTCACTACACTCACAATATTCTGATTAAAATATGCAAATTGTTCATTTTCACCTAGATAGTGAGATGTGTATTTTAAGATAGGCTTGTTTTGGAGAGGATCAGCCCTTCCTGCTCCTCTCTTACACCCACAAGTCTTGTTTAGACACCAGTTAATAAAGAGGAAGGTAAGACAATCAGGGATCCCACTGCAGCATGCAGAATTTCCTTGCCCTCAGTCACCCTGCAAGTTTTACTGCAGGATTTTTGTCCTCATTGTATTTGTTTTCAGGAAAATGGATGAGGGTAGGCCCCCAGATCCAAGGTGCAGACTTTATACTCTCTCCAAGCCTATTTTAACCTATTTCTCAGTGGATAGGAACTGATTTCATCCCAGATTCTTCTTTATTTTAAAATATTTTTTCTTTTTCTTTTACCTTTTCTTTTATTTTGAAAAATAGAATATTTCAGCCCATCCTTTGGCCCTCCTCACCATATGAACATAAGGAAGTAACCAACACCAGAAGCGAGGTTTTGCTACATTAATTACAGCAGCCCCAGTTCTTTTGGAGCTGTGTGGAGCAGTGTGTGTTGCAGCAGCCCCTGTGGAAAACAGATCACCGACGCCGCGCTGCACTTTCTCAGGCTGTGGCACCAAAAGCAACTCAAAGGTATTAGGTTTTCTAGATGTCTAAAATTAACTGGAAGAAATAGTATTTGCCATGGTGGCTACCCCACATAAAAGCAGAAACGTAAACTGGTTTGATCTGTAATAGTCACATCAAGGAAACCCATTTTTGCTGTGGCACAACAACTCATCCAAATGGCAGGACAGGCGTGAGTGCTTCAACATCCATTTCTCTCCTGAGACCCCCGTCCCACACAAGATCACACTTTCACTCTTCACTTGTCCTGCAGGCCAGGGCCAAGCACTTGCTCCACAATGGGGAATGAATCTCAGTCATCACATACACTCAGTGCTAAATAAATTTGCTTTCAATGCCACCGCAGCTTTCAAGTCAGCTGGCAAACTGTGGTTATATGGCCTAGAGCAGTCACAGATGTGCCACTTCAGGCAGCCCAAACACAGAAACAAAGATGATTCTTTACCACACCACAGTGTGATAAATGGACATCATATTAATTTCTGGAAACCTTCAGAATGGCAAATGTAAGTCTGAAAAATAATGCATTCCTGGAAAATGTAGGACAGCTGGGATGTGAGGTTAAATTTTGTGATTTATAGTCAGCTATAGTTTTATACAGTCTTTGAGTTATATTCTATTTTCCTTGGGCTGTTGGTTACTGATGCCTGATTCTTTGTTGGCCAAAAAGGTAAACAGAGGGTGGCTCTCATGTTAATCTTTCTGGGAGAAAAGTCTTATTTTTTGAACAACATCATTTTAAATTTCTGGGGTATGTATTATTCCCAAAGTATTTGTTCTTTTTCCCCATGCAGTTGTACTCAAGACTACCATTTCACACTCCTGAATCCTGCATAGTCTGAAGAAACCCTTTTGCAATGGGCAGCCCAGTATGGTTGCATAACATTGGGAAATAACAAACTAGAAAATCACTCCCACACCCCAGCTTTATGAAGCTCTTTTACATTAAAAGATCAATCTGTCTGTCTCTACTAACTAGTAATTATGGCAAGATTACCACCATGGCACTCAGAAAACAGACAGCTAGGAAGTCCTTGGTAAATTGTATGTGTAACTATCCTCTTATTAAACTAAATTTTATACAGTTTAGATATTTTTGAGCCTCATGCTTCCCTTCTACATTAAGCCTTTACCTGCATGTGCACATTTTCACATTTTATTGTTAACATAAGATTTAAAGGCATATCTAAGGGCTTAGGCAGTGGAACTGGCAAGTTCTCCACAGACCATCTCTCCATGGACTGCTTACAGCAGCTGACCACTGAGTCTTAGGAGTGAAAATCAACAGATTTGGTTTATTCAGGTTTGCCTGCAAGTGCTGGAGAGGAGCAGTGCTGTGGGGTGTCCATCTGACCCTGCTGCAGCAGTTCCCAGGGGTTTGTGGTCATTTGGTATCCAGGACACCTAGAGCTGCTGCATCACCACCATGCTGGCATATCACCCTATAGCTTTATTTATTAGGTAGCATCTTCGCATTTGTTCTTTTTGCACATCCTAACATCCTCAAACTACTCGAGAAGGCTGTTCAATATATGTGGCTTGGCAGAATAGAAAAGCTAAAAAAGAAGATACAATGCTCTCATTTTCCAAGACAGCCCTGGGTCAACCTCTACACTTGTTCATTTGGGGTTTTTTTCTATATACCTTCCACTTGCAATCACCAGCCAGCCTCCGGCACCGTCAGGCTGTTCATCCATGCACTTGCAACAGCAATTTCAGTGCACAGATTTAAAGGTTGCTTTTGAAAACATGTCAAGCAAGACTGACATGTAATCTCCTCAGTAGGGCCAGGCAAAGCTCTTGTAAGCTACTGACAATTGCCAGCATTAGCCTAAATATCTTACAAACGCCATTTAAATACACCAGGGTTTCTGCACAAGAAGACAGGGCTGGAGCACAAGGAACACAAGGGGTGGAGGTGGACACAGCCTGCAGGCTTTGTGCCTACACTGTGCCTCTCTCACTGCAGAGAGGGCTGGATTCATTTCACCTCTGTGCAGCTCTGAGAAGCCAGATCTGATGGTATTAATGCCAGCTGCAGGCAAGGTTGGGTGCCCTCACTCCCCAGCAGCATGGGGTGGTCACCAGTACGCACCCAGGAAGCAGGAGGGCATTGGTCCAGCCCCAGACATGATCTTGTTTTAGCTCTTGATGTTTGCTTCAGTGGGAATTAAGTGAGACCTTTGAAAAAGAGCTTGAAGGAGGTGAGGGGAGTCCCAGACAAAGCTCCCGTCCCTGCTGACCAGTGTGAAGGGAGAAGTCAGAAGCAGGGTACAGCCATCAGCACCAGCAGTGCCAGGCACCAGCACAACCACCCACCCACCATAAGCTGCAGGAAGTCCTGAGGTGAACAACAAAAACCATGAGGAGCTTCAAAACATGACAGGTTTAATGATATAGCTGTATTGGGTCTACAGGAGAAGAGACTGAGGGAAGATAAGCTTATAAACTCCCCAGAGATAAAGAGTTTTTCAAACAGGAGCGAATCAGTCCTGCTCCAGGTCCAGGGCACAGATGATGCACTCTAACAGCAGCAGGGGAGATTTGAGCCTAGCATTGAGGAAGAACTTCCATTAGAAGCTTAGGAACAAGCCATCTCCAGAGACGCTTCAGCCTTTTTTTCTTTGTTTGTTGTTCCCTATCAGGTGAAGCAAGGTGCAAGTGATAGTCTAGATATGCCTGGTCCTGTTTCACGGCAGGGAGACAGACCAAGCTGTTTCCAAGATCCTCTCCAAACCTGTGTTCCTGCAGTTATCTGGTCCTAAAGTTTCTCAAATCCTTTAATGTCTAAGTTTTTAAAAACAACTCTTACAGTTTTAAGTGGAGAGTCCTCTGAGCTTTGCCAAGCCAAGTCACACACTTCAGAGAGTTACAGGCTCCTTGTTTGGGAGTTTTTGAGACTGGAAAGTTTGTGTGCTTTCTGGGTACACAGGGTGGCAGAGACAGGCAAGACCTGTGATATGAGGGCATCAACAGCAACAAGCTCCAGAACTCACCTCACACAATTTACATTTCCCTGCAAAATTTGTGTGCAGCCCCAGGTAGCCAGAGCACCCCACTATTACCACCTGCCAGGAGCCACAATTTTGTGAAAGGAAGAGATCTCAAGGTGGCTAGGAGGTCACACATGCTCCCAGACAACAAGCAAACATGAGAAATCTGGAAAAGGGCTGATAAATCTTGCCCTGAATTGACACCAGTTTTCAAGCTCTAGTAGACCACCTCTTGCATACAGTATAAATGAGCCTGCATTTTGAGGAGGATCACTGCCAATGGGTTGAGCAAGGAACCTGGCTCCTCTGGAAATAAATGGTGTTTTACCTTTCCTCTCGTAAAGGCAAGAAGTCAACAGGGAAGCCAAGAGGATAGTTCTTACGCACTCTGAAGTGCATTTACAATCTGATAGACAGAGAATGGACACAGAGGACTCCAAGCCTCAGGGTGCCTCCAGCCCCCTGAGGAGAAGCTGCAGCCATCACTGCCAGTGGTCCTGCTGCAGGAGGGCAGAGCACACCACTCACCTACCCCAGCATTTCTCACAGCATGGCACATTACTGCTGCTAGTAACTCTGCTACCCCAGGGCCAGCACAGCCATAGACCTATTGGGCACATCCTACAGCTTCTTCTAGCTGTGATAGATCTGTTCTAAAAACACGTTTCCTCTTTACAGAACTGTTTAGTGGGTCTGAGTAATTATTCCCTGTGATACTATTTTCCATAGTTTTAAGAGCCAGTGATTTATTTCACTGTGGTCCATCTATTAGATTTTCATCTCCTTAGGAACTATCACTGAGAAAGGAGATGGTGGAGACTCCCTGTGATTGTACATGAAGCATCGGCAATAAAAGCTTGCATCAAGTTTTCATTTTTTGCTTTCTTGAGCTAAGTTTCTGAAGAACTGACATCCATTTGTCAAAAGGCATTATTATGAAGTGATACCTATAAGAGCTGATATTGACTTACTGTCTCTGTGAAATTTCTTTTAATCTCTTTCCAACAGAGCTGAACACAAAGCTGGCACTGTCTCCAGGGAGCAATTCAAATAAACTCTTAAGCTAGTACCAGTGCCCAACACACCTCCTTTCAGGACTAGCAAAATTTCAAGAATCTCACTGTGAAGAGCTGTGCAAGTGCCGCTGTAGAGAGCTGCAAGACACACTCCCCTCTGGTCTGGAAGGGAGGCTGGAGGATTGCTGTAAGACATCCTGGTGATGGTCACCCAGGGGACGAGTCATCACTTTCACCCACGTGCAGATCTCCTAGGAAATAGCAAAACACCCTACACAGCACACAAAAGCCCTCTAAATTAAGAAATTGAGCTGTAAAGGGACATAGCATTTCCAGAACCTGCAGCCAAACGAGATGACCACACAGCAGAGGGCACGGCTGGCTCAAGGCACACAGGTGTGTATTTTCCCCCCTTTTTTATTTGGCAGAACACCAACGTGCCTCAGCAGAGGAGGAGAAAGCCGAGAGTGGGGCAAACCTGAGCCTGCCACCTGCTCCAGGCAGGCCAGCCTAATTCAGGTTTGTAATACCCTGTGCCTCTGCCAGGTCCTTTGCACGGGCAGCACCGGCTGCTGTCCCCAGCAGGCAGCAGGAGGAGCCAGCACACCCACACACAGAGCCCATATTATGGAAATGGCGGTCTGTGATTACAGGCAATCTCCTGCCACAGGGGCAGGAAAAGTTTTGGCCATCTTTTTCCCTTGTCATCTCTGTCTGCCGTTTTCCCTCCTTGTGCTGGAATAAGGAGGTCAGCCAGACCCACACAATTAGAGGAAATTGTATAAGGTTGACCTCATACCCTGCCAGGTCCTTTCAAGCGTGGGCAGTCTTTATCAGTAGCAGCATAGAAAACACAGAGGAGATGTGCTTATAGGTGGGAGAATGAGATTGTTAAGACATTTTTTCCCTCACTCTCCACAAACTAAGATAGTACCTCTGCCACTTGGGTGAACTTAGGTTATTCCCACTCATATCTGGCAACCCGTGGTTTCCTCCTTCATCTTGACTTCTGCTATTTTCATTCTGTGATGTCTGTACTTTTGCACTATTGGGAGTGGATTGTGTGTGGATCACTAACTTTTGGACAGGTCAGCTATCTCAGCCTGAGCACCACTAGATGGATACTAATAAGAGGAAACGAATACATCAAAGAAAATTCTCTTTTTCTCCTCATATCACTCTCCCAGGCACACTGCTTTCTTCTGCTCTGGTTGTTGCTGCCCTTTCTCGCTCTGCATTTATGCTCTGATTTCTGCAGATGGTGCTGTTCCAAGATGAGGTGAATATTGACTTTTTAGGTCGGCTGGAACTACCTGATTGAGTCCGCGTGGAGCCTCCTCTTCAAAAGGGACAATGTAAAAGAGATAACGGATGCTACAAACCACGTGCAGTATTTAACAAAACAATTAGAGCCGTGGCTGTCAGGAGATGACTGACAGCGCTGTGGGGAATGCACCAGCAGAGTGTGGAAGCGGCTGTTTGAAGGAGAGATCTAAACCCTGGAGTACATGGGGGCCTCCAGTCCAATTAAGTCATTTGACAGCTGGACATGGCTGTAGCTAATATTTGGCCCAGATGGATCTAGATAAGTGTACCACATCTGTCACTTCCTTGGTGGATTATGAGGTGCAAGAGCCCTATAAGAGCTGAACAAACACCCCTTAATGCTACACATCTTTAGGGGACCCAAAGAGCAGAAACACAAGAGGTCACTGTGGTTGCTGTAATAGTGTTTATGAGAACACTGTCCAAACATAAGATAATTTCCTCTTTATTTGTAAGTGATGGAAGCTGGTCCAGGACATGGCTTTATTTATGGCTTTATATTTATCCATAACAACTGCATACTTGCTCTACCTGCCAATAGACCATGTGTAACTCAACCCAGTGACACTAGTGAGTTGGTCATGCAGAAATGCTGGGGACCAGAATCTCTCTGGCCACACTAATCACAGCTGGAGATGTGCATGTATCTCAACTGCATTGGCATGGCTGTCTCTGAGGACCTAATTTGGCCTGCAAAATCTTTGCTACTGATAGCAATCCCTGGAAAGGGATCACTCCAGCCTGACTGCTGGGCTGGCTCACAACAGCCACCGTGAGGAAAACACATCCCTTTGTCAGTAAATGGAGTGATTTGGACTTGGAATCAGCAGAATACAGTCAATCTGGATTCCTAAAACACTGTTTCTACAGAGCTGGCACCTTGAGGACTTGCAGGGCAAGAAGCAGAAAGACTGTGCTAGGCAAGAGGTCCTGTTTCTGATGCAGTGGCAGATTACAGAAGACCAGGCTCTAAAGCAGAGAAATTTGGTGGTTTGGACCCATGAATTGAAAGTAGTTGGTCACTGGCAGCTTTGTGGAAGTGTACTTACATGGGCACTTAGGATGCTCTCTCAAAGTATTTTGGGTTACCTTCTTTGTGATGGAAAGATGATAGAACAACTTATCCTCAGAGCTATCTCTAGGCATATTGAGAATAAGAGGGTCATTAGGAGCAGTCAACATGGTTTTATCAAGCAGAAGCCATGTTTAACCAACCTGATAGCCTTTTATGTGGACATAACCAGGTAGAGAGATGATGGTAACTTAGTGGATGTAGTTTATCTTGATTTCAGTAAAGCATTTGATACTGTCTCCCACAGCATCCTTGTAGCTAAACTGAGAAAGTGTGATCTGGATGATTGGGTAGTGAAGTAGATTGTGAACTGGCTAAAGGAAAAAGGTTAGAGAGTTGTGGTCAACAGGACAGTCTAGCTGGAGGCCTGTATCTAGTGGAGCTCCTCAGGGGTTGGTACTGGGACCAGTACTATTAGAGCAGCCTAGGGGAAAGGGACGTGGGGATCCTGGTGGACAGAAGGATGACCATAAGCCGGCAATGTGCCCTTGTGGCCAAGAAGGCATCCTGGGGTGTATTATAAGGAGTGTGATTAGTAGGTCAAGAGAGGTTCTCCTCTCCCTCTATTCTGCCTTGGTAAGACTGCATCTGGAAGAAAAGAAAGTCTCCCACACAACAGTAGTGTGACTCCAAGAATAAGGATACACAAACTCCACTCAGTCCAACACAACATGCTCACTCTGCCTCAGCCACACTATTAACAGGCCTGGGCACAGCAAGCAGTTGCTGGGGGTGCCATATCTGCAAAGGAGCCCAGAGACACTGCCCACATCAGAGAGATGTTCCCAAGCTTGTGATTAGACACAGTGAAGAGAAGCAAACCAGAAGTGCATGACAAATTAATGGCTTTGCAATTTGTCACTACAGTAATGGTGTGACTTTGGGTACGCAGACCAGCCGGGAACCAGCCTCAAGGTACTCTGAGCATGTAATACATGCAACATGTGCCTGAAAGACAGACTTTAAGTAATAGCTTTCAAATCTGTTTTCAAAAACCATTAAGCCCATATTAAACTAATTCTTTAAATTAGTTAAGCACCATTTGTAGGAACTTAGCAAACAACCAATTGCAGGAACACTGAGGTTTGGTGCCCAGTTTCTTCCTGGACTCCTTTATGCACATGGTATTCATTTAAAGCTGTTTTAATGATCATATCTGCCTGTGCTAAGTAAAATGGAATGATCCCTCCATTAGTGCAACTTGAATATGGTATCTTACTTGTGGTTTCCATTTTTAAGATGCCTTAACTACAGTTCATTAAATTCCAGCATCAAGGACTTGCTCCAGGTTCAGGTTACTAGCAAGCCAGTAAGAAGCTCTGCCGACTTGTGCAAAGAGCCTGACCCCATGCACAGAGGCAGCAGGAGGTGGTCCATGCAGCCCTGTGCCCCTGGGCTCTGCTGGGAGAGGAAGCAGGCTGCCAGGGCAAGCTTGGGCATCCCCTACCAGAGCTGCACATCACCTCATGCATATATCCTTCAACAAGCAGTGTGTCTATGATTCTGTACACAGGGGTCAAACATACACATGCCCTGCAGCAGCCCGAAGGAGGGCACAGGCCTCATGTTCCATGGCCACACGCTGGCACATCCTGAAAACCATGTGTCCATGCTGAGGCTGTCTGAGCAGCCAATCACCAGCTCCTGCTGCAGCCTCCTGCCATCAGCCACTTCAGTATAATGGCCCAGCAGCCCCAGTCTTTGCTCTGCACTCTTGGCTCATGTTTGTTTCCAAATACATATTTCAGGCAGTATTTCAAAGACTAAACAGCAATCACCTCTGACAAGATGTGTTTTTAAAACCTCATTTGATATTTGTATGTGGGGCTGTATTTTCCCTGGTGGTTGTACTGAGAAATTATGGTAGATTTAAATTTCTCCATCACAGTGATTTTCCTGAATAGCTAGCATGTAGTGAATAGGGGAAAAAAGCAACTAAAAATCCCTAAGCCAAAACTAACAAAAAAACCCACAACCTAAAGACACCAGGGCAGGAAACATCCTCCTACATAGCAGCATGCTTCCACCCTTCCCTCGAGGAGCTCACAACTGCCCACCCACATCAGATGTCTCAGCCCAGCCGTCTTCCTTTGGTCATGATACAACACTGCTGTTGAACTAAGTGTGAAATTAGGATACCACAGAAGGTGGTGATACTCAATTTTGTCATCAGCACATCAAACCTTCCTACCCAAAACAGGGAGGTCAATGCTGTTTCCAAACATCTCCAATGACAGATGAGGCAGGTAGAGAGGTGTGATCGGAAATTATTTTGGTGCAAATGCCAGTGAGAACTTGCGAGGACTGGACCTCAGATGAGGAAACACCTCTGATCCCAGCAGTACCTGCAGGAAGTACAGCCAGCCTCAGCTGCCACTGTGCCACCAGGCCAGGCCACCACAGTCCCTCACTGCTCAGGCAGAGATTAGCCAAAACTGATGAAAAGTAACCCAGCCTACTTTGCCCCAAAACAGCATAGGAATGTTCATGCATTCCAATACATTGGAGCCCCTCCAGAGGAGGGAAGGGACATTGGTGAGGGGGAACATAGTCCCCATTGCAAGGAGATGTCACTGGGGATTTGCCCCAATCCTACTGAGCCACAGGGCACCATTTCCAGCACTCATCCTTGGAGGAACTGGCTGTCTTGGGGCTGCCCATATCAAGGCCCCACATCCTGCCACACTCCTGTGGTTGCCCAGCCCTTCTGCTGGCCTGTGTTTGTGCTACCCTCGTGTCTCTGAGCTCACCCCTTTTGCTAACATCTCCATTAGCTGGTAATGACTAACATTTAGAAAACATATTTCCTCCCACATGGTTCCAGAGGGGTTTGCAAACTGAGCGACAAGAGCTCAGCACAGGGACTGCTCTGCTCTCTGGGGCAAAGCGCCGCGGTGGCTCCAGGGTGCCCTGCAGCCCTGAAGAAGCCCCAAGCACCAGCACTGCTGTGGGACAGTGATGATGCCAGCAAGGGGATTGGCACTAGGAACAGATTCCTGCACACAGAGCTATCCCTGCATGAGAAGTAGCCCCAAACCAGGCCAGGATGTCCCAGACAGCAGCAGTTGCTGGTGTCCCCAGGCAGTGCTGCATCCCTGCATGGTCAGTGCCCGGTGGGTGAAAGCTGCCCAGCAACCGCCAGCACCACAGGGGGCTTTGGACCACTGGCACCTGCTGCCCCACACCTGCCATGGGGGCTGGGAAAGCTGGTGAGACAACAACCGTGACAAACTTCTGCTGCTTTCCTAATTTTCTAAATGTCCGGCCATTAAGCGTTTATTTCAGATTCCTTGCCACGGAGTCATTACGCATTCAGGTGGAGAGGAAAGTGAGCTCTGCAGGAGGCTGACAGTAATTCTGCATTAGTTAAGCATTAGCTGACAGATGTACAAAGCAAAGCCATTACTCCCGTCAGTCGCTCTGCCCCGACTCCTGTCCCTATTGTGGGGCTCCTCCAACCAACAACTCCAGAGCACCACATAAACACGGGGGACCAAAGCCTGGTGAGAGGGGGGGCGGCCGCAATTAGAGGTGAATGGAAGCGGGTGGAAGGATTTTGTCTGGAGCACAGTTTGGCAAAGTGTTACCATCACATTTATTTATTCCAGTGCTTTTCTGTTGAAGCAATGTCAGGGATACAAACCTTTCCAAAAGCACACGGGCCCGTTAGAGTAAGCATGCCAGAAGTAATGCCTGCATCCACTTCAGGTTGCTAAATAGTGACCAAATTTGAATGTATTTGAAATCCAGCCCATTAGTAATGGTGCTGTGAAACCACAAGAACTCCCTAGAAAATCTGGCTTCCAAATAGCTTTTAATAAATCACTTACTACATACTAATCACTAAGTACTATTAAAAGGGAAAGAAATACGTGAAGAGATGACTGGATACTTTGCACAGAAACAGCCATGATCTGGAATTTTATGAGGCCAATGATGCTTTTCTGCAGAGTAAACTTAAAAAACATCAAATATATAGAAAATCAATGCAAATTATAATTCCCTATGATGACTGTTGTTGGATGCAAAACCAAAGACACATGGACCAAATAAACTAATTATTTCTGTACATCATCATCAGCCTGAGCCCCACACAAGCCTGAGCACCGTCCCATCACCAGAAACAGAGACCCTCCCCCATTAAGAAACATGCTCAGAGCTATCAGGAAGAAATGTCCAGTGCAGTTGACAAGCAGACAAAGCCCCTCCTATCACATACTACTTAAAGCAACATTATGTCCAGTATCCTAAATAGCATGTTATAAAGTGCTTAAAGATATTGTAAGGCAAAAACCCACCACAGCCTATTCTTGCTGTTTGCCAGATGACACCTACGTTAAATGTTTTTGCACAATCAAGCACCAAGGCAGGGTGAGAACAGGACCTGCACTCCCTGTATGTCAACCTGTGGACAGTCCCTTGCAAGTACACACAACAAGGTTCAGGAGGAATTAAAACTGAGCACCTTTTATGAGCTTGATGAGACTCAGTTGAATACTTATTTTTCAAACATCTGAACAAGACTTTATGGAGTTTCAGCAAAATGTACCAGTTCTTGCTATTTTTGTCCCCAATACTGTCATTGCTATGCAGTTTCAGTCTTTCCCTCTCTGAGGTCAGACAGTGTCAGCAGTGAAGATGTTTCCCTTTAACGCACCCTGGAACAGATTTTTTCTGCTTTTATTTTCTTCCACTAAGAGATCATATAAAGATCAGAAAGCAAGGCTGGTCAGTGCAGCACTATGAGTGGGTGGAGCCTCAAAGGCTGGGTGCACCCAAGCCCCTGGCACTGCTGGGCTGCCTGCAGGGTTGCTTTGGGAACATTCTGCCCCAAGCCCAGCAGCTCAAGCCAAACCAAACCCTTTCTGTGAACTAAACTAACAACAGAAGAAAAAAGAATTATTAATTCTGAGAACTAGAAACATCCTTTTGTATTTCTTCAGTTTTAAGCTTAAAATTAATTCCCAGATTAGAGACCCTAAAGCCCATTGTTCCCTTTAGGATCTGCATGGAAAGGCACAGAGCAAAGTTCACACTCCTTGGACTTCATAATGGTCTTGCAGTTCTTCTTGCCCAATACACAAAGCCTGCCTCACCTTCTCTCTCTCTCATCTTTAACTACCTGGACTGTGTAGCTGGTGTGTAACTACCTTACACACATGTAAATGACTGGTTTAAATATTTTATTGCCATGTACCACTTTCTGTTAAATCATCCTTTATAATTTCCCTCCTGCCCGTTAGATGCTCTCCCTTAATAAATTATCAAAGCATGTATTTAGATCACACAAGAAAAGAAATTAGATTACACTGAACCATGGCATCTCTTCCCCTACACTGTTTCTTCATGCTATGCTTCAGTCACATCAGACCTCAACACCAAAGCCTCACCTCCAACATTTCCATCAGCTCAGAGTGTGACTAGCCTAGGAGCTGGGGCAGGCACAGGGCAGGGGACACCCTGTGTGGTGAGAATGCCCAGGGGCTGGCACAGTCGAAGATGCTTTGCAGGATGAAAGGAGGCCCACACTCAAGAAAGGGTATTGCCTCCTTCTTGCAGTATTTTTCTATTTGGCAGCGTTTTTCTTCAAGAGGAGACCAGAGAGATTTTTAATTATTTTGAAGACTTCCCTGAAACACTGAGATCTCCACACAGCCCTGTGTGCTGGCACGGGTGGCTGCTGTACCCCCCCAGGGACAGAGCATTGCTGCAGGCCTGTAATGCTGGCAGCACTAACTGTGTCCCATGGTGCTGCAGCAGGGACATGCAGCTGTGGAAGCAGCTCCCAAATGCACCAGGAAGAGATTTTAAGGGAGCTTCTATCCATTTTCTTTTTTCCATGGACAAAAAAATGTTAAACTCCCCTGCCCCCAAGCCTGGTCCTTTTCCAAAACACTCCAGTTACCTCATCTTGCTGTGTCACTTTTTGGACACAATTTACTTTGAAAAGGAAACCAACAAATCAGCCAGAAAAGGGTAACCTGCAGAGTAGTACAGATAAACACTACTAGTACCAAAATCAGCCTGTACCTCCACAGAGCTCACAGTTCTGCCACCAAGGAGGGGTCAAGTTGCCCCATCCCATGGGGAAAGGCTGTGATTGGCAGGTTGGGGTGAGGACCAGGGCCCACTGGCTCTTTCTGCACAGGACAGGGGCCCACACGGGCACTGAGGAGCATGGCTGAGCCCAGCACTGGTTCCCGAGTGGGGTGCTGCCCTGCTGGCTAATTGCTGGCTAATGATGCACAACACAGGCAAAAAACGCTTGAACAACTTGCCTCTGTGGGAAAATTCATCTGGATCCAGCTCAGTGTATTCAAAGCAGAATAGCTATTTCTGACCAACACAATCCATTATCATTTGTATTCCAAGCTCTAAAATTAGCCCAGGCTGGAAGTACCTATGAACACCAACATTAATCAGGTACTTGTTTTTTGTCTAAGCACAGGTCTTTGCACACCAGTGGGATGGGGAATTGTTTTCCACAGTGGAACTATTCAGTTTCTGAGGGGGATGCAGTTTCCCAGGGCAGACAGACCCAGTACACTGGCATGAAGCACCCTGCTCTGCCCAGGCCAGCACATGTGCACCAGCAGCATAGGAAGGTTTTGCCTTTGTGGGGCTGTGCTGACAGGTCTCAGCCCCTTGCAAGGGGGATGCTGGATGTATCAAGCTCCCTGGCAGCCCCAGTGCACCACTCAGCCTGATGACTTCCCAGCCACAGCCATGCTCCACCCTGTGGAAAAGAAAGCAGGTATTTTTCTCTTAAGAATTCTCAGCTCTCCAGTAAAATATTAAAAGGTATCAGCTTCATTATCAAAACTGGCAAGAATAACCACACAGCTGTACAAAATAGCAGCAGCCAGGGCACCTGGCTTGCACAGGGCTCAGCACCATGTGGCTGGCTGCCCCACACGGCGCTCACTCTGCAGAGCCTGCTCACACTAATTTTGTTAGCTTCCCACATCAATAAATGAAATTAAACTCTTCCCTTCAGAACCTCATTTGAGGTTTGCAACAAGGTGTTTCCAAGCCTGCTTTGCCACTGTGGAAAGGCAGTGGAGACCCTGATGTGCAAAGGGGGCTTTTCCAACTTGGGGAAGTTTTGAATAAAATATTTGGGATATTCTTAATAGATGAGCCAGCCTGGGTTTGCTACGTGTTCTCTGGGCAAATCGAAGTAAGGCACAATTTTCTACAGGTTCTGTAATGTCTGGGTGGGAGCAGTGCTTTCTGCACAGGAGGGGGTGTGCTCCTGGATCCTGTCGGTCCCACTGCTCCTAAACACCAGGAAGGGTAGGAACTGGGCTGCTTTGTTTCCGATTTTGAGGCATTTTTATTTCCTTGTTTTTAAAACTCAGAGGCAGCTGGCAAAGAACGTTTCCCTTTCTGAAACAAACACATATCAGTGTTTGAATGAATTTCTATCTTTTTAACCAAATCATTCGTTTCATTACATTCCAGGTGGGAAGCAGAACAAAGGAACAGCAAGGAAACCCAGGAACAACTTCCTGCCCTTTTCCTCCCCAGTTCAGCTTTTAGCAGAGGTGAGACAGAAGACCTTGGATTTTCTCCAGGTAAAGCAGCTTTCAATCAAAACTCCAGGTTTAATGCAGAAAGGGCCGACTGGTGACTTTCCTGGCTTCCTGCCA
>NW_009953205.1:3306370-3306914 GCF_000747805.2 Chaetura pelagica | reverse complement strand
TTTCCTGCCATCACTGGCAGGGCTGCCCAGGAGCCCCCCGAGCTGCCCAGGAGCCCCCAGAGCTGCCCTGGAGCCCCCCGAGCTGCCCGGGACCCCCCGAGCTGCCCAGGACCCCCCGAGCGCCGCAGCCCCGGGCAGCTCTCGCCCGTCGCACCCGCACACCCACCACCCGCAGCCCTTTGTGTCCTCGTTGCTGCTTTCAAACATGCGGGGAAGGGGGTTGGGTGAGATGCCCCTCAGTAAGTGCTCGGTTGTGCCGCTCTGCTTTTACTTTGTTTCTTCCTTCATCGCCTGCCCGAACAAAAAAAGGATAAAAACAGGGTAGAACAACGGTACTTGCACAGATGGGCATCGGTGAAATCATCAATAACCGCTATTTTTCTGACACAAACACCCTGACCCACATGACAACCATCCCGGTCTCGCCGCGCCAGGCTCAGCCGCGTTGTTTTAGTGTCTCTCCTTGCCTTTTACGCCCCCTCCGTTCTTTTTCTGAAGGCTCCTAGAAGCGAACCCCGTCCCACAGCGACCCCGCAACCCCCCC
>NW_009953205.1:3286247-3306323 GCF_000747805.2 Chaetura pelagica | reverse complement strand
CGCTGCCCCCTGGCGGCCACAGGCGGCACCGCCGCGGGGCGCTCGGCCCCAAAGAGGGGGGGAAGGACCCTAAAAACACCAGCACCGCTCGGTGCATGGGAAGGAGGCACAAGGAGCGAGGGTCTCTTTGTCCAGCTGCAGAGGGCCTTTCCTATTCACCCGAGCTGCCTCCGTGGGCTCTGGAAGCCAGCACAGCCACATGCAGCCTCTGGGGGCACGGGTGGGATCTGGGTTTCATGCAGGTGTCTGTTTCCACCACAGCCGAGGCAACCCAGCATCTCTGGGCTTTCTCAGCTCCCTGAAATAAAGACATGCCCATGCGGATGCTGCTCCAACCTGGGAATGCTGTCAAAAACTTTTAAAATGAGCCTCAAGCTTCCCATTGTCTCAACAAGACACTGACATCTCCCAGTCACAGCTTTCCTGACCCTCACAGCCCCTTCCCACAAAGCTGGAAAACTGGTACCAGGGCCCCTGCAAGCAGACCAGCCTGAGGAAGCTGAGCATGGAGACAAACACTTGTGGGTGAAAGAGTGGCAAACTCACAGTTTGCTGTAGAAAGGGCTGTTTTCCCCTTCCCTCACACCTTACATCACTGCTTTGGACCTCAAAGTATGTGGCATCACTTTGAAGAAAATGCTCACTCAGCATTGGAAAAAACAAAGGCACTGAAGGAACCACTCAGCAAGCTCAGGAAAGGTGCAACCACTCTGATAGGAAAGGCAGGAGCTGCAGGTGAAGGTGCTAGTTGTGATTGCTAGCCAGTAGCAGGATTAATTAATAACACCACTTTAGCCAGGGATGTAAATCCAGAATCTACTCTGCCTGTTCACCTGGATGACTTCTCTAAAGCAATTAACCCCTTGAAGCTTCAAACTGTAGAAAAAGCATCAGAGAAACCCATGTATGCACAGTGATTTCAGCAAGTTCCTACAGGACAGGAGAAGCACCAGGGGAGAAAGGGTGGTGGTGATGGTAGTGGCAGGGTGTGTGTGCAGGGAATAAGGTTGTTGATAGAATGAGTAAACCCCTGGAACCTGAGGTATGTTACATCATTGTCAGCAAGGATAAAGAGCTTCCTGGTTGTTAGATGCCTTTCCTCTGCTGAGGTGCCTGGACACTCCTATCATATCCCCAACATCTTTTTGTGAGAAAAATCAGTCTCTTAAAAATTAAAGCATGAGGCTTGTTTTCACAGCCACAGCTCATTTCTGTGGTCTCTAATAGGCTCCCAGTGTATCTCCAAATCCTTCCTAAAATATGGACTCAAAACAGGCAATTCTAGTATTTTTTTTTCTCCAAAAACAGCACCAGTAAAAGTGTTCTCCCTTCTGCTAATGAAAGCAAAAGAAAAATAAGCCATACAAGGATTTATTTCACTGCATCACAGCACTAAGTCTTCCAGCTGTAGCTCCAAAGCACCATCTCCCATCTGAAACAACTTGCCTTCTTTGTACCCACATGTGCAGCAAGAGCGAGGTCTTGCCTTTGGCTGTGTTTGCTGATTGAGTCCACTTAGCCAACAGAGTCAGACAGAAACAAAGTCTTTGTTATTTACTACCTTGCTGCTTTGCTCTTAGAAAATTTTGCCAGAAAAAGGGTTTCTATCACTTAGAACTGCTCAGTCTACAGCACACGGGGTGTGCTTGGCTTGATGGCTTGTGGGCACATCCTGCCCACGGCCTCTCTCCCTACCTGACCTTTCCACACAGCTGTCAGCAGCAGAAACTTCAGCAAGATTTAACCCAAGAGCCTAAATGCTTTCAGTGAAAGAGGAAGAGGATTGAAATCTCTCAACTTGCCTGAGAAACAAGTTACCTGGTGTTGCAATTTCAGTGTAGCTCACAAGAGGCAGCAGGTACATTTCCAAGAAGAGTTTCTACTCCCATTCATGCCATTTGCATTATGTCTTGCTTCAATACAGTTAATTGTTTTACAAATTTTAGACAAACTAGCACTCTTCCCTCCACAAGTCAGAGAGAAGATCCAAGCAGATGTTACCAAACTGTTCCACAGCTGGTTTGCAGAGAAAAGCATTGGGAATTGCTACTAAACAAAGTAAAGCAATACAGTAATGCTTCATTTTAGTTTTCATACCCTAGAAACCCTCATGAAGTTTTATGGATGAAGAATTAAGTGTTCAGGCGTTAGGACATGAGTTGATGGTTCTCTATGAGGTCTCCAACACCCATGTATGGCACCCTCTTAGATTGCATATGTAAATAAAAACACACTGCTTCTTAATTGAGTGACTACCTATGATAAAGAGCAATACATAATTTTATTTACCATCAGGGCTTTGTTTTTTTACTATAGGGAGTATAATTAAGGGAGTGCCATCAGTTACCACCCAACATTTAGCACACACTGCACACAGCCTCCTGTTTTCTCTGACGTTTGTCCCTTGTCACTGAGGTCAAGAGAATCAGAGGATTTGGGGTACCCATTGCCAGCATACCAAGCTGGTACTCAAAATAAAGAAGTTCTTACACAAACAAGTCCCAGTTACAGATACTTTTTACTTGGATTGCCTGAAGTTACACGGAAAAGCTGTGACAGGCAAGAAACTCCAGGAAGAGCATCATGATTTTTCTCATCTCTTAGGCTTAAAGGATTAGAGCATGCTGTTGAATTTTATCTACAAGGAGCCTCCCAACTTCTGCAACACCCTCTACCTCTATTACATTACAAGGTTTTGATTTTAAACCACCCCAGATATAGAGACAAACATCCTGCACAAATATGTGAACATTAAACACAACAGAAGATAACCATAACTAAGGAATATAGCATAATCATCATACACATCAGGGATGGAATTAAACTGGAGCCTCAGTTCAGCATCTTCTAAATATTTGATATTGCATCTTTAGTGACGTTACTGTAGTCCAAATACATAAAGCCAGCACTGGACACAGGTTACATACCTCAAAACAATCAGAACACAATAGTTCTCAGTTACTGACACTTGAATCTAAAATTTACACTGGAAATCTGGAATTGTAATTACAGAGGATGCCAGAACTGGCAGTAAGTGTTTCTGAACAATTAGTTCTCACTGAAGGGAAATTAAGAAGCTGCTAAGACATCACAGTAGCTTAAGTACTATCAAGCCAACACTGTATATGATTTCATTCATAACAAATCTGAGAATGGAAATTTTCTTCCCTTTACACTTTCCACTTACATCCCCAACAGTATTACACCCCATTAAACACAACAAAAGGATGATGAGTAAGAAGTACCAAAGAGGAAAATACCCAATAAAATATGTACTTTTACAAACATAATCTGAAAGCTTACAACATACAAATGAGCACAAAAGAAAGGATAATGGCTTTAGGCTCACACCATTTATTCAGCCTACAGACCAAGAAAAACCAAGTACCACATAAATATTATGATAAGAGGAAACACCTTCTTACCTAGTACCCATGCAGTGCTCTCATCTCTAGAAAAAAAATCATTAAAAAAGAAAACTAAAACCACATAAAAGTATTTGTGTATGTCCAACCCTAAGTATCACAGGTGTCACAGTATCACAAAAATAAGTAGTTTGAGAAAAATAAAGAATTAGGAAATGCTTAGTAGAACTGTACCTAAAAGTATTAAAATAGTTACTAATCAAGCTTTCATCATCATGCACTTAAGACACTAAAGCAATATCACTCAGCAGTTAAAAGTCAACCCATATTTGTGTTTTTCAACACATTTGTTGCAAAGACCAAAGCTTTCTGTCACCACACTGTAGTCAGGTACATAACCCTAGTCTCCCTCCTCATGCTTTGCATTTGGAGAACACTAGAAATCACCATCACAAACCAATAACTTCTATTCCTCAATCCCTCAGCTCATGTGAGTGTTTGAAGGGGACTGAGCAGACAGGTTTTGCCACAGCCCACCCAGGTTCATACTATGCCTCGGCACCACAAGTCACAGAAACAGTTACACCCATTGTGCCCAGGTTTTACACATGGCCTTTTAAAGTACACAAGCAAAACTGCATTAATTGAAGCCTGTTTTTGCAGCTTATAGATTAGATAAACATATAAAAAGATTCTCTTACCTGTAGCAGGGCTCTCCTCCAGTTGCACTGCTGGCAACAGGCAGCCCTTACAGGTGGGGCAGGTGAGCGGCCCGCCCCCAGCAGGAAGATCACCTGCCCATCACTACCTGCCAGCTGCTGAAGCAACAGGACAAAAGAAAACCAGGCAAAGGGAGCAGTGGACTTTCCTCCCTGGTATGCAGTGGGTAGAAGGCACACCACACTCATTTTGGCCACAGATATAAAAGGCAACACGAGGGCACCATTTTGGTCAGTTGGGCTGCAGCTGCTAATGGGCTCTTGCTGCTCCTGTAGCACTTTTTGATCTTCTTAGACAGGAGAGTGGCTTCAGATGTCTCTTTGCCTTCCACAATTCATGCTTAATTCCCAGGTTCCTGGTGAAGAGCTACCAGGGAGGGCTGTTCTTCTGGCCCTCAGCAGCTCTGACCATCAAGGGCAGTGCAGCTGCCAGCCAGGGAGCCTGTGCTACCCTCTGCCAGGGCAGAAGCCCACGCCCCCACCTCTGTCACCTTCTATCCACAGCACTACAGAAAGTATCAGACTGATATGCAGCCATGATGATGTTACACTGGAAAACATTGTTATACATCCCCAAATATACATTTCAAATGAGGAAGTCACTTTCTCTTGCCTAGGTTACTCCAACTTTGCCAGACCCCTGCAGAACCACTACAGCTCAACAACATCATTTTCATTTACTTCAGATAAAATATTTAGGTTCAAAAGCAGGTCAGAGTAGCACTGTTGTTTGTCTGAAAAACACTTTAAATCCAAGCTTTCTGTCAGAAAAGTAAATACAGCTAAAGATGTAAGCCTGTGAAAAACACAGCACCTTTAAATGTATCATCACATAACCCCTGAGGACGAAGGTAGTACTGGTGATATGAACAGCATTCAATAATTCAAACACTTTGGGCCATATGTCAGCCTTAACTACAGATTAAAGTTATTTTTCCTTTTTTTACTTGATCACTGGAGCAGCATTTCAGTTAAAATCTCATCTGATATGTCTTCCTCTTTGTAAAACACAACTTAGGCCTTGAGTGAACGCTGCACAACTAGGCAGCTTGGAAAACAAACAGCAGATTGACCACAGAATGTGTGGAGAGCAATTTGGTGTCCATAACATGACTCTTGCAGGTCTCTGACACCAGCCACACTTCATGTTTGTTCTCATTGTTGGATTTAATGCAAAGTTTTGAAGACCAAGAGACCAACAACTGGCAAAGTTTGTCTCCTCCAGCCCGGGCCTCAGCGAGGCGGATGTTTCACACTGCCCCGCACTCCCCACAGAGCTGGTAGCTCTGGGCAGAACTCAGAAAGCGCCAGAAACTCAAAGCTGACTAAAGAATGAGCACCAAAAGCAGCTAAGTGGGAATTCGGCCTCTCTCTTTCACTTTTCACAGCAGATGCCTGACCCTGTCTGTGCTGGTGCTCCCACGCCTGAGCAGCGTCCTCCCCTCCCCGCTGTGGCCTGGGGGGCAGGCTGCGCAGGACTCGGCTCCCCTTCTCACAGAAACAGATGCCCTGGCACCCCTGCGCCAGGCCTCAGCTGCCAGGCCCCTTCTTCCACAGGGGAAGCAGTATCAGCTGTTTTAACATGCAGGAGGACTTAAATATTTACCTGGTCAAGGTTCAGTTTGCTGCTGCTTTTGTTCTTGACTCACCGGTACAGCTCAGGTGCCGCACACCATCACTCTGCTCCTGTGTGCTCCACAGTGAATATCTAGGAACCACTGGCCTTTTTAATCAACCTTAAATGGAGCATACCTCACCCAAACCCATTATTCAAGGAGAAACAAACATCTTGGAGAGTCTGCAAATAGGTCATCAGTTGTAGTATCTAAATCTAAGCACTCAGAAGTTTGCCCAGGAAAATAAAAGTTCACACTTCATTTAGCAGATGATGTCCTACAAAGCTTGGTTTGTTTCAGGGTTGTTTTTTCATTTGTTGTTACTCTGAGTTGATTGGTTTGGGTTTTTTTTTTCCTGTATTTAAATAAATGAAGTTTAAAATATTCTTTCCTTTCTGCACAGACCTGCTGAATTTAGAGTTCTGGGTTTTATTCTTCTCTGATTTCACATCAGTCAGTCTGTCAACTTAAGTAAACATCCACAGAAATGCCCCACTTGTATCCAAGTGCAGGGGTAAACTATTTTTGCTTTTGTTAGTTCCCTTACATTTCATTTTCACGTGAGGTCAGAGGCTCAAGCTGACTCCTAATATGGCAACATAACACCCCTTTTCACTTTATTCTACACATCTTATTTCTGTTGTTCAGACTACCCCTTTCACTCTTTGCTCCTTTGAGAACTCATAGGTCCCTTTGATCTACTACACACACTTAGAATCTGGAGGTTTGGTGCCCTCCTCCATGACATAGAGGAATTAGGGTTTGTGTGCATGAGATGCCAGCTCTCCACCCATCACAAGGCCAGAAGGACCTGATCCATCCCTCCATATGCAACACCCAACTTCCCACTCTCTGCCTTTGAAGAGATTTTACACCATGATAGATAACTCCTTAGCGAAGTTCACCTCAAAATCTCAACCTTAAGTGTTAAAAAAGAAAAACCCTTAAATGATACAAGTTATTACATTTAATTCCTTTGGGGGAAGTGGGGAATGATTTTGTGATTAAGGACCTACTGTGGGGCTCAAGAGAATTAGTTCAATTCCAGGTTCTGAAATAAGCTTCCAGGTTCCCCTGGGAAAGCCTGTGCAATCTCCTATCTCACATGGACATCAGCAGGGTAATTTGTGTGTGCAGCCCTCAGACACTGTAGTATCAACAGCCAAATAAATGCATAGGTAGGAGGTTAGGTGGGCTGCAATCATTTTAAGGACTGATCAGCTATCTAAAGAGGGTATTACCATTAGACTATCACTTACCACAGAAGTCATACTTAGATTTTTAAAACCAGGTATTAGAGGTAGTCTTGAAAAATATTAAGTTTATTATTACTTACTCTTGGGCTGGCAGCTAGTTCCTAGTGGTTTTACCTAATGCATTTAGTGAGTGAAAAAAGCTGCAAGATAAAAATAAGTTGGCAGGCATTGCAGGAAGACACCACTTAGTTCTCAAGCACAGGACTACTCTCCACAGTCTGCACTGCAGGGAAATTTCATTCAGTTAAGATCTACACTTGGTATCGTTTCTTGGCAAAATTAAAGTGATTGATTCATAGAATGAACAAATTAAAAAATCAAAACTCATCTGACAAAATGAGTTGTGACAAATCAAGCAAGCACTATCAGAACAATGTAATACTGAAATCAGCGTAACCTTCTAGATGGCAAAGTGCTCCACTACATAATTCACAGTGAAAACATTAGACAGCCTGTCTTGCAAAACAAATAATCACTCTGAAATACTGATAAACAAATATATTATAGTTCTTCATTATTCAGTATCAGAAGTTTCTCCCTACAATTACGAAGAGCAGCTGTCATACACACAAATATATAAAATAAAAACTATTTCCAATTTTAAAAGACATTACAATTCTTTAAAAACTTCACTTCTTTCTGTAAAATACTGTGCCTATTATGGTTGCAAGCAATACCTATGATTTATTTGATGCATTACAGAAGTAACTTGCAGTAACTTAATGTGTTTCACGCACATCTAACCTATTTTCTCTATGAAAGTAATTGCCTCTTTCCAAAGGTGCAAAAATCCACATGAAGTTTCAAGATCTGTATTTCTGGCTTTGTTTCTTTATGTTCAGTATATAAGCAATAACCCAACCTTGATGTTTAGTATTTTTGCAGAGTGGCTACCATTTATTTTGCATGTATTAAATCCAAATACACTTGATATTTCAGTAGAATGGTTGCTAAAAATATTCTTTTAATCTAATATTTGGTCTGTGTGTAATTACAGATTAAGGTGGTTCCTCACATTCATTTCCTTAACTGCTTTTCTAACTACAAGTATTTTAATGTTTTCCTTAGTTTTATATTGAGCTCTTGAATATTGAATTTGCTTGGGATTGGGTGTTTTTCTATTTTCACCTGTTTTCACTTCTGTTATAACAGGAAAAACAATTTCAAAGCTGTCAGCTATTAGGTAAGCAAGCCATACCAATAATTCTGGGTGATGCTACAGTTAACCCTTTCACCTCCATCTCTCATAGGTAAGGTGCAAAAACAACCGATGGACTTTCTATGAATTAGGAAAAATTCCACCCATGTCATCCAACATGCACTGAAACCTGTGTCTGACCAGACATAGCCAGATGAAGTTCAACCACAAAGTGAAATTGGTGACAACTGTGTAAAACAGGTAACTTTGTTTTATGATTATTTAAGCAGCTTCTAATTGAAAATTATGAAGTTACAGCAACGACATTAATGAACATTTGTTTTAATAGGAAAGCCTTCTTAAGTTTTTTCAGTTCTTACAGGCTGGAGTGCAACAGAAGATGCAATGCACATGTGGTTACAAGACTCCCACTATTGCCAATGGTGTCAGCAGTATCTTCTTAGCTAAGCTCCTCACTGGTGCTGTGCTGGCTTGATGTGAATGGCTGTGACAAAAATAAAACCAAGTACTGTAAGACAGATGTAGTTTATGTATCTGGTCACTCTCCTCACATCTACTTATATCTAAAAATCACTTCCCCTCTTCCATCAGTGAAAGGCTAATTCCCATCTCAACTTTTCCTTTTACCATGCATTATCAAACTTATTTGCTATCAACTTCTGGTTGTTCCATGTCAAATGGGTACTCTAACCTCTAACTTCACACTTCAAGGCAACATAGAGTTCAATATCCTACTCCATTTAAGTATCCTTCATATGTGAACCAAGTTTCAGGCAAAAAAAACCCTACAAAGCTAACACATTTATCTAGCTGATGTGCTGCAGCACATAGTTAAAATGAAAAGGTGCATCCTGTCCTGATGTGATACCAAAGCATAGATACCTGTGTTGCACTGATGGGTGCATGCCTCGCTGCTCCTGTCCAAGCAACGTGTTTCAGTATGAACTGGCCACATCCTTCTTCCTTACATCTAACCAAATCACCTGTATAATAAATTAGAATAATAAGCAATTAGTTTATCTGCAATTAACACAGTTTACTTTTCATTTTTTCTCCAGTTGTCTTAGAAATCAGACCTTCTTTCTCTCTCCCAATAAAGAGCAATTAAGCCAGGCAGCCTGCATTCTTTTTATTTTACATCTACACCAATATCTATTTTTTTAACCTATTTTAAATTCTAAATAACCTAATAATAAATTACCTTCTTCTATTCCTACTGTGAACACCACTCATTTTGCTTGGATGACAACAGCAACAACCACACAGGCATCTATGTGTTAAGTGTCCTGATCATTATGAAGTCAAAGAAACCCACCAAATCTCTATGATTTAGCAAGCAGTACCTAATTATTTCAATACAGAAACAGTATTATTCAGGCCAAGACTGACCAATGGCCATTGTTCTCATTATTTAAATGA
Source organism: Chaetura pelagica (assembly GCF_000747805.2). Lineage (NCBI taxonomy): Eukaryota > Metazoa > Chordata > Aves > Apodiformes > Apodidae > Chaetura > Chaetura pelagica. The sequence continues at coordinate 3,296,789 of NW_009953205.1, read as the reverse complement.
AATGTAAATGAAATAAAGTTCTTCTGCTAGAATAGATGCAGAGTTGTCAGCATTGGAAAGGTTGTAACTAGAAGAGATTTACAGTTACTCGACTCAACAGCTACAGAGCTTTGTCACTCTCACCTGGCACTGGCAAAAGGCCAGGTGTCCCTCCAAGCCACGGCCATTTGGCAGGTTGATGTCAAGAATATCCCGTAAGTCCAAATCCTTTAGCAGTTGCTAAAAGAAGAGATAGAGGATTATGCTTTGCATCTGACAGCCCTGTTTGTAAATGCTGTTTCAAAACAAACAGTAACACCTGTTTTTTTTGCACAGGACATACTCTTACCAGTGTCTAACATGACCAGACTTAAAACATGCCAGTTACCATGTGTAAATGTGTACCATGTAGAAAGAAGCACTGCAGACAAAGCAGTGACACTACACTCCACCTGTTACAAATGCCTTTGCCTTTTCATTCATAGTGCCCTACTTTAAAAGACATACTACCAGTGAGCTGCAAGTATAGTCTTCCTGTACATATTTAACAACAGAGCACACTGACCTGCAGTGTTGCTAATCTTGACAGGAGTACACTACAAAGAAACTCTCCCTGACACTAAGTTTAACCTGCATATGCAAGTTAAAAAAACAAACTGGCAAATCAAGTACAATTGGCATGGAAAGTTAAGGCCAGATTTTAATTCTGATTGATTTTGTTATGACAAGCATTTTAGATGTCATCTGAGTCTAAGCAAGAATTTAATCCATGATGATTTAATCCATAATGTAGGTCACTAGTTTTGATAAGAGTTTGTGTTTCATATTCATCTCAAGGAATCAGACTTGGCACTAACATTGACAGCTGTCACGAGTGTACCTGTGATTTCTTTTTACAGTATCATTTAATAAAATAAAATTAAGCAGGTATCAATATTTTTTGCTGACTTCCCTATTTCAATAATTAAAACAGTAATTTAATTTACAACATACACTAATCTTACGCATCCAAGAACATTCACATGTAAAACCTGAACCGCCCTACCCGTTTCTGCTGGCCTTTTGGTTTTCAATGAGCTTCAGTAACTCAAAAAATTGCAACCAACTTGGGAACTAAAAAAAGAAAGCTTTGTATAATGAAAAAAGTTCACAACAGGGGAGGAAAAAAGCCTTTCCAAAATAGTCAGGTGTTCACCTCAACCCATACCAACTTCAAACAGATGCAAAGACAGTAGTTGAATGTGATTTCAGACTAAGGATATAAAAGATGAGCTTTATATTCTTAGGCTTTTAACACGTTAGAAAAAAATCATTTTTAGATAAAGACATAACTTGCCCACTCTTCTATTCTTTCACATCAAGTTTGTTCTGAAAATCACATGGCTGAATTTCAGCCTTTCAACTATGATTTGATCAGTGCCAAATATTTGCAAGTTCAGATTTTTCCACATCCAACCCATCTACTTGATAGTAGATAATACATTAACTACAATGTTACATTCTACTTTTACAAGTAAATGTGCTATGGCAAGAGATTGAGACAGTCAGGAAAACAGAATTAGTTACTCTGAAATGCAAAACTGAAATAGCATTGGAAGAGCCCCTGACAGTGTCACCCAAATTAAGCTTTAACCTAAGGAAGGGGTGACTGGCCCAAGAGAGCAATCCTGTTGGGCAGTGGAGGTGGGTAAGGATTACTTAAGGCATGGGTAGCAATGCTTGCATCCTCACAACACATTGTGCCTTCAGCTGAAGGATAATTTTGTTCAATAAGGCTCAGTTTAGTTGAACAGAAGGGGTAGGCAACTCTTCAAAACAGATTAAGAGCACAAGTAAAAGCTTGCAAGAATCTCACTATACCCTTACCACAAAGGAACCCAGGACTTTTCCACTGAATAGCTCCTAAGATCAAAATGACACAGGTATTCCAAGTCTGTAATTTAAACGTGCCTGGGGTTTGGTTTTGGAGATCTTATGCTGAATTTTAAATGCATAATTCAAATAAGCTTATAAAATATTATACTACTGAATTCTGTTAAACTCAAGTTGCATTTCACTCAAGGGACTGCTATCTATCACTAACTTAAATGCATTTCTGTGTACAGTGTTATTAAAAATTAAATATACAACAGTATTAGCACATGATCAAATACTCACTTTGCAACCATAACCCATGAGAGAACAATTGCCCATTAAAGGACTTGTATGTCCTTGTAAAGTGTCCAGTTATTTGCAGAATATATGCACCTTGCTTCAGGTTGCACGTGCCCATGATAAGACACTGGCATTTTGTCCATGCACTTTTCATCTCTATCATGTAGCATTTACTTACAGGTTATTTACATACAGTGTACCCGAGCTTATTTGTATCAGATTTAAAATATGCTCAAAGTTGTACTTCAGTGGGAAAAAAATATTAATACCTTCAATCATCTCTCTTATGATCTTTGCGTATTCACTTACTGAGCTCAACTCTTCTCCGTGCAAGTATTTCCCCACACTTAATAGAAATATGTCTAATACCCAGAGGCACACTGTATGTCTCACACTGCTCTCCTGCTAGGCAGTCATCCAGCACATCAGCTGCCTTGTGTGAAACCCTGGTACGCTCCTGATGCTCACACTCAGCAAATGTATTCCCAAAAGCTTCAACTAGGAGAGCAAATGCATCCGCCACAGCCACGTTACCATACACTATGGGGAAGAGATAGCTGGCTTTATCAGGCTTGTGTTTTCATCTACCTCAGATTTACAAAAACAAATAGAGCTGTTAAGTTCATGCAATATAACTGAGTGAGTTTTTTTTAAATCCTTCAGTTCAGTATTGATATAGCCCTCCTGTAGCTGCAGATGTTAGCTTTGCTTTAGCACCAGTACATGAACCTCATCTGAAATAAAAATTTAAAGTTGAACTTCTTCCTACTGTCAAAACATTAAGCACTCACGAACTAAAGCTAAAATTGAGAAAGATTCCCAATTCCATACAAAGACTTTCACAAACAACTATACCTGAAATCAGATTAGTACAGATTTTTCTTAAATACATTTTACTTAACTGGAGAACAGGGCAGTTACTTGGTCTCCAGGAGAAAGTCCCTTTTTACTATTGTGTTCTTGATACAAGAAAAGATGCAACATTTGTAAATTTACAATAAATAGTTCAGAAACAAATACAGATAAAAACTGAGGGATTGATTTACACAAACTCAATGCAAGAAAGTAAAATTTGAATTAAACAATTTTTAGATAAGTTCCAATAATTAATCGTTATATCTGACAGCTTGTTGCATACATCTTAGGACATTTAAAAAGCAGCAATTCAGGACAAATGGTTAATCACTCCATGAATTATGAACTATTATACATTAATTCAGTGAACTATTTGAAAGGCATCTCAATTTAACTAGATCAAATTTTGTTAACAAGTGTAATGAATCAGCATTTAAAAATTCAGTGGGCTGAAATAAATTTAAACTGTGGTTCTGAAGGGGGACTACTTGAAGTGACTTCTCTCAAGCAAGCTAAACTTCTCTTTGATAGAATAATGAAGCATGGCCACAGTGCAAGAGCAAAGTGCTACATTGGGCTGCTCAAGAATGCAAACCTGTCACTTCTAACTTCTTGGAGTACATATGTGAGATCCAACTTACGTAAGGTACATTCTTGCCACCACAAGACCAGGTTCTTTTAGCTGACTGCCTGCAACTCTAGCATATATTCCCCTGAATAAAAAAAAAAACAGAAAAGTTGGTTATCTACAAACCAGTCTGTGCCATTGTTTCCCATGGCTGTGTCACCACCTTCCTGTAAGTGACAGAAGCCATGAGTATCAAGTCCAGTGTTGTGAAGTATAAAAGCCCCACAAAACAGCATGTTCATTGATCAACCTTCTAATGTATCAGGAAATAACTGTGGTCTCTAAGCCACATGGAGAAAAATTTCAAATTTTTTGTCAAAGTATAGCAGAAAGCTGCAATGTACTGAAAGGAACTTCATTTAATGATTCCTGGTTGATTATATTTCAGTGGTAGATTTGAGTTAAATACATTATTAAAATTATGTATTTTTAGCATTTGATCTTCTCATCCTAGTATACTGGGAAGTGTTCCACTGAAAAAATAGAGTATTGTGAACTATTACACTGGCACTAGTTTAATTTTTTCAAAAAGCAGGCTACTAACATACTGGAGATAAAGCACACAAAAATAGAGAGTAGTGATCCATATGTTCTGAGGACAGATGCTAAACATTATCCCTTAAGAATTTTACTGATCTTATTTTAGTCTTTTCAATTTGGAAGATGTTTCTTACTGATAGCAATATGGAGAGATAAAAGTCACAAGCTCCATTTGTTTCACCAACAAAAAAGCTGATGAACATTGATCCTGGAATTACCAGTGGGACAACAGACAGTCAAGGAAGAACTATGGCTTATTTTTCACACACTATAGAGTGTGTAGTACACTTTATGAAACACTTCTAAGTATTTCATTTACATACATGGGATTAGAACAGAAACCAAATTGATTTGTCAGCTTCAATGATTTTTAATTGTTTCAAAAAATTATAAGTCAATTTACAGCCTGCTCCGATCATCTCACATGATCTTTGCATTTCAGGCACATTAACCAACAGCAGCTGTAGTTTTTTTTGTCTGATTTTAAGTCTATGCACTACTGACTAACCCTTTTAATAGAGCACTAAACTGTGATAAAGGCAGAGAATTTCTAGCTCACATTTGGAGAGATTATGTAGCACTATATTTCTGCAACACCCCATGAACTGAAACAAAAAGCCTCTGGTGTCCCTCTGATCATATCTGGAGCATCAGAAAGTGCTACGTCAAGTATGGAGGCCAGGGAGGAGGAATGGAATTAAATAATGCATTTACAGCACCAGAACTCAATACCAAAATCAACTGTCTCAGCTTGAAAAAAATGTTATTGATTCTGTTATTAGGAGACATGTGAAGGCAGAACATATGGTCAACATTTCAAGTTTAAAATAGATTAACTACATTGGAAAGTGATACCACTAACAAATTCCGTACAAAACACTTTGCTAAGGGGAGGAAGAGAGAAATGAGTGTTAGCATATCAAAGCAGCATGTGTATTTGAGGGGTTAAGACCTCTGTACTCAAGTTGACTCAGTTCACCTCCAGAAGATGAACAGCACTAACATGAAACCTAACTCTTCCAGGATTAGAGACACAAACTTATATTGCAAGTTTGTTGGGTTTTATTTTTAGCAGAATGTTACTTTAAGACTTCACTTTTTCCAGATTAGAACAATCTAGTCTTGCTTCAAGTACTGACTAAGAACTAAAGACTAGACAAAAAATACTGGGCCCTTGAATGTCCCTTTTATACAGCCAGCTTCCCTGTTCCCTTCTGTCAGCAACTGTGGAAGGAATGTTACAGATTAGAAAGGTACCTGACATGCCTCAAAGCCAGCAAAGATTACTCTGGCAAAAGTAGTATCTGAAACTACTTTTAGTACATCTGTATTAAGAGACCACAAAATCCAATCAAATGCTTCCAGGTGGCCTTTAAAACAAAAAAGAGAAATTATTACTAGATTAAGAACAGATTTAATTCTCAGGCAATTTTTTTTTTTGGGGGGGGAACATAGACAGGTTCCTCATGGCTATCCTACTCCAAAGCCTGGGATCTGTGCAAGAAATTTTAGGCCTAACTACAAGCATTGAGGAGATCCAGAAACATTACATGAATGGGCATGATCTCCAAAAAGTTATCTACATATTTGCAGGGTCACATTTCTGAACTGGGTCACACTTACCTGTGTAATTACTCTCTCTGTAACAGAATTAGCTGAAAAAAGTCTTAATAGAAACTTACTTCTGCTCCTTGCTGATGGTAACAATGATAGTCAGAAGGTATCTCATTCTTTCTGCATGTCTGTAAAACTGCTGGCATAGCTTCTCTTTACAATTATCCCAGGTGCAGTCACCTGCAATCAAGAGAAAAATCAATTAAGCAACAGCACACACCGCAAAACTTTATTAGGACATAACAACTTTACAATTTAACTGTACTATAAAAAATGATAGAAATAGTTATTTGAAGCAAGGGTGTTGGTTTTTTTTTTCCCTTTTCTTTTTTTCCCCTGAGGAAATTACAGATATGCAAGAAGGCTTCAGAAACAGTTAAGCCTGGCTGTAGACTTCTCAGTCTAAGAACAGCTCATTCATCTATTTCAATCCACAGAGGATTAATTTTGTCCCATTCTCTCCTAAAATTTCTTCCATTTTGATACTGGAACTCAAATCTCACTCCAAGGCAAGGCAGGGAAAAACTAGGAACTGCTTTTTCTATAGCCAGACACTAAGAGCTAAACATTTTTCAGCTGTGTTACAGAACATGTTCTCAAATACTTTAAGAGCCATATTGGAAACACACCTATACTGGATACACACCAAAGCAAGAGCCACCAGAAATGAGCTTGCTTACCTATCCCCAACATATCCCCAAGCCACATTCCACTTTTTTTTAATCTGCAACATATACACAGAGTTCTTCCTCACAGGACGTTTTGCATTCTCTAAGTAACTGAATAGCATTTCTTTTCCTCTCTTGAGCTGAGTGTACCTACCACTAATTCTCAAACAAAACCCACCACTGGCTCCTAGAGCTTAGATTTTAGGTAATTTAGCCTTCTGTAGAAGACTGATTTCTTCAGCATTGAAATTTTCTCTGAAAGAAAAATCAGGAGAAAAACACTTTTCTCACAGTTGTGAGAGCAAGTTGCAAACAGAAGACCAACCTCTTCAAATTAGATTAAACACAAGTTAGCTTTGTGCTCAGTACAATGATATTCCCGTCAAGTTGTGCATCTCATTCTTTTAAGTAACTCTCCTACTAGTTCATTAAAAAGCCTCCCTTATCCTCCAAGAGTCACTCAAGCAACAAAGTTTCTTAACAGGTCACATCACCTAATCCCATTCCAGCTTTCTTCTGAACTCCATGAGTAAGTAAATTTCATGTTATTAAGTTGTTAACCACAGCTTGAGCTAAATTACCTGGTATTACAACTCTTGAGAATGTCTCTTCAGTCTTATTTTTAGAAGTAAAAACCAGGAAACCCAAAAAGTTAGAAAAAAGTAATTTCCAGACAAGTTGATTATGCATTCAACATCTTCTGCATAGTTAGATTTAGTTTCTTGTGGAGAGTAAGTTTCCCTTACCACTAATAAAGAAATTTAAGGAAAAAAATACCTAATCACAAAATCCTCAAAAATTACAGAAGGACTCCAGAACAGCTAAAATATGCACATATGCATTTTGAAAAAGAACAGGAGAAAAGCCCTGTTTGCTCTCAAAACACAGCATAATATGGGACAACAAACTTTCAATAAAATAATTATCTAGAATCAGGCCTGTACACCATAAAAGTAATTACAAGAACATCCACTCTTTTTGCCACAAACATAAACTCAAGAGCCAGGTACTTCTTAACAGACAGTGCTTTGCAGTTCAGTCTCTGAGGAGCACAGTCTAGAACCTGGCAGGCTTCAAGCTGTGAAATATTTTTGTATTTATTTTCCTTAGATATTTGATCTATTTATATGACCAGATGACTAATAACATTGATGCACATTTCTGCTGTACCATTACAAATATTTTTGCTAAGCACACAGGATGTTCAAATTATTAGAATAACTTGTATTTGTGCTACTGGAAGTTTCTTACCTATTCAGATCTTCAAAATCCTTTGAATAATTATCTTGGGAAGAACATGCCATGATTTGTAAGGCTTTATACTAAAACAGGTAAGGATACAAGGTTAGATGTATGTTGCAAGGAAAGTATTTTAAAAGCTACAATGTTCCAAACTGTTAAACAATAATGTAAGCACATTGCATAGATTTTCATACTACAATTGTTTTTTAAAAGTCAGGGTTTTTTTATCAAAAAGATGTCAATACACATGATTCAAGACTGAACAAGAATCCTTTCATAATACAAAAACATGACAAAAAGTGAACAAGTAGCTGTTGAGGGAGTTTTGTTTCATTTGATATTTCATGCCTGATCTCCTAATATTCCCTGTTTCCATGAAACACTTAATAGCAAGATCTCTGTTACATAGTATTGACTTCAGAAGACAGAGTCTACCTGCACCCATGCCTGGGCTGAAAGTCCAGAGATTTTGGAGATGAATAGCATTGAAGACAAACAGCAAAGAGCAGCCACCACAGATTAGTACAACTCTGTGCTAACTAGAGCACAGCACCCCACAACATTCTTTCAGGATACCCTCATATGCATTAAGAGTAACAATAAACTACAGAGCAATTAAGCTATCTGGGATATAAGAAGCCTGTCTTCTGAAGAAATATAAAGGAGTAAGAGGGTGAGTTTTACTACCTCAGTTGCAGAACAAAAAGGCAGAAGGCAACAAATTAGCTTTGCAGGCTACTGAAATTCAAACAATTTTTAGCATCTTAAGCTGTAATTTCCACGTTGCAGAGTGAGTTTCAAGTTACAATCCTGAGAAGTGAAAATTAATCTTCTATTATGTCAAGACACACATAAATAGTGTATTTCTACAGTATTGTGGAGATGATCCTGCAGATGTCCAACAAAAGGCATTCTCTTTTCCTCTGCAGATGCTTGTATTTGATAAAGCTCACCTTCCAGGATAAGCTTTGAAATGTTTTCTATAGGCCTGCAGCAAAAAAAAAAAAAATAATGGCAAGAAAAACACTTGGATCAGAATTTTTGCCTAAACCAAGAAGCCCTGAATTTGCAAGTCCTTACAAAAAACCCCACAGTAGTTCTGAGGATAAGTAACACTTCTCAGGGAAAACTTGATTAGAAACACAATTAAACCGAGAAACAAGTGTCTCCATCCTAATTATCCTTGATAGCAGATGCTTCTAACAGATGCTCTCTCATTATGCTCCTGGTACAGCTGTGAGAACCAGAAACAGATACCGAAGATGCTCAACTCAAAAAGATGCAATTCTTGCACCTTGAAAAGAGATCCTTGAGATACCATTCTAGACTGACAAAGCACTTCTTCCCACCACCTCTGCATTATGAAGCAATGCAAGGGCACACTAGGTCCTTTTGCTTAAGCTGTTATTTTTAAGGCTTCACATGTTGGCAAAATAGAACAGATTAACAAACACACTAATCTTAAGAATCTGTATATTCGACTGGCAGCTGTAGTATGAGATACACTGTTTTCTTCCATTTGCCTTGGCTACTCTCCAGTCAACAGAACTGCACAGGGACAGTGAAAGCTACTTGGAAAACATTTAGAGAAATACAAGGATTTTGAATTGCCCCAAAAGTTTTATATTACAAAAAATAAAGGAGTGACAATTTACTTAAATTCTTCAAGGGTATTGCTCTTGGACTTTTTTCTTGTAGGGTCAGCTTTTAAGTGTCACAAAACATGAGAGTTAGAATAAAACACATCTTTATGGTATCTGTATCTTCTCAGAAGTAAACCTAATAGCTACAGCAAGATAAAAGAGATCAACCAGGGCTAAACTTGTCAACAAAACCAAAGACATGTAAACACCCTTGTGTAAACTACAACTTTCTGACACTTTGAGGATGCCAAGGGCTAAGCACAGTGCTCCATTTTTCAGGTAGGCTCTAACTTTTTGGCCCCTGAGTAATTTAAGGCTCTACTAACTGCAAGAGCTCAGCTGTAGTAAGGAAGAGAAGCTCTACTTCCCAGACTCCAGCATTTTGATTCAGTGAAATATTTTTGTGCTAGTAGCTGCTGTAGTCTTCACTAACAGCTAGAAAAACACACCATTGAGGTTGGACTTGATAATCTTAAAGGTCTTTTCCAGCCAGAAGGATTCTGTAATTCTGTGTGCTTGACCTTTCCACATAGCTGACACAATCCAAATCCCCACCAGTAGGGGTGTTCCTGCCGGTTTTTACACTAGTGAAACTATTGCAAATGAGCTAGGCAAAACCATAATAAACTAGACTCATAAAAGCTCTGAAGGCAATATTATGCCTCCACCTACATTCCGTGGGCCATCACTAAAGCACAAGTAAGCGAAGACTTTATAGATGACACAGGGGTTTTGTGAGTACGTTTAAAAACGATGAGAAAAATTTACTATAAATAATATTTTCACAACTTCTCAAGTTCCTTTTAAGAAAGTCCTTGTATACAAGGAATGCCCTGCCCGTGCACCGCAAGAGGAGAGGCAGGGTAACAGTTTCCAGCCCTGCGAGCACTGCAGCTCCCAGTGACTGCTTTACAGAACATTAACGCTCTTTACTAGACCACAAAATTACCACTGCAGCCTCCAACACCGGTTAGCTGAAAACAGAGGGCAGGCAGAGCTTTGGTCCCTGGAAAGCTCACTCATTAAGCTACTCTAATTAAAAAGCTTTCATTTAAGCAAGATAAGAGCTCGGTTACCTCCTCACGCCGGCTGGGATGACAGGACACAGCAGCCAGGGCCACGGGATGGCAGCTGATCGCTGTGGGTCCAAGGACACCCCTGAAACCCACAACCCCCTCAGCCGCCCCGCAGCCCCTCCCGACGCCCGCCCGGGGACACC
>NW_009953205.1:3278725-3285464 GCF_000747805.2 Chaetura pelagica | reverse complement strand
CCCGCGGGGAAGGCCTGCGCTGCGGGGCTGGGTGCGGGCCCGCCAGCCCTGGGAGGAGGGAGCTGCCCGGTGGGCTTCCCCTTTCGCTGCCGCTTCTCGGTGAGGCTTCTCGACTTCAGCTCAATCAAGTCTGTGCTGCGGGGGCTGCAGCTCCGCTCCTGCGTTGTTGCGTGAGTAGTTGGGTGCGGCTGAGCCCGTCCCGCACACCGGGCGCTGCTCCGGGCCGGGGCTGCTCCAGCCTCTGAACAGCGTGACCTCAAGTGGCCCCGCTGGCTTGGATTGCAAGTTCTTGCAAGCTGTAGTTTGCAGGATGTCAGAACCCTGAAAGGAGCTTTTTAGTGACCCGAAGTAAGACTGGTGGAGATTTGTAAAGTGCGTTTGTAAGTGCAGACTTAGCAGGTGCTTTGTAGCAGCTACTAGAGGTGGAAGTGTCAGCTTTTGGGCCGCTGTCATCGTGGCTTTGTTGCTCTGTGTGTACAAGCTGCAGGGCCCTGAGAGCTGTGCTTTGCTAGTTACAGCTGCCAGGGCCCCAAGTGATCAACTCAGAGGGGGTTCTTAGAACGTGGATATCCAAAAATAAGTTAAAGCTTGATGTTCCTGTGTTCTGAAATAGTTTTGGATTTTTTCTCCTGTTTTTTTTTAGCTGTCTATGTTATCTGAGAGTTTTCTTGATGACTTTGTGATCAATAGCTTGATTTTTTTGTCTCAACGGTGCTGTTTCTCAAATAGCAGGTTTTCATGTGATGCCTCACATTTCCCCTCTCACTTCAGTGACTAGTTGTAAGGGTTTGTGCTAGTCAGGGAACAGTTAATTAGCTTTAATTGCTGGCAGTGGCTTAGCTTCCCCAGAAGGGAGGTGGAGGACAGGCCATAACTACCAGGCTGTTGGCAGTAATTAAGACTAGTTAACTGTTCTGTGGCTGAAATCAAGATGCTGTAATCTTCCCCTATGAATTCACCTGCAAAACACCTAGGAGTAAATTTACAGTTTGCTAGACTGCATTGGTGATGTTCAAAATAGGTACATTTCTTCTAATCTTATTTTTAAATTGCTTTATTATGGTGAATAATTCAGTAATAGTTGCAAGTTGAAGGAGAAAAAAAAATCAGTGTGATGGTAACTGAAAAACTTTAGCTGACAGTTAAGTTTATGCTAATAAAAACTTAACTCCAGGTAGAATTCTAGCTTTGACTGGAATATTGTAAATTATTTACCTTATTGAACAGAAGTTTAAATCTTAACATAGACTTTCAGATGAAACAGAGCCTTGTAAACAAACCTGAGGTGGATGGCTAAGTTTTGTTTGCTTGGATTTTTTAAAAAGAAATTAAAGTATGAATTTGAAGTTCTCCTCCACATTTAACAGTAATTTCAGTGGAAAACCCTTGGGAGAACTATGGCAATAAGAAAGATCTAATAAAAAGAAAAAGAAAAAATAATTGAGGTTGTTGGGTTAGTGTTTGCTGTGAGGTTTTACGTGTGTGTGTATGTGTATCATGGCACCAAACTGTCTACAAGACAAAGTCTCATGTACTTAATACTCAAAAATGTGATCTGTTGTTTTTTTTTCTGTGTGTGGGCTATTTAAGCTATTCCAAATCTAACTGTATTATTAAATATGTCTAAAATACTCTGATTTCTCAAGTGTATCAATTTTCTTTTCTGTAAGTGGGAGTGTTTCTTGCATTTAGTGTGACTCCATCATTGGACTTTATAGCTAAAGTTGTGTGAAGCTACTTTGACTGTGCTTTTATTACATCTAAATGATCATTGCATTGCTTTTCTCTGCCTGTAAGAAATTAGTTTGCACAGAGGAAAAGTGAATTCCTTTTATCTTTTATATTAAAATTTTACTAAATAGGTAAAGATCTAATTATGCTTTATATACATCCTCCCCAGATCTCAAAGCTTTTGAAAGAAGACTTACTGAATATATTGCATGTTTGCAACCAGCTACAGGACGTTGGAGAAGTAAGTTTGATGTTCCAAGGGATAAATAGGATTGTCTCTCAAGCTTTTTAGATTAACCAGTGTGTACCTTTGATTTATTTTTGCCCAAGCAAAAATCTGTGCTTCAACTCTGTTTAAAATCTCTGTGGCATATGTTCAAATACTCTGCAACAAGGTAATGCAGGATACCAAACTAATACTTTAGCCAGAGTTTGAAAAATGAGGTCAAGATTGAATTGGCTCAAGGCTGAATTATTTTGGAAATAGTTGGGACTGGTTTCTTTGTTTCTGTTCTAGTTTGGTTTTTGTTTTGTTTTTTTGATAGGGTTAGATAGTCCCTGTGAAATTGAAGGTGAAAAAGTTAACAGCAGTGTGCCTTAATGGCAGAATGTCCTTATCTCTGTTCTAACACAGAAGTTTGAAGAAGGGGGGAAGAGAAAAATGCTGCAGATGTGCTGCCAACTTTGAGATGGGTACATGCTGGAAGTAGACAGCTTTTTGTTACAAGATTCTGTTGTTTCCATACCCAAAGAATGCAGACCTTTTTTTTTTCAACATATAAAATAGCATTTTTTCTCCCTAGAGCCCAGTAAGTTGATTTCAAAGGAAAGAACTTGAGGGATCACTACATAAAAAGCAAAAAACCCCACATCCCACCCCAAAACACCCCCCTCCACCATAAGCCCCCTGTTTTAGAGCAATTGGGAAGCAAGCAGATATTTGTAAACAAATCTGCCCAACTGGTTCACACTTGCTGTAGCATTTGGCTTCCAGAATTGTTGTTTACTGTCAGGCATAATTAAAAAAAAGTAGTTGAAACTTCAAAACATATTTAAATGAGGTTTGCATAACTTGTCTTGTGTTCACGGGCTAACTTTTTTTTCCTATCTGCTTGTTTTGCTAGTTCTGTAATTCATGTAAAAGAGGGACTTTTAACTTTTATTATAATAGGGTATTTAACCCAATGTGAACTTCTCATGCTGTTATCCTGGAAAAAAGTATTTATTTTGAATTTTGTAATATCAGGAAGGAATATGCAACTCAATAGTAAGTTATAGTAGTCTTACGAACCTGAAAGTACTTTTTAATATCTAGGGTTTGTTTTGAGGTTCTTTCTTATGATCCTAAACAGTGATAACTCTGTGTTTTATTTTTTTGGGTTGTTTTTTTTTTCCTTTTTTTTTTCCTCCTGGTAAAGGACTTTATTTGCATCCAGAACTTCAGGCTGAGAAGAGTAAGAAAAGACTCAGAACAGCCAAATGCCCAACAAATGGTGCAAGGCTTTTTATGGGTGTGCAATAAAGTATGAGCTTTCTCTACCTTTACATTTATTCTGTTTTCTTTTTCCATCAACCCCCGACCCCCAACTACTGGTAGTCTCAAAATCAGTGTAGCATCATGTGTTACTCTAATATGTATCTAGCATTATCCATTTACAGTGAATTGATTCTTTTTTCTAACAAGTCTGGATGTGTAGGGTTGTTCGTTAAACTTGTGATAGTGCTAACGTGCCTTCTGAGTCCTATTTAAATTTTGTGGGTTTTTTCTTTATGTTGGCTTTCCTTGCTTGTAATCATGTTCATTGTTATGGGGAGCATAACACAGCTGAGATGTGCCACTGAAACTGCTGGTGCTATTGCCTTGGGCTTTTTGTACATAGAAGAGCTAGTGGGATAGAAGCTTTTGTTCTGCTCTGCAGTTTAATGGGCTGCATTTCTGTTGCCCAGGCTGCATAAGTTCAAGTGGCACACTGAACATTTGGGACAACTCTTACTCCAGTCTTCCAACTTGTATTTTTGCTAACCGTGTTATTTTAGAAACTTTCATTTCTTCAAAGCATCAGGACGTTTTTACTTGACAGAATTTAGATTTTGATACCTACTTGTCCTTTCCAGGACACTTATACAGATCTTTATGTCTTCACATAATAGACATTTCTTTGCCTATTTTCATTTATGCCTTCCAAGCAGAAGCTTTTCTTCCCTCAAAAGTGGGAGAAGACATAAATACTGAAGAGCTACTGCTGAAAAATAAATGCTGTTTATTAGGAGTAAGGTATATTGTCTGACTTTAATTTTTCTCTTTATCAGTGATTCTTATAGTGGTATCAGTCTGCACAGCAACTGGTGCTTGGAACTGGTTAATAGACCCGGAGACACAAAAGGTAAAGATGGTGCTAATCCCAAATGTAGCCCATTTCATAGCTTGGTGTTGCAGTCACATGGTGTAGTATCAGCAGCCCCTCATGGCAGGGCATTGGAAGTAGATGATCTTTAAGGTCTCTTCCAATCCAAACCATTCCATGGTCTTGAAAACCGAATGGCTAAAGGTGGGTGGTTCTCCCATGGAACTGGGAGATCATTTTTAGTTAAGCTCTCAAGTTGTTTGTAATTGTTGTGGAATACATCCTAGGAATATTCCTACCAAAATGCTACACCTCGAATGCTTATCTAAAGAATTGTTTACAAGTACTTAGAAATGGTTAAGTGCAGGGTTCGGGTTTTTTGTTTGGGTTTTTTTTTGTGGGTTCTTGGGTATTTTTGGGAACTAGGCAGCAACTTTCTGTATGTTTTAAAAATTATATAGTGGGACTAATCCGATTTCTTTCCTAGGTGTCATTTTTCACATCACTTTGGAATCACCCATTTTTCACAATTAGCTGTATTACCCTAATAGGCTTGTTCTTTGCTGGAATACATAAAAGAGTGGTGGCCCCATCAATGTATCCTTCAATTGCTGTTTGACAGCTTACAAGTGCTGTAGTTAACTGCTGTTATTGAAGCCTATGCTAATACTGCTTTTTCAGTTTTCACTTCTCTGCCCAGTTGTTAGCTGCTTTCCTTGACACAGTCCACACAGTATAGCAGCCAGATGTCGAACTGTTTTGGCAGAATATAACATGTCCTGTGATGATGTAAGTGTTAGTGCTTCATTGCCTAAACCTTGTTTTTTAAAAAATGCAAGAAATTTGAAAAGACACACGTGTTGTTTTTTGGTTTTGGTTTATTGTTAGTTTGTTGGTTTTTTTCCTGAATAGCGTTTTTATACACCTTAAAAAAATCAGTATGTCTGTAAAGCTGGAATGTAGAATACTTATTTGTGTTCTGTGTGTTATTTTAAACCTAGCTGGTAAACTTGAGTTGGAAGTGCAATTGTTGGGCTCACCTTTCAGGTTTAAACTTTTTATTTTCCTCTCTTGCAGACTGGAAAATTAATTTTGAAACCTAGGCCTCATGTTCAATAAGGGCTGTCTTCCTTCAGTTTTTTCCACTGCCATGGAAACCAAAAAGGTAGTATGACAGCAAAAAAACAGGACTGGTTGTCACTGCCTGGGAGTGAAAGTCTTACACAGTTGACAGTGAAAGTGTGCAATATTACTTTCTTGAATATTTATCCAAATTCTTTGTTATCATATTATCAGTGCTTTTGCTACTTCTGATTACCTCTTTTTCAGTATTAGTGTCACTTTTTTACTTCAGCTCAAACAGAACATACAGGTGAAGTATGTTAATCAGCTATGACGCTGAACTTGAAAATCAAACCTCATTTGTGTTATGTGTCTTTGTAAGCTATTGTAAATAGCAGATCATTGCCAACGTTCAGGAAAAGAAGTAATATTTGCTGTATGGATTTTTTTCGTTCTCATGAACAGTATTGAACGGAACATTTACCATTCCCATGATGTTTTATTAGCACACTTACTCATTACAGCTGTCCTCGTCTCCTGGTCACTAACAGGTTAAAAAGGCTTGCAGAAAGACTGTCTGTGCTGGAGAAAACTGGTCTTACTGTTTAAGAACTTTGCAAATGTATCAAGGATCCCAGTTGTCAAGTTGTATGTATAGTCCACCAACCACTTTTGCTGTGGTCATCTGTAGCTCCTTGTTTGATCTGGTTCACAACACTGCTATTTTAAGATTTTAATAATTTAAAGATTGTCTTAAATATGCCTGTATCTTCCTGGTTGTAAGGTTGTACTGTATCTCAAGTCCACATGACCATTCTGAGTGGATTTTTATGCTGTGATAGTCCGAATATGAAACTAGTATTGCAAATGTGTGACTTAAGATTTGGTGAAGAAAACGCAGAGTGCCACAATAAAATAACAGGGCTTGTTATCCAGAGTGTTAAAAACAAGGTGTGGATATGCATAAAGTGTAACTTTTGAATAGCTAAAATTGTAAAGGCTTTTAAGAGTTTAAATTGTTCAAGGTGCCTTTTTAAATGTTTCAGACTCTTTTAATTGACTAAAACTGCAAAGCTGTTGAAACTTCCTAACTCCTACTACAAGGTAGACTGGCTTTTAGAGGCAGCCTATTGATGTAACCTTGTCATTTGAGACATTGAGAAATGTCTCCTGTCATTTTTCCATTAATTCTTCTGCCCATCCATTATTTTTAACTGCTGTATATTTTGTAGGTAAATGTGTGTAAAATAAATTCTTTGTATAAAGAGATGTTATCTTCTTTTGTGCCGTGCAAATACAGATCTCAGATGAACACAGAAGAACTTCAGAAGTTATAGCTCAAGTCTAACTTAGTATCGGACCAACATTCCCAATATTTGATGTGGTTCTTATAATCTCAGATACTGACACCAGAGGGAAAGTCCTTCCAGTTTTCCATCCTACAGGTCAATCCTGCCTCTCTGTAAGTGCCGTTTGAGGAAATTGTTTCATTCAACATTGACCTTGCTTGAGGTTTTGACCCTGGGGAAGCACCCACGTTGGTGTCTGCCCGCCCGCAGGCGTAGGGCGCTGCTGCTGCCGGGGGGACGGGGCTGGGGGGG
>NW_009953205.1:3255297-3277014 GCF_000747805.2 Chaetura pelagica | reverse complement strand
GCCCGGCTTCCAGGGGGCTCCTGCGGTGCCTGGCTCGGCCTGCCTCGCTCGGGCGTTTTCCTGCAGGTAGCCAGAGCCGTCAGCTCGGTATCCACACGTAAAAAGTAACTGATAGAAAATCTGGAAAAGTAATGCGTTTGGCCGTTTGTTGGCAGTGTTCCTGGATTTAAGGACTGCAGACGAAAACTGTAGTTTAAACTTCCTCCTGCACGTTTTGGTTTTTTTTTCTTAAATCTGAAGTAAAAACCTTGTTTTCCTTTGAGTAAATAAATCCCCTTTGTTCACTTAACTTATCTGAAACTCGCTGAACAAGTTGCTGCCTGATAATTGGTCTGGACTGACCTATTTATTCTTATAAAAAGAAGAGAAATATGTTAGAAGTAAACATAGCTGAAGAGGTGAGAATTCACTGAAAGGCCTCTGTCAGTTTCAGTGAGGGGGGATCTAATGTGCCACTCTTTTCCTTTCTGCTCTTCAGCTGGTGTTGATCTTTTGTATTAGGTTTTCAATTAACTCCATGGCCTTCCAGGACAGGCACTTCTGCTGGTTTATTATTGTTATGGTGTGCAGTTCTTGTATCTCAAGTAAACCTCTGTTATCGTGCCAAGTCAGTGTTCATCTTGTGGATATGGAGAATGTTTTCTCCTTGTCTTTAAAGGGATGCTTTCATTCTAAAGGCCATCAGTTTTTTTTTCATATTTTTTGATTCTTCAGAGTTATTTTTAACATTAGCATGTGTTATGTCTCGTTGTACATCCTTGATAGTATTTCCCACGCAGACTCCTTTGCGCTTTTATTAAACATGGTAATTAAAAGTGGATATGAGGTCTCAGCACTGCCAGCTAGTGTCACACCTGTGTCTGAATGATGCCTCTTGTAAAACACCCAGAATAGTATTTGTCTAGTCATATACTTAACACCCATAAGCCAGGCAAAGTTTTATAAACTTCCCTGGAAGTTAAAAGCTCTTTATCCCGTTCAGGAGCAGTGAAACAGGAGCTACAAGGGCTGGGCCTGCAAATCAAAAGGCAGACCAGCAAAACCTTGCAGCTGCCTTTTCCCTCCCTCCTCATCTGCCCTGCTTGTGTCTCCCCAGCTGCAGCACCCAAACGCTGAGGTGAGAGAGTATGCCTGTGCCAGTATTTCCAAGCTGTTGCAGCAGAAGCAGGTCATCCCAGCCTTTCTGCAGAGAGACGTTGTCCGGTGCTTGGGCCCCTTGCTGATGGATCCCAGCCTGGCTGTCCGCGAGACGGCTGCGGGCGCTCTGCGGTAAGCGCCTGTCTGGCCTGCTGGAGTGAGGTGCTTCTGGCACGGGCAAGGCAAGAGTGGGTTTCTGCTGCTAAAAGCCATGAACTTGAATGCCAGCTTCTTGTTTCAGCTCCGTTTTGTCTGCATCAGTCAGGCTCCCCAAGAGAGGGGCCTTTCCTGCTGCAGCAGCCTGCCAGGCTTCCATGTCAGGACCAGAGTTTAAGGGAGCTAGTCCCTTTTTGTCTGCTCCCAGTAGAATGTGCTGCTTTCTGTCCCTGGAGGTATTAAAAAGACAGGTAGACGTGGTGTTTCAGGAGATGGTTAAGTGATTTGGGGTTGTAGGGCAGATGGTGGGACTTGATGATCTCGAAGGTCTTTTCCAACCTCGATGCTTCTATGATTCTGTTCTTATGTTAGGGGATAGAAACAAGTTGTGTGAAGAAATATAGGTAATTTGAGAGCAACTGGCCTGGCATTTTGTGTCTTGATAACACTGCAGGAGTGGTGGTTTAGAGAATGAATGCACATAGCTGGCTTTTTGAGAAACTTGTGTCGAACAGTTCTGTGGACAGGCCTACAGCCTGCTCTATTTGTACAAAACCATAATGCTAATACTTGTTAACATACATGTTGTATCTTACACTGTGTAGTACCTGACAGAAGTCATGTTTTAGTACAGATAAACCTTCTAGCTATGCTGGACAAGTAAGTGAAATTATTCTTTTTCTTCTGGCACTACCAAGGTAGAAGACTAAAGGTACTAATTAGGCAGATTGATTTTAAAACAAAATGTACTGTAACCCTTAGAGAAGAAATACTGAATACAGGTTTTTTGAAACATTCCTGATATGTATTGTATCTGATAAAAAATGTTTTTTTTCCCTCAGGAATCTGAGTGCTTGTGGAGGATTTGAAGTCTGTGATGACATGGTGACAAAGGACATCATGACACCCCTTGTTGCACTCCTAAAGGAGGTGTGTTTATTTTTGTTCTGTTTTTAAAACTGGTCTAGCCCTTGAATTATCCCATTGAAAACAGTTCAATTTTTGTAGCCATTCTCAAGATAGGGTATTTGAAAGATCTTTAAAAGAAACACAGTTTAGTAGGTTTACTAGTACAAAAATTACTCCAGAGATTTCACAACACTTGCTTCTCCCTCCTGAGCTTCTAACTTGGGTCTGTGGTAAAGTTTGCTGCCTAGGATGATTTTTGCATAAATGGTCTGGAGAATTTGGGTCTGGAACATTAGTCAAAACCAAGTCTATTCTGTCAGTCCAACATTTATGTTGCAACATTACTCCAGTGAGTTTTTTTGATACATAGTTTTGTCTAAATGAAAGCTTGGATTTACAGTTGCATGGTTACTGCTATTGTAAAATAATCTGTACTGAACACCTATTCTTTGTTTGGTTCAAGTGTTGCTGTGCAGTTTGGAAACTGCAATGAATTCTGTCATGTTCTGTCTTTGAGCAGTCTTGAGCAGTGCCTTCATTTTCTGAGTATTTTTTTCCCATTTGTAAATATGGGTAGTAGCATTATTGTAGCATACAGCAAGATATTAGCTGAATTAATCTTTGTGATTAGAAAGAACTGTTTAAAATCGCATAGAGACTGTATTAGCAAGAAACAGCATTTCAGGTTCTAAAATTGCTGGTTCTCTTGTTTGGTTGTAGTGTAGCACTGGACTAGATGCTAATCAGCTCTCTCCAAAGAAACGCAGAGATATGGACAAAAATTATATTGAAGACATAGCCAACGAGGCTATTAATTTGCTGTGGAATGTCTGGTAAGTGCTGTGTTAATACTGGCCTTTTAGAAGAGAGAAATTATTCCTGAAAAGGAGCATGTTAATGGTGGCAGAAAAGAATTTACTGTTATTTCTTGGGAAGGCATACTCAGTTGCTGATACTTTTGTAAGTGAAGGGTTTTAAAAGTGCACAAGCCTGTTCTGAAAGTTCTCCTTGAAGTTTGTGTTGTTTCTGTTTGTTTTGTGGCAGCTCTATCATTATACACTTTGGTCACAGGATTTTACTTTGTACTGTACAGTATTTCAATGAAGCTGCCTTTGTGTATGGACTGTAGCTTGAGGCCTTATTTGTAAATTGATTTTTTAGGATTGGAATCTAGAACAATATAGAAACTGCTTGCTCAGCACCTTACACAGAATGCATGATCCCTTGTTGTAACTCTGACTCAGCAATCATTGGTCTTCATTGTTTTTTATTGTTTTTATAGACAGAAATGCTTTGGAGCAGGAAGCATAATTATTGTGTGCTATAAATCATTTCAGTATTTTGAACTTTGTGGGAATGACTGTGAAGTTGTGGCTTCATTGTTGTTTGGTACTGATGAAACTGGGGCTGGTGTTGATTCTGAGACATAGTATTTTCAAAAGTAAATTTTTTAAGGCCTATAGAGCCAGTTAGGTCCCATGTGTTTTTAGCTTGAATTTGTCTTGTATTAATATATTTAGTTTAAAAATGGGAATAGCTTTGAAAACTTGAAGAAACACAAATCTGACTGTTAGATAATTAAAGTAAATGTCACATGTAGCAGTGATTTAGCATACATTGCTGAATGCAAAGAGCAGTTGTCTTCTGCAGTGACTGATTTGATGTGAGAGGCAACAGCCCACTCTGTTGCCAGTGCGTTTGTGGATGAAGTCTTCCATGGCTGCAGAAAGCCCTGGGCTGGCTTGTAGCCCACAGCTATAAGCTGCTTTTCACACTCTGGCTGGCTCTGTCCTCATGAGGCTGTACTTAGGCTCCCGAATACTGTGTGTGAGGAAGCAGCTGGCAGAAGCCAGCTTTCCTCAAACGTGTCCAGGGTATTGCAGCCTCTTCTTTTTATGTAGACTTGATCATGACCTCGAGAACAAAGGGCAACTCTGACTAATGTGTAGTTCTTGAGTAGTTTTTAAAAATATAATAGTGTATAATCTCTTCTGTGCACTAGTGAATGCAACAGTACTGCAGTATCCATATTCAATAAAGAAGGATGTCTGGAGGCTGTGTTACATTACATGAAGAAATTTTCCACAAATGTGGATCTGGCTATTTCAGTTGGTAAGTGATAAAAAGTTGAGATAGGGATTTGAAGTTTGGGGTTGTTCTGTTTACTGTATGAATTTTAACATGATGTCACATCCTCTCAGTGTTATTTAAACTTTACACTGAATGTGAGACTTTGGCTTCCTTTCTTAAGAGCACATCATTCAGAAGTTGACATCTGTTGTGCTTGTTTTCAGTCCAAAGGAGAATGGCTTATTGGTGGTTACACATGAGGAAAAAAATTGTGGAAAGTAGGCTTTAGGCCAAGGCTGTTTTTTAATTTTGTTTTCTGGTTTTGGTAATGAAGAATTTAATTTGTAAAAAAACAAAGCACATACTGCATCGAAAAAAGCCCAAGCAACTATTGCTTTCAACCTGTTTTTATTAGTAGTGTTGTTGTTTTCCCTAGTCAGTATACAATGGAGAAATTTAATTTTGAGTAACTGATGTTAATATGGCTAGTTCCATGTTTGATGTGGTGCTGTCCTACCTGTGATATATGCAGGTTTCTCAGAGAATGTCTTCTAATCTAAAACACAGTTTGTGAAGGACAGTGCCATACAATTACAACATGATGCTACATGAAATGTTTTACTGTGTCTGTTTCATTACTCTTGCTTTCAGGAAGATAATGCTTTCTTATTAGCAGAGTGGAAGTACTCTTTGGTTTGTTAATCATCTTTGTTGCTGTTTTGTTCACTGCAGCAAACTGCTTGCAGGCAGTAACGGAAGATAATCCAGATCTTCTTTCTTCATTCAATGCTTCTGCACATCAAGTATTGGAAACTGTGATGTTGTGTCCGGAAAGCACAATGAAGCATGTCCTTCTGAGAACACTGATAGCAGGTATGATGCTTGGGGGCATTCCTTGCTCTGCAGGTAAAGGAGGATGGGATGACAAAGCTTCATCCTCTATGCTATAATCTGGATAGTAAAAGCCTTGTAGATAGTTCATGAGGTTATTAGTGTTTCTTGGGATTGGATTTTGGAGTAACCAAATATTTGCAACGAGTTTCAAAAATGTCTTAAATGTTTGATTTTAGAAATCAGTGCCTCTCAGTGTGGTCATTTGGTTTTCAACAGTAAAATGAGTCAACGATGACTTATAGAGGAATTGCTTTGATCTTAACAGGTGTAAGTTTTTACCTTGCATTCTTCTTTCCACATCAAATGCTCAGTCATGTTTTTCTTTTTGATACTGGCGTATATAAATCAGTTTAATTTTGAGAATCCTTAGGAAATTAATACCTCATATGGATTTGTTATCACAGGAAAAAAATGTGTTGCCAAGATAACTTTGCATAAATATTTTGTATATCATTACATGCTGAAATTTGCTTAAGTTTCAGATGTGGGCATAACATAGTTATTACAGTTTAGCATATTAAATGCTAAACAGAAAAAAAAAAAAAAAGTCTGTAGAGAAAAGAGTTAAAGACTCATACTGAAATATAAGCACTGGGTGTTTTTAACTAGTCGAGGCTTTGTCCTTAGAAAATACTTGGCTATTACAGAGCTGGGAATTGAGGATTTTTAATAGACTTGTATATTTCAACTGTCTTATGTTTAGGCACTATCTGGAACATCAAGGACACCATTCCACCAGGCAGCCTGGGAAGCATGGTTAATGCCATTCTGAAGGTTTTTTCAGAATCATTAGCAATAGATGCTGGTGAAACAATTATTCATATGAATGAAGCTGAAAAAAACAGGTTAAAACTTCCTGCAGAGGCAGAAACTGA
The DNA here is from genome assembly GCF_000747805.2 of Chaetura pelagica. Taxonomy (NCBI): domain Eukaryota; kingdom Metazoa; phylum Chordata; class Aves; order Apodiformes; family Apodidae; genus Chaetura; species Chaetura pelagica. The sequence goes on along the minus strand of NW_009953205.1, from coordinate 3,270,973 downwards.
GGAAAACATAAGTGATGTTATAGACAACTGTGCTTGGATTGAAGATGACATGGAAGAAACACCAAAAGGAAAAGCCAGAAGAGAAAGTGACGTTTCAGACCTCCTTCCAGTAAGTGTGGCTGGCTGGCTCTTGGACAGCTTAGTGCCCTTGGCTGAGCATTAGAGTAGCTGGCTCTGTGTTAGTTAGAAGTCCCAAATGGTGTGACTGTTTTTGCTAAAACTTCAAAGCTGAGCTTGGAGAATTTCAGCTCAACTTATTCAAATGCGGGCAAACTGCAGGACACCTCAGGAAATTCTGTTTGCATTGTCTTCCTCTAGTGGAAGGCATTGGCTCATCTGATGCTTCTCCCTGTGGCTGGTGCAGGAATTTCTGAGTGAGTCTTTGGATGGTTGTAACCCTTCAGTCAGGAGTGGAGGTGGCTTGGAGTTTAACCAAAGCATTCACTGTTGCCTACATGAGATGAATAACAGAAATAATTGCTAGGGCTTTAGCTAATATTAGGTAATCTTACCTGTTACAACTTGAGAGCAGGTGGAATTTCTTGAAGGAGAAGTTTGTTTTGAAGCAGCCAGCACAAAGGTGATGGGTTTGTTTGCCTCTTGGTTTTGTTTGCCTTTTTTTTAAATGGGGCAGGATGAGAAGAGGAAATGGCTGGATTGTATTTTTAACTGACAGCCTGAGTATGTAAAATTGCTCTGAAATGTTTCATTTCGTTTTACAAAATGAAATTTTGTTCATATTTTTCTTTTATAGTCTGATAAGTGGGAACTGAAAGAAGTGACAGCTTTACTGATGGCTCAGCAGACTGCTCTGGAAATCATTGTCAATATGTGCTGCAGTGAAGGTTTGTAGAAATCTCTTTTCATTGCAAGTGAGTGGTGTGGTGCATTTTGTTTCTAGAATAGGTCGTGTTTACTTTGCTGTTTGGTGATCTTGGCTTTTAAGGGCGAATACACATATGCTTGTTCCTGATACCCTCTTTTGGGGGCAGACTGGATTGTAAGTTCTATTACTATTTTAAGGGTTTTTTTCTCATTTAAGTAATTTCTATTGCTTACACATTTCTTGCATGATACTACGTGTGCCAGCATTTAAGAAAAAAAAACAAAACACTTGTGCTGAAGAGAGATTTCCTAAGAAGTATTAGAGCAAATTCTTTATTCACTTAGAGTGGTCTGAATGTTCATCTGACCCAGTATGTGTGTGAATCCTGTTGCAGGGCTGGAGCATCAGTTTTTTAGAAGTAGATAGATACTCTTAATTTTGATTTAGTTTTGATACAAGTGTTGCAAAAGAAGGAGAGACAGCTTTTGCATGCACATCTGCCAGCAATTCAGATTTAGACTGTTCAGAGTTCCACCTTTATGGGATTTTTTGGAGGAAAAAGAAAGGGTGGTACTCTGGGGAAGTGGCAAGCAGATATTCTGAACTCTTGCACTCAGTTTTCCTTGCTTTTCTCCAGATCTTCAGGAAAACAAAGAAGTTATTCTCAAATTCTGTTTAAAATGAACAGAAAAAAACCCCAAACCCAAAGTGCTCCTCCAAAACCTGAAAATTGTAATTGCTACAGTGTGAGAGCCTAATGCAAAAGTAATTGTGTAGGAGATACTTTCTAAGGAAATCTTTCAGGTTCTAATAAAATCTGCAGTAATATCCAGATATTCCCAATGGTGATTTTTTTTTTTTTTTTCTCTGAAAGCTCAAGGAAATTCTGCACCTAGTATATGAAGCTTCTTTCATAACTGCATTTTTCATCTAATGAGCTGTAATTCATAAGCTTTCCCCTTTAATTGGAAAATCTCTTGTGGATAAGCTGCGTATTCTGCCATTCACTCAGTGTAATGTAAGGTTGATTGTGTTGTATTTCACTACAGTGCTTTACCCATTCATGGGCAGACAGAAACATTGTATGTAGAAATTAAGAGGAATCCAGAGGCAGCTGTTCATTTAATTTTCAAGTTATTTGAGGACTAAAATAGCTTTAGCCATTATGCTGAGTTCATAGAAACACTCAGCTTGCTACAGAACTGAGGGAAATAACCAGGCTGGCAAGAGATGTTTTTACTGAACGCTGGCTGGCGTTTGGAAGCAGCAGAGTGCTCTCCACATAATGGGCATATGGGAGGGAAGCCAGGAGACTCCAGCATTGCTGTCCAGTCTGTAGTGTGTAGATAACCAGTGCTAGTTTTAAGATGGGATTACCATTGGAAATGCTGCTATATTTCCAAGAACATTACAAGATATCTGATCTTACTTTTGGGCTGATGTCCAGAGTCCAGTTCCTGCTCTGCCCTGGTCACTCACTGTGAACACAGGACAACTGTTGTCTTTCTTGTTGCTGAATTGCATGGTCAGCTCATATAGTTATGATTTATTTTTCAAAGGAGGTTTTTGTTTGCTTTGCTCTCTAAAGATGCAGATGGAATTTTTTTGGAAGAGGCAAGAGACTGAAATGGGGCTGTCTGCTTTGTTTTCATGCTTGTGGCTACTGTGGGTAGATAAAGCATATGAAAGAAAACTGTTCTCATGCAAAGGCTGTTAACACTAGGATGTTATGGCTGTAGAATTAATTGGTTATTACCATAAGCAAAAGAAGATGCCCACATGATGAAGTTGCCACAGCCTGGAGTTCCTTTGCATCAGATAAACAGTAGTCATCACCTTCAAACAAATCCTTAAGCTGCTGCACAGTGCAGGTCAAATGCATTCATTTAGGCTTTTCTTGCTGTGCTTTAAGTGAATGGATTTATATTTTGCCACAGAAAAAGGGCATGTACCATAATTACTGCATTGCCTGGATCTCACGTGAATCTGCCTTGTCAGACAAAATGACTTGGGAGTGAACATGGTATTTTTTGGTCACAGTAGTTAAATATCCTGACCTATGTACACAGGCAGAGCTTTCACCTGTCAGGAAGGAGGATCAGTCCAACTTGTAGACTTAGGACTTGCGTAAACACCAGTGTCACACCAGTTAAAATGTAACCAGGTTTAAAACAACTTCAGATAAATCAGTGTAAACCCCGTGGACATAGAAATATCAGTTTAAATATAAATGATGGACTTGGCTTGTGCTTGTCAGGCCACGTTTGCCTTAAGCTGTGGACAGATTGTTCACTCTGCAGTAGCTGTGCCTGTTGGTAACCTTACAGATCTGCTAGGACAGTATCATATAAATATATCCTACTTCAGGTTTATAACTATATAACTAGTTTACTTAAAGTAAGTTGCCTGAAATGGCCAAGAGAGATGATCTGGATTGTTTTTTGTAGTCATTTCCTTTCAATTGGCCTTGCTATGGTGACAGTAACATCTTCATCCAGCCGGTTGGTGCTCAATCAGAGGACATCTGTCTGTGGCTTCAGTACTGCCGGAGGAAACCAATGCCTTAAATGAATTGCAGTTAGTAAACAAGTTGAGTTAAACTGGTGTATTTGCACACTTGAATCTTCCTCAAAAAGTAAAATGGTATAATCCAATTTAAAATCTTAGTAAGTGCTTTATGAAATGCTTTTTTTTCTTCTATACATTTTCCAATATCTTTAAGTGAAGCATAGTTCATTTCACAGAATGAAGTTCCTGTGTATGAAGAACCTCTCTCATACTTGTTGCTTGAGTGAATATAAAATAGATTTTTTTTTATTTTTTTTTTTTTTTTATAAAGCTATTTAAACACAGGTATTTAGAACTGTGACATTGTGGCACTTGGTTTGTGTGGACTTCATAGAGCCCAAGAGCCTAAAGACTGCTAAACCAAGAGCTTGAGTCAAGGATAATTGAGTAGGATACCTGTTGCATGAGTGCTGTTACATTTATAAGTATCTTCTGTTCTCAGATCCCTCTGATGAGGAATGGGAAGAACTCTCCAGCAGTGATGAAAGTGACTTGTTTATGGAAAACTCATACAACGAGGGGAATGGGCTGCTAATGTCACCCCTGTGCCTCTCTGATGAGGTCAACTCAGCATTTCTGAACAACCTCATTCCAAAGAAGGTACTGTCTTTGATTTAATTTCCAGCACATGGTACCATCTTTCCCTTGTGCCTGGTTTGTATCCCAGATTAGGCAAACCAATTATCCCAATCCATCTGGAGAAAAGGAATATTTAAAAAATCATTTTAGCTTCACTATTTTTTGGGCTAGATGTGGAGCAACATCACATGAGCTGTCTCAACCTAAAAAATCTCTTAATGTAACTGGGAATAGAAGGTTCATGTGCTTCAGAAATGTGGTGGTGTGGTTTTGGTTGTTTGTATTTTTTAAATTTGACTATTCCAAAATACAAGGGTTATTGTTCCTTGATTTGGACATGAAAAAGATGACCTGCAAGAAGAAACGAAACTTTGAGTAGAAACATGACTGCCAGATTTCCATGTTAGTTGAGTGAGATGAAGTAACATATGGGAATGGCAATAGTCAGTACTAAAACGTGCAAGTTCTCTTTTTCCTGTTTTATACAGTATCTGAAGTATGACACAGATGAGAATTCAGATGTTCTTGTTTCAGAACTGTTTTGTTCATTCTTATTTGAGCTTGTAAAAATGAAGTTTGTAATTTGAATCAGTCATTATGCTAGTTCAGCAGAGTGGTAGAATTCTGTCCCAAAATATCAAGGAGTGAGATGAATATGTTCCAGGAGTTTTGTACTTTATAGCATCAAAGTTTTGGGGTAAGATCTTCAGACTTGCTGCTATCTGAAAATTCTGTAGCAGATTCTGTAAGAAAGATGTAAATAAAAAAGAATAGCAGAGACCTAGAAAATCACCTTTTGTTCAGTACAGTTAGATACTTAAAATACATTATGCTAAACCAAGTGTATAATTGCACCAATTGAGTGATTGAGGAGATTCTAGCATTTTTATGAGGTGAGACACTTATTACCTGGAAAGTTTTTAAATATGTAGCTTGAAGTATCTGTTTGACATAAAGCTAAAATTTTAATCTTCCCTGCAAACACACCTAAGAAAAAAAAGCTTCCTTGCTAAACCTTTCTTTTTCCCCTCCCCAGATTCTTGAAAAAACTGCTTTTCCGAACAGTGTTGCTCTAGACATCTGTATGCACAATCCATCTTGGAAACCATTAATCAAAAAGTAGGAACTTCATTGTCTCTCTTAATATATTTCATGTATATTCAGTTGTTTTGGAACTCTTAGAAGGATTATCCCTCTTGGGTTGCTTTTAAGATCTGGACAATGGCAGATCTGATCCGTGATTTTGAATGAAGACATAAAAATGTTTGTGTACACTGCACATTGCATCACAGCCTGTGTAATTTGAGATTCGTCTTTCTATTTCGACATCTGTTCTCAAAGATCTGCTAAGTGGATTTTGTTTGTTTGTTTCAGACTGAATGCAGTGCAGTGTAGAGCTTTAACATGTCTTCAGAGCATTTTGTTAGTGTCAGATGTGGATTGTCTTGGAGGAGCTTCAGCACTTCAGTCTCTTGCACAGCATCTCTCACAGCTCATCTTTTCTAAAACAGGTAAGGTGTTTAGTAAAGACGGCCTGCTGACCTGTTTTGTATAGATACAAGGAAGCCACGTATGTTGTTAAGTTTCAATGCTATTTTATTACTAATTTTATCCCTTTGGTCTTTCAAAAGAAGGAATGTCAGAAATGTGCTGACAAAACAGTGTAGCCTGATAAGATGTGTTTATCCAAATTGCTTCTTGAGCAAGTATGCTCCTAATCCAAGAATATGCTTTCCATCTGTGTGTGTTTGCAGAAAGTCACTCAGTGGATGATCCTGCCTTGCTGTGACACCAGAAATGTTTGCTTGATCATATTTGTGACAAAAACAATTTTTATCACTCAGACAAGCCATGAAGAAGACAAGAGATTTTCATTTAATATGTGCTAACTTGCCTAAATAGATATATGAAAAAAAGGGTATCTCACACAGTCCTTCACATCATTTTTTCTAGGAATATTATGAAATGATGGCAAAGGTGGTTGTTGCAAAAATCTCCAGAATGTGCATGCTAATTCTAGTAGGAAAGGTAGTGGCCATCTTGTCTTCAGGGTATGCTTTATGCATATGATTGCACATTGTAAATACATTTGAATAAGAAAATGTGCAAAGTTTTTATGGCTAAGTGTTGAACTGTTTAACTACCTGTTATGGTGGTAGTTCGATACTGTGATGGTTTCCCCACAGACTTGCTGGAATCAGTGTTGTTGGGTGGCCTACTAGTGTAGATAGGCAGCAGTTAGCATTTCCAGCTGCCTTCTGTAATCTTACACATTGGATCAGCATCATTCTAGTTTTACCATTGGGGCATTTATGCAACAATCTGCTTCATTCAGACTGTTCTGATAATCTGGTTTTGTTTTAAGGTCAGTAATGATGGCTTTTCAGAAAATACGAGGTATTCTTAGAGCCTGGAGAAGCCTGCCAACTCTCAAAATTGTCAGAAGACATTTTTCATGATACAGATCTGTTGATGTCTAGCATATGCATGGCTTTCTCATTTCTTGTCTCTTAGAAGCTTGAGAAGCTCAGTTTTCTTCCCTTCCTTCAAACATCTTTATTTGTAGCCACAAATGAGTGTACATAGTTCCTCTTTGCTCTAGTGCATAATATGACCCTGCATTGATGATTGAAAATGCATCTGGCTGCAAAACACACTTTTTTCTCCATGTCATTTAGAGTATGTGATCAGTCTATGGGAACATTATTACTGAGAGCTTAGTGCTCGACAGCCTAAAATGCAGGAAATGAAAATAAGTACGAAGACACATACAAGGAAGTTCACATAAAGTATTTGTCTTATGCTTAAAGAGTGGGACTTGTAAGAATTCAGGGTCCACATGTTATGCCTTGCAATAGTCAGAAGGTTCTTAGATGAAACTGAAGATGTGGGTAGCTGATGACAGAGGATGCTATTAAGTTAGTTTAATGACCCACATTCATTTTCGGTAACATGCCATTTTTTTTCCACAGTTAAAGGGTATGTAATGGAAACTGCTAGAACGAGTTGATAACAACATGTGGTTAGAAGGAATTCTGTGGTTTACAGGGTGAAAAAAAGTGATATAGATCTAATTGCTTCCATGGGAAAGCAGGAGATATACATGAAATAATCAAGTTTCTGAATCTGGAGTAGTCCAGAAAATAAAAGCATATTAGAGGAAAATAAAAAGCTTTAAGAAGTGAAGATGATGAGATGATTGAAGATGGTGGCTGGCATTGATGAGTTTGTAATTAAACAAGGATAATGTAAATTTCTGAAAGATTATTAAGCCCTGGAAAACATGTTCTTTATACTAACTGGAGAGAGTCCAGTGTTCTGGGCATCTAAAAAACCTGCTTAGAAGACAGAAGGAGCTAAAGTCCAGAGTCAGCTGCTGTAGTTTTCTCAGTTCCTGTGTGATGGCCTCCACGTGATACCAGTTTTCAGGCTTCTGTTTTGACTGCAGTGGTTTGTACCACACATTAGGTCACACAAGCGTCATAACCAGGGACCAACTGAGGACCAACTGTGGTCTAACCTCCAGATGCAATTTATATTGAATTCAAACAAATCACTATGGTTACAACCTGCAAAGACCAGCCTCTGCAAATCTAGCTCTTCCTGTTTGTGGTAGTACCTGGAGGAACATTTAAGGGATTAAAGAATTTTTATTTCTTTGTTTCTTGTATCCTTCACCTCCCTGTTTAACTTTTGGCTCTGGGTTCAATTCTTTGACAGAACTCCTTACAGACACAGAATTCCTGGAAGCCATAACCAGTGCTTTGAGGGCTCTTCTACAAACAATGGCATCAAAGAACATCTCTCAGGTAAAAGCCTTCAAACTCCTGCTCTAGTAGGTTCAAATTAACGTGAGAAAGTTTCTGAAACAAAACTGTTTAAGTGAAGTGCTAAATTTCAGTAACTGTAAAAAGTGAATTCACACTTTGTGTTTTTCATGCACCTTAAAAATACTTTATCTATCTCCTCCTTAACATGTAAACATATGAAAGGGTTTTCAAAACCTAAATAGCAATAAGCCACAGATAGTAACTTTAGGAGAAGGATATAATGAGAAGCATTTAGTAAATAAGCACCTAGAAATGTGAAGTCTATTTCCTGATGTCACCTAGTTTAAGCTGGTTGTCTTTCTGAAATCTTGGTTGGACGTGAATTAGCTCAATACAGGAATGAAGTATAACAGTTTGTTATACAAGACATAATACCAGATGATCTGTTGGTCCTTCCTGGTTTTAAACTGAAAACTAAACTTCTATACTGTAAGTTGTAATGAGTTGAAAATAACTATTGAGCTGGGGAAGTTTGTGAAAATCCCTTTGAGCCCAGATCTTTTTCCTTTAGCTTCGTGACAGCTTTGGTTATGTTCTGGAAGAAGCAGCTTAAGAAGTCAAAAGGGAGAGTTTAACTGTTTTCTTGCTGATTGCATTTTCAGAGTTCATATGGCTTTCATAAGGCAGGTCTCTGTTTCTCTGTTACACGTTTGCCTGTGTTCCGTAAAAGCAAATGATCTAAACATTATAACTGAAAATTTTCATGAAAATATAAATATATCTTATAATCCTTGTTATGTTTTTTTCTTTCCCCTTTGCTGAACAGTGTATGACTGCTGAGCAGCTGTTGACTTTATGTGAAGCTGGTATTCACAGCAGTAATGCCAGTGTCAGAGTGAACGTAGTGAGCATCCTTGGAATTTCTGGCAGTGTCCTGGCAAAAGGGCAAGATACAGCTGAAACACTAAAGGTGAGGAGGCAAACTTTGCATTGCAAGCCTACAACAGTTTTTATACTTCTTTCAATTTTCTTAAGCATTGCTGGAAAAATCAGATTTTCTCTCTTTTCAGATGATTGGAAAATTTCTTCTTGAGGTTGCTATGAAGGAATCTTCTCTTGTGGTAGCAGGGGAAGCCTTGGATGCACTTTTTGATGTATTTGCAGATGGTCAAGAAGCAGAAAAGGCAGCGGTACAGATCAAGTTGCTTCCAGCACTGAAAGAATTTCAGCCAGTGTTCAAAATGAGGGTAGGCATCAAATGCAGCCAGTTCAAGGTCTCAACAGACCACGTGGGTTCAAGCTTTGGGATTTGGGCAGCTAGAAGTGATAATTAAGCAGGAATGTGTGGCTTAATAAGATGATAAAAAAGAAAAAAAGAAAAAAGAAACCAAATAGTTGTATTCCTGATACTCTGCTTTAGAGGAGAGTAAATACACCTACTTTGCAGTTCATGGAACCATCAAGGGTGCATTGCAACATCTGCATTACACCATCAGCATTATTGATGCCCAAATCACTGTATCATTGTTCTAAAACCCTTTTAAAAAAAGCTACACATGTCTCTGGAGGAGATGAGCTAGACTCGGGGGAGAGAGGTTCCTTCTGAAGTTACGTTGACATCTTTTGTTTTTAACTAGCTGTAGGTGGACATTTTTGTTCTGTTGTTGGTTAATGGAAAGTACAGAATAGATGATCTATTTTAAGATTCACAAGGCCAAAATTCCAAACTGTAGTTTTAAGTACAGCTTTATCTTAAATGGAGAGTGACCTGCAGAATGTTATTTCTTTAGTCAGAAGTATCATCAGGAGTGACTTTCATACTCTGAAAGCTAAGCATAGGTAGGTATGCAAGGTCTTTCATGTAAAAAGCTACAGAACATAAGTGCATGTTTCAAATATGAGTGAAACACTGTGCTGAAGTAGTCAAATTTTAGGCAGAGATGTATAGTAAATTGACTTGCAGAAATAATTGCTAGCTGTGTATGTGCACACAAGGACAAGCTGGAGTTCTATCATGTAGATAGAAGACATATCCAATTACTATAAGTTTCAGGTGATCTGATAGGAGAAACTTCTCCATTAGTAAAGTGTGTATTTTTTGCTTTTACAGATACGAAAAGAAGGAAAAGGCCAATATAGTACAGATCAGCTGTGTGTTCTTGACAACGTGAAGATGAATTTGAGAAGATTCATTGCATATCAGGAGACACTAGGGAAAACCCCAACTTGAACCATCGAGGAACTTTAAATTAAGGTTTTCCTTCCTGACTAATGTTTTCCAAAAATATAACTGTTTTCAACTTCTAAAATTTCTTGAGCAGAGCAGTTTTGCTTTCATGTTTATGCTGCATTTTTTATGTTCAGTATTTTTATACTTCTGGGTTGATGCAATATGAAAGTCACATTAGCATAAAAAAACAGAATGTACTTTGAGGTTAAGTGTTAGCAGTGTTAAGAATGTGTTCTAACAGCCCTGGGGTCTGTATGTAGCACCACTGTCACTGTTTAGAAATCCTCTCCTATCCTGGTGGAGAACTAGTAATTCCACAAAAAAGTAATTTAGAGAATATTCTCAGTTATGTGCCAGATCAAGACAAAAGTTTAAAAGCTCAAGATATTTTTCAGGGAATTGAGCAGTGGCAGAATGTTCATATTTGCTATTTGCTCTTATTTCTAGAACTGTACAGGCACTTAACGGTGAGCTACCCAAGAAAAGTGTGTGATAAGTATACAGATGTCTGTTAGCACTTGGATCTGTTACTTCATGAGGTTTATCAAAAACTGTTTCAGATTCAATTATGACAAGTTCAGTATGATTGCTTTTTTTGCTGTGGAAATCAGTGTAAGAGGATCCTACCCTTATATGCAGCTCCCTGGTTTTACTTTATTTTTATTGGTATTTCTGAAAATCAAGTCTTCTGGTTTACTTTCTTCCTTGTAGTTGTACATCAGGATGAATTTGAATTCAGGGAAGTAGTAAACCTAGTAAGTATTTTTTTGTACAGAGGTATTATCAAAAGTAACTTTATAATTGCTTAAAAATAACTTCTTCAAATATTTCTAATACTTTAAGCTGTAAAATACAGAAGCTATTTTAAACAAAAGTCACAGATTAATGAAGATTGTATCTGAACTTCCATATATTGAAAGCTTTGTGTTTGTTTCATACACCTTTTTTAAGGAAAAAAAAAACACAACCAAACACAATCGTTTTGTTATGCTGATTTTTTAAATGAGAGGTTTTCTCCCCCTCTTCTCTTAAGATGCTGCCCTAGCAGAGACACCCAGGTTTTGGCAAAATCTTGCCCATCGTATTAGGCATGGAACTACAAAGACCAAATTTGCTCCGTTTGTTAGATTTCAGTCTTTTGGATTGGAAATAAGGCTCAGGAACTGAGTGGTTTATTTGTGAATGACTGACTTGAGGAATTCCTGACTTGTGGTGTTTTGTCAAGTGCAAGAAAAAGTGAAAAATGAGTTTCAGCAGCTGTGCTGCCTGGAAGTCCTGTAGTTGTTACTACATTGCAGTAGTTAGATAAGTTGTGTGATGTGATGCCTGCTAGTCAGATGAGTGAGAGTGTGGGATCAGGAGGGCTCAAGGGCCATTGACCCTGGCCTGGGGAAGTTCTGAGGAGCATGGAGCAGTTGAAACATTATCCTGGGATTTGGCAGGGGCTGGCAGTAAAGAAAGCTGGAGTGGAACAGCTGAGGAAAGAGTAGCTAGATGGATTATGGTGTAAGACTGTACAGTGCATGGATTTTAATACTAATGTTATATTTGCTGTACACTGCAGATAGTAAAATATTATCCGGATAAAAGGCTTTAAAAAAACTTTAAACTTAAAAGAACTTTCACACAGAAAGTTCTGCTCTAATTTTCTGGGTGTTACACTGAATTGGGGGATGATCTATGTTGGAAAGCATCTCTGGAGGTCTCTTAGTCCAGTCCTCTGCTCAAAGCAGGACTTACTTTGGAGTCATGTAAATTGTGCTAGGCCTTGAGCATTTCTGAGAGTGCAAATCTGGAAGTCCCACAACTCTGAGCAGCCTTTTCCAGTGCTTATCTGCCCTGACTGTGAACACTTTTTTTTTTTTTCTTTTTCCCTTGTATCTAGTAGGACTTCCCCCTGCTGCAAAATGTGTCCTTGTCCTTTGACTGCACATCAGCAAAAAGAGTCTCTCTCCCCTCCTCTTATAACCCACATTTACTAGTTGAAAACAACAATTACATTCCCCTCTTTTTTGCTGTGCACTAACTAGTTGAATGTCTTAAAAAAAATCATTAGTGTCATAGTAAGACAGGTGCATAGTATGAAACATGGCTTGTGGAAGTATGTGGGGTTTTGTGCTTACAGTAACTGCTGCTACCTTCTGGTACAAACCATTCTTAGCTAACAGCTAGAAGAGAAATAAGGACGTGCAAAGGCATTTTGGTTTCTTGGGAGTTTATACTGAAAGAGGAGAACTTCAGTGGGACTGTTTGGCTGAAGGCATGAAACACTGACAAGCTGGTGACTGTCTCCAGCTCAGCAGATATGTGTGAGGTGATAGAGAGGTAAGCTGTGGCTCTTGAGAAGTGTTTTTGTTGTTTTGTTAACCTCATTGCTAATATTAATGAAGCTTTTATTTGTAATTTCCTAACATCACATCTTCTAACATCTTTGCCAAATCAATGGTGCTTGCCAGCAGCCCATTGCAAAATGAAACCTTTTTTTTCCCTTTGGCGTTTCTGTGGTGTTACAGTTAGCTAATACTAATTGGCCATCTGTGTATTTTGATGGCCATACTTTTATTTCACTCAATGAGAAAATCTTACTCTATCACTTGCCTAGACACAGGTTTAGTGCAGCTTGGTCTTGGTGTGGCTGCATGACAAGTAGTAATTTTATGTGTTAGAGAGCACATTCTACTTGTAAGAGGCAAGACAAAAGTTAACAGGAAAAGCACGGAAAACTTTTGAAGACTTTTTTTCTATGGAAGACAAGGCAAGTTATCAGTGATTTAAAGCAGTGTTAGATCAGGCCTAAAACCAGATGAGATTTATAAGTACAGAAGAACCAAGCTGTAAGATTGTAACTATAAAAGTTGTTCTGACACAGTTAAGGAATTTTAAGGCAGCAGCAGAAGTGATGATGTTGTGCAGATGAAATGTTTTGGGGACTCTTGGCACTGGTTAACTTAAATAAGTTTAGGGTAAGCTTGAGGCAAAGACAAGATCCTTGACAACCCACAAAAGCCAAGTCAGATCTTGAAGATACTTGGAGAGTGGCAGAAATTGGGCTGATCTAGATAACATGCAGGATAAGTAAATAGATTTTAAACAGATGTGATTTTAATCAGTTAGTGTAATCACACAGATAAGACTGGTGTTAAAACATGTATCTGAAACTGAATTTGTTTGCTTATACTGGTCCCTAAGGCATCATCTGTCTGTCCTTCAGTTAAAAAACTGCAGTCCTTTGAAAGCATGGATGGCTTCTTTGTTTGTCTCCTTGTCTGACACCTAGAACAATAACATCTGTCTCTGGGTTGACATTTTATACCAAAATAGCTGCTGAGTTTAAGTTGGTCTGTGGTATTGAGTAAAGAAGGCTGTGTGCTCCCTGCCCTGGTCAGCAGCAGGACTGGTGGCATTTGCTGCTGCTTCAGCCTCTGCAGCCTGAAAAATGTGGAATCCCCAGCTGTGTAGATAAGAAGTTATAATCTCTGTGTGGTTTTATTTTTACTCTCTGTGAGAAGAAACAAGTGGCAAGATTTAAATAAGCATTTTTGTGAAGTACTTTTTATACGTCGTGCCTTGACATTCAGGAGATGGCTGGATGCCACCTGACAGCGATAGCTGAGCTGCTTGGAGTCTGTGGTGTGTGCTGGAAGTGGTTTTTTGTACAGTATGTTTTTTCTTAAAGATTGTCACCTTAGAGGAACACAAATACCTCTTACCAGTACTACTTGGCTTGGTTTTACATTTGTATTTTGAGAGAAAATATTTTAAAAAAGAGACCCAGTGAAATGACAAAATGAGAACTGCGACAGAGAACAAGTTTAATTTTAAATCTGTTTGTAGTTTAAGTATTACAAATGAAATTGATATCTTGTGGAGTATTAACATCAACCAACCAAGTAAAAATGTGCATAAACCCCAGTTTTGTTTCCTTAGTAATTTTCAGTAAAAGCATTCCAGAGGCTTGGATAGAAATGTCTAGGCTTACACTTACTGTTGCAAATTCAAATTCAGGCAGTGGTAGTGGTTATTAAAAATAATGTAATTGTTCCTTTCTGGCAGGGATGAATTGAGCAAACGATCTCAATACAGTTTGTGCTGGACACTGTTAAGATACATAGTATTAGTGTAACTGGCAAAAACTGAAAAAACTTGACAGTCACAGCAGATTGAGGAACTTGAACTTTTTCTACAAGGGCTGAAACACGGTGAGCCTTTCTGTTTGAAGAAGTCTTTACCTGAGTGCTGGGGGTTTGGGTCTAATTTTCAAATAAATTCAAACAGTTAACTGTTGTACCTTCCAGGAAAACTAGTATGCATTTAGGTCACTTGAATCTCCTTTTGTGTCTGCATTATTTTCCCAAGTTATTTGTTTCTTTGAGAGGCATTTTGTCAAACATAATCCAATGACCACATAAAAACATAGGTTGAGACTTGCACTCCAAGGATATGGTAAGATGCTTTTTTTTCCCTTTCAAATCTGGGTGTCAGGGACCTCTTGAGTTACTGTCAAATCAAGAGCTTAAATCAAAGTGCTTGTGAACTGGAATAAGACACTACTGTAGAAATCTGTACTCTGTAAGAATGATTGTGGCTGCTACTTGCTCTCCACACAGCAGAGGGTCCTGATGCAGCCCACGGCTTGTGAGGGACTCCCAGAAATACCTGAACCACTTTTCAAGATGCATTGGGATTTCAGTGTGCCTTCTCCTGGTTTTGTGTTCCTTTTTGGACAAAAAATCCTTGCGAGTATTCTTTATTTTCTTCTTCCTCTGACAAGATGATTTTTTGTTTTCAAGCTTTTAAGGAAAATTGCATTGGCCTCTTCCCTCCTCCCTGCCCCACTTAGAGGAGAATAAAAGGCACTTGAAGAATGGCTGACTCGGCTGAAAACAAATGGTATTTCTAAACCTCTTCTGAAAAGTTCTCTTTCTTATTAAATAAAAGAATTAAAAGTTCAAAATCATGGCCAAAAAATAACTTTGACTTCATTCAAGAGGGGGAGGCACCTGTTGATTTTGGGGTGGGTTTTTGCTGTTGCCCACTCCCTTTATTTTCCATAATACCCTGTAGGTTCACTCCCTGATCTGAAGCCTCTGTGGTATCACACCACTTGTGTTGTCTTCACTTTATTTGCCTGGGACTAGGGTTGCTACTAAGGAATCCTGTATATTAATAAACCTCACTCCTACAACAACACTTATTCATATTTATGTGCTATGAGTGTAGAATAAATCACTGGGTTTTTTTGCAGAATTAGCCCTTTTTTTGGCAAAAACAAACAACAAAACCCAAACAAAAAACAAGCATTTTTTTTCTGCTCCTGCTGTCTCCTGAAGGATGACATGAAATCCTTTATTAGACTTATGCTCAATTTTCTGTGTCTTGGTTTTTAAAAGAAATTTGTGAATGGAAACATTTTTATTTGCATTTTTTTATGTCAGAGGAACATGAAACTATTGGAACCACCCCGCCCTCTATGCAGTATGCTGGAAACTTTCTAGCTGATAGGAAAGCTATCTTAAGGCTGTAGTATGAAAACACTAAACCCGAACCTGACCCGAAACGCTGCTGCTTGCCGGGCTGCGATGTCTCTCCCTGCAGAAGCGCCGGCCGTGACAAGCCTGGCACCTCGGCTGTCAGTTCCTCTCCTCCGGAGCTGAATGCCGGCCAGGAAGACTCTGTAACAACCCCCCCCACAACCTGAGGGGA
>NW_009953205.1:3245336-3253076 GCF_000747805.2 Chaetura pelagica | reverse complement strand
GGGGCAGGAGCCGCTGGCACCCACCCTCCCGGAGCACGGGCATCGGAGGAGCTGTCGCTTTAAAATAATAATGATTTGCTGCTGTTAAAAGAAAGTGTAGGCTGGGTAATTACGTGGGGAGTCTGTTGTCTGAGACCTGACAGAGAAGGTGCATGGATGTATAGAGTATTATGGATTTCAGTATGGATTCATGGTTTCATGGATCTCTTGACTGTGGAATGCACGTGCTGATCTGATTATTTTGTCTGTAGTGTTTTTGTGTTGGCTTAGGTCTCATCAGCTGGTGTTGCATGAGCCCAGAGACTGACTGAAGGCAAACATATGTTTACCTGGAAATGGTTCTGAGCCCTCCTTCTTCCCTCCCATTTTTAAACATGAGGATGGCTTTTGATATGGGTGATGCTGTGGATAAAAGCCATTTGGTAGCATCTGCGGCTTTAGAATTATTTTTTTTAGGTTCATGCTTTTCAAAATGTAACCTCTGCCTTGACCTGTAGCAATACCACTTCTCCTTGTGGTAAGAGCATGTTGATGTGTGTTTGACTTGTAAAGTATGGATTTCTGGTGGGTTGTTTGCAGGTGTAATGCTCTTTCCAATCCTGCCCTTTTACAGACAAGTCTGCCTTGGTTCCAGGGTTCAGATGGTGAAGGTGACAATTGAAGGACCAGAAGAGGTCATTTTAGAAATGAGTAATGATTTTGAAGTGTCAGTTTTTGTGTGTCCAGCTAGTACCTAAGGGTCTTTCACCCCCCTCCCACTGCAAGCATTGACCTCTTTGACTTCCAAAATCTGCAAGATTTGTCAACATTATTATTCAGATTTGCTGGGCACTTTGTAAGACAAACTTACTGCCTCTGGCTCCCAATTTTCTTGTAAGCTCCCATGTTACCTTTACTGCTGGGGTTATAATAATCATAAAATGACACTGCAGAATCGTGCTGGTTTGAATTCTGTAGTCTCTATACATTGGGATCTTCTATAAGTTTCTTCAAACAACTTAAAAGTAATGTGTGCAAAACATACCAAGTACTGAATTTTTGCAAGTTAGGTTTTGGACTCTGTTTATCTTCTAGCTTGTTACTTATTTACTTGAAGATTGAGAGAACATTTTTAGGAGTGTCTTTCTCTCTCTGTCTTGTAAATCCATAAATCTTTTCCCTGTCTTGGAGTTGGGGGGGAGGGTGAGCTTCAGTAAGACAATAATAATGACAACAACTGTACCAAAGTTTTCAAGGTGGTATCTGTTACTAGAGTAGAATTTTGGTTGAATCAGTTTCAAACTCCAGGTGGAACGAAGTTGTGGACAAGTACTCAAGTACGTTGGTCTGCATTTGGCTTGACTGGCTAGTTTGTGGCTTATGTTTACATGATGCTGAGGTTCTGTTTTAGGTATTTCCTTTGTTCAAAGCAGAGTACCTGTAGTTTGTCTCTAAGATACATCCCTACATTGTTTTTCCTAAATCATGGAAGTGAGTGGTGTTTCCTTCTGAAAAAGCTACTTATTCCAAAGGCATTTAGAGGCAGTTGGCTAACAAATCTGGAATGAAAAATTTTGAAGACCATTTCCAAGAGGAGCTGAGGCCTCTTAGGAAAGCATAGAAAATGCTTAGGTCTTGGGAAGGTTGCAGTGTGACTGACTGGCTGCTGGCAAGGCCACGTGCAGCTTCCCTGTGGTGTGCACTGAGGTGCTGCCGTTGCTCCTGCATACAAGTTTCTTTTTAAAAACTGTTGTAAGGCATCTCTTTGGTCTTGAGACACTGGACAGTAATGATGGATATAGTGGTTTGTAACTTAGCAAATGAAGTTGTTGCTAAAGTAAATATTTTTAATTATTTCCAACATGAATTCTGAAATATGTGTTGACTAGTTCTGATAGTTACCATGGAAAAAACTTATCTGCTGTTCTATTACAGCATTACTTGTGTGTTAACAGTTACCTTCTCCTTAATTGTTTTGATGCAGGTTGTGGAAAAAATAGTAAAGGCTCTCAACACTTCCCTGTATACCAACCTGTAATTTGCTTCAGTTAACCACTTTAGATTTTGAGTCCTTTGAATACAGCGGTGTTGTAGAACAGTCCCGTTTTCTGAAAGGTTAGTACTGACTTGCTGGCAAACACAGCTGAAAGCTGGCATGTGGCATTCATATTTCCAGTGCAAGGGTGTCACTTGAGTGTACAGCTGTGTAAAACCAGCTCTGAAATCACAATTACATTGATCAGCTCTCTGGAAAAGCAGTCCTGTGATTTTTAGGTAGTTGGACAGTTTATGTAAACACGTAACAGCTTGTAAGAGGCTGTCTAAAGTTTTAGGTAACGTAAACATGTTGAAATAGGAGAGATTTTGGTTGAAAGCCAAGTATCTGTTCAGTCAGATCTGAGTTTTTTCTTTTCACATGTTTTATTTTTATTAAGGAACTTACTTTCTTAGTTAATGCTATTTATACACACAAAGATAATTACATACAAAATAATTACTAAATAACCCATAACAGTATTTGGTTTGATTTCAAGATGTATTTCTCACATAGTGTGCACAATACTAGCTAACATTCACCAGTGCTGAATTGAAACACTGATGTTCAACAGGTGGCCCGTGTTCACTCCCACAGAGTTAATGGTGCTATTGCCTACATCACATTCTGGGCTATTTAAATGTTCCCTTATTCTGAGTTTTCAGACTTGCAGTTTTATTAATAATGTAGATGTTTGTGTTACAGATACTCTGTTCTGGCATTCTTAATTTTGTGACTTCTGAAATACCACTGTGAATGAACTGTCTGGCACTACTTACAAGTTGCTTTGCATCAGTTGGATTCAGCTTTAGTATCTTGCATCCTCTGGGGACTTGTCAACAGGCAGTAGTGCTGAAAAGCACAGATAGCACAGTGAATGAAGTTTTGCAGGGTGTGTATGATGTTACTGTTTACTTAACATGTAACATCCCTTTAGAGGTTTTAATTGGATTTGCCTTGACAGGGTGCTTAGTAGCAAAACTCGAGTCTGTAGAAAGATGTGTGGGGTTTGGGTTTTAGGGGAGATTTCCTGTGTGTCCCAAGGGCAACAGTAAGTAATGTAAGTAGCATCACAGTTATAAAGGAAGAAAAACTATTTGGGATACTGAAGTAACTTTCACAGCTTTCACTGAGTTTGGGTTGAGCCTAGCTGAAGGTTACACAATAAGAACCACTTAAGCCAGAATCCTTAAGTGTAGCAAAACTCAAAACCAAAGACTGTGCAGTTCCCATGTAGTAAATGTGGATTTTGGGACCCTGTAGGGAGCTAGTTAGTTTTCACGGGATCTCTGTCCAAACACAATAACCCAGTTAATGTGTGAGTTTAAGGAGGTAAGTCTGTTCTGTGTACTCCTGAGGAGGAACCTGGGTTAAATAGAAAACAATGTTTTTTTAAATATTGAATGCACACTGTTCTGAAGCACTGATGGAAGCTGCTGTGGAAGGGAGAGAACCCTGTGACCCCCAGAGGAGGGGTGTGCACACAGACCTGCAGACACTCCCAGGCTGCCCGATTGGTTGCACAGAATTGGACAGGTTTCAGCTTATTCTATAGAAGAGTTCCCAGCATGTTGCCCAGGATTACAGAGGATGCCGTGAAATAAAATCATAACTACTTTAGGAAGGAAATAGCTTAAAGCCATATGTCTTTGCTACAGAAGTGTTATTACTATTATTTTCATGTGAAGTTTGTCAGCTTCTCATGTCTTTTAATCTCTTTTTTTGAAAGAAGCTAAGTGCATTAAGGCAGGCACAAGCTCATTCTCTGCAGGCTCTGAGCTGACCAGAGGACATGTAGCTACAGTAACACAGCTGGCTGCCTGAGATAACTTACTCTGTGTCTCTTTAGCTCTTACTTGCTCAGGCTCTTTGGTGCCATCAACCACTGTAGCATGAATTTTATGTGGGCTGGAGAAAGAAAACAGAGCTGAGTGTAGTGTGAGCAGAGCAACTATGTGTACCTGTAGCAAAACATGTAGCCAGACTGAATGCCTAATTTAGGGAAATCTGATGAAATCCTAAGCATGTTATTTTTCATCATGTACTCCTCAGTGCTTAAATCAAATGCATGGGCAGTGCTTGATTTGCTGTTCCATTACTCAAGACATAAAAATGCTTCATGTAAGTGAAATAAGCATTTTTGTGCACAGACTTCTGATTTCTGGTGAAACAACAAGGAGAGGTGTACATGACTTCTTTATGTATCTTTTGTTAGACTTGTTGCATGTGTTTTAGATCTAGTGAGGCATTTATGTTAAAGAATAGGTTGCAATTGAATTCACCATGTGCACTGTGTGTAAAAATGAATTATTCAGGAAAAATTCATAGACACAAACCTGCTTGCTTCTCAAAACCGCCTCTTAGAACAGTAATCTCTCCTCACTCTGTGGCCGCATACGTAAGCTGTAAGGCAGAAGTGCAAGGATGTGACTCGAGTGTAAATCCTTGTATCTGTCTGATAAGATCCACTGTCACTCTGTCTGGCCCTGAGTCATGGCACAGCATAGCCCTGGCAGTAGCCTGTGACAGCTTGTGCAGCACTTGGAGGCAGTCAGCTGGGCTTTATGGAAGTGACATTGGCTATTTCCCCACAGCCTCCTGTAGGAAGACATTACTTCTATTGGAGAGGTTGGGAGAGAGAAACAAGTTTACTGGGGGCTGGAGATGTTGTACTAAAGGCAGTTTGAAGAAACCTTTAGAAAATACACTGTAAATATTATATAATGGTATTATTTGGACTTGCAAACGTTTGGAATGGTGCCAACAATTCAGCATGGATTGTTTAAACAATTTAAGGAGAACTTCAGGGACCTGCTGGTTTCTACACATGCAAGGAAACAGCATGTGAATGTATTCTTGTGAACTGTTTTGTTTTCTCCAGTTCTTACCTTCTACTTTGGACTTGGACACCTATTTACCTTGGAGTGTCTATATAAGGAACAGAAATTTGTCGGACTTTTTTTTGGTAGATAGAGATGTCTATATTAAGTAATAGAGTATGTCATTCCCTCTTCGTGCTTGCTGATTCACAAGAGCTGATATGTGCTTTTTGTAGCAGTATGCATTCGAAAAAAAGAGGATCTGCTCACCCTGAATCTTTATTAGTATTATGTTAAACTCTTTTGGGGTTGTAGCTCTTATTTTTCATTGGCAAACTGTTAGTATAAAGTCAATTTCAGGAAGTCTGAGATCATACTGTTGGTCTTGGGGAACACACATAGATGGAGACCTGTATCATGAAAGCTTATTTGAAAAACTTAGAAATGAGGTTTTGAGAAGTCGTGTACATAACTTTACTATCAAAATAGGCAATAATATAAAAGTTTTTATTTTTATTGACCTCATAATATGGTGACTCAGAATATGGGGTATAAGTTCCTAAAATAATGCATGTGGCAAAATTTAAGACATGGCTGTTGCTTTCAAGTTTTTTGCTTATGTTGCATGGGATGCAAGACAGTGGTTCCTCTGCTCTCTTTGCTGGATGTCAAAACTGGCAGCAGGAGCAGGATGTGGCCTAAAGCCAGCTTAGATGTTGTGTTGAGAGCTGTGGGTACCAATAGTGGTACAGCAACATAACCAGTGAAAATTTGCATAACACGTATTATAAGCAAATAAACACTGTTTCTGTTCTTACCGAGCAGCTGGCATGTTAATTCACTATTTGAACATGCTGGGATTTCTTAAATCCACTTAAGTGGAAAAGGAAAATCTACAGATCATGGAAGGAGGGGCTGGTCACTTGGTAGGAATATAGGACTGTTGTCAGAGGATGTAGGGAGGCAATTAGGAAAGCTAAGGCCTCCTTGGAACTTAACCTTGCAAGTCAGGTTAAGGATAATAGAAAGGGCTTTTTCAAATACATAGCTAGCAAAACTAGCACTAGAGGCAATATTGGCCCATTGAGGAATGAGGTGGGAGCCCTGGTGACAGAGGATATAAAGAAGGCAGAGGTGCTGAATGCCTTCTTTGCCTCTGTCTTCACTCCTGCAGGGTCTCCCTATGAGCCCCAGATTCATATAGCCCCAGAAGAAGTCAAGATAGAGGAAGAGTTTGACATGGTAGATGAAGATTGGGTTAGGGATCAGTTGAGTAATCTGGACATCCATAAATCAATGGGTCCAGATGGAATGCACCCAAGGGTGCTGAGGGAGCTGGCGGAGGTCATTGCTAGGCCACTCTCCATCATCTTCAGTAAATCATGGGCAACAGGTGAGGTGCCTGAGGACTGGAGGATAGCAAATGTCACTCCAGTCTACAAGAAGGGCAAGAAGGAGGACCCGGGTAACTATAGACCGGTCAGCCTCACCTCCATCCCTGGAAAGGTGATGGAACAACTTGTTCTTGTCACTATCTCCAGGCACATCAAGGACATGGGGGTCATCAAGAGCAGTCAACATGGTTTTATCAAGGGTAAATCATGTTTGACTAACCTCATAGCCTTCTATGAGGAAATTACTAGGTGGATAGATGATGGTAGAGCGGTAGATGTGGTTTATCTTGATTTCAGTAAAGCATTTGACACCGTCTCCCACAGCATCCTTGTAGAAAAGTTGATCAGGTATGGGTTTGGTGATCAGGAAGTGAGGTGGATTAGGAACTGGTTGAAAGGAAGGAGTCAGAGAGTTGTAGTCAATGGGGCAGAATCTGGTTGGAGGTGTGTGACTAGTGGAGTCCCACAGGGGTCGGTACTGGGACCGGTGTTGTTCAACATCTTCATCAACGACCTGGATGAGGGTATAGAATGTACCCTCAGCAAGTTTGCTGATGACACTAAGCTGGGAGGAGTGGCTGACACACCAGAAGGCTGTGCTGCCATTCAGAGAGACTTAGATAGGTTGGAGAGTTGGGCGGGGAGAAACATGATGAAATTCAACAAGGGGAAGTGCAGAGTTTTACATTTGGGGAAGAACAACACCATGTCCCAGTACAGGTTGGGGGCTGAACTGCTGGAGAGTAGTGTAGGTGAAAGAGACCTGGGGGTCCTGGTAGACAGGAGGATGACCATGAGCCAGCAATGTGCCCTTGTGGCCAAGAAGGCCAATGGCATCCTGGGGTGCATTAGAAAGGGTGTGGTTAGTAGGTCAAGAGAGGTTCTCCTCCCCCTCTATTCTGCATTGGTGAGGCCACATCTGGAGTATTGTGTCCAGTTCTGGGCCCCTCAGTTCAAAAAGGACAGGGAACTGCTCGAAAGAGTCCAGCGCAGAGCTACGAAGATGATTAGGGGAGTGGAACATCTCCCTTATGAGGAAAGGCTGAGGGAGCTGGGTCTCTTTAGCTTGGAGAAAAGGAGACTGAGGGGTGACCTCATCAATGTTTACAAATATGTAAGGGGTGAGTGTCAGGGGGACGGAGTTAGGCTTTTCTCAGTGATGACCAGTGAGACTTAGACAGGCTGGAGAGTTGGGCGGGGAGAAACCTGATGAAGTTCAACAAGGGCAAGTGTAGAGTTTTGCATTTGGGGAAGAGAAACACTATGTCCCAGTACAGGTTGGGGGCTGAGCTGCTGGAGAGCAGTGTAGGTGAAAGGGACCTGGGGGTCCTGGTAGACAGGAGGATGACCATGAGCCAGCAATGTGCCCTTGTGGCCAAGAAGGCCAATGGCATTCTGGGGTGCATTAGAAAGGGTGTGGTTAGTCGGTCAAGAGAGGTTCTCCTCCCCCTCTATTCTGCATTGGTGAGGCCGCATCTGGGGCATTGTGTTGCGTTCTTGGACCCTCAAATAC
>NW_009953205.1:3237385-3245105 GCF_000747805.2 Chaetura pelagica | reverse complement strand
GGAGCATAGGAGGTTCAAGGTGAATATCCGAAAAATGTTTTTTACTGTGAGAGTGACAGAGCACTGGAACAGGCTGCCCAGGGAGGTTGTGGGGTCTCCTTCCCTGGAGACATTCAAAACCCACCTGGATGCGTTCCTGTGTGATGTACTCTAGGTGACCCTGCTGTGGCAGGGGGGGTTGGACTAGATGATCTTTCGAGGTCCCTTCCAAACGCTAGGATTCTATGTTCTATTCTTAATTATGACCTCTCATTTTTTGAATTATGTTGTTGAATGAACTGCCAAAGAACACTGAAGATAGTGGTCATATTTGAATATTGCTTTCTGTCCCTTTGCCTGGAAAATGGGGCTAAATAAAAAATTCCCATAGGCAAGAAAAAGAGAGGAGAAAATAGCGAGCAGGATGCAGGCTTCAGATTTTTATCCTAGGCTGCAAGAAGCTTTACAGAAGGAGCAATTTGAACTTCAGTAATTTTGCAACTTTAAACTACAATAGATAAGACAGCAGGAATTTTTTTGCAGGAATTTTTTCCAGGACTACTATAAACTTATGATGTCAAAGCAAGAGATAGACATGGATTGAGGCAGCAGAACTCTTGTTTGTCGCTGTGGTTTTGCTGGGATAGCATCCCAGGCTAACCATGGTATGCAGGCCATTAGGCCTTTGGAGTCAGCCAGGAGCTTGAGCTGGCAAAAGCCAGGTCAGCTGATCCAATTGAACTGGCTGACAGGTGTATGCAATACTATAAATATCATGCTCATTATAAAAGGGAAAGTTTATTGAGGATGGAGGACTCCTCTTTCTCTCTGGAGGGGCTCCCTCATAATCCAGCTCCTGAGGACTACTTTCCCATTTTTTGTGATTGCTGTACATTCACTATGCTGAGTATAATTTTATGTGCTTTTTATTGACGTTAGTATTAATTCTAGTTTTGGTGTTTCACTAAATCTCTTTTCATTTCAACCCATGGCTCTTCTCTCCTTTTCTTGATGCCCTTTCTCAGCTGGGGAGAGGTCATTGGGTGATACAACTGCTATAGATTAGCCTCACATACAGGCTAAACCTACACAGTAAGCTTGTACAAAAACCTTCCCTGTAGCTCTCTAGAGCCTGTTAAAATATTTTCAGCAGCTTTATATAGTGATACTCATGTTGTATCATAATAATCCAATTAATATATTAGTACTGGTGCATTCAGTGTAGATTTTTTGCTACTAGCTGTCCTCAGTGGTTATTTCTCTGACCTTTGAAGCTGTCTCACAAAATCTGTGTGGGGTTGAGCAGTGCAGCCCATAAGCTGATCAAGTACCATGTCTGCCTTCAGGGACTGAAGCTCTGAGGACAAGTTGCAGGTAGGAGCCAGCTGCTCCAGGATGGTTCCAGCACATCAGCTCAGTGTGAAAGTGAACTGGCTGCATGACTGGGTCTGAGGATGTCTTATGCTGGTACATCAGCAACATCTGTTAATTTTCATCCTCCCATGATGAGAATTAAGATTCTTTGGCAGCCCTTGTTCCAGATCAGCCACTTTGACAGTCTTGTAAAGTCTTCTGTGGCATGAGAACTACATCTGAATTATTTAAAAAGCAGTGTGCAGCTAAAGAGGCACAGTCTTGCTACAATTGTTTGTGAAGGCTTTACAGTGTGGAATTCTCCATTACCATTCTGCATTGCATGCGTCTTGCATTTATTTATTTATTTATTTATTTTTTGCATTGCATTTTAAAGGATTTTTACTGCAAAGCAATGGTAGCAGAGGCTCAAATAAGCAGAGGCTTAGCATCAAAGTGTGTGCATCTCTGCTTTTCCATCTTGTCAGCATGATTTATTTGGGGGTGAAATAGCCAACACTATATTGAAAATGTTGTTAGGCAGCATGGACGAAACAGTTTTGTGGTTCTGCAAGTAATGGGGTATAATAACAGTCAAATGCAAACATTAAAGTTCTCTAGAAACTTACAAATCAGGGTAAGTGAGGGTAGTAGAGGAAGAGGTATGTAGGTAAGTAGAAACATTGGCTCCTCTTCTTGACTCAGTGTAGATTTACTTCCAGATAGGTTTAAGTACTCACATTTAAAGTGTCATGTGCTTTCTTATAGTTACTTTGTTTATAGACCCAGTAAAATATGTAAGATCTTGTATTAAACTGTCACAAATAGCAGGTCTAGGTAAGCCCTTCTTGTAACATACTGTAATAAAGAGTAAGAATACCTCTAAAATACAGCAAGCAGGAATATCTTCCTGTAGTCTGATGACTAAGGTGTTGATACTACTGTTATGTGTCAGTGTGTAGTCTGAAGATAGCAAGTCCTTGTTGACCTTGCCTGACCTCTTGGTGTTGTGACTGGTCTAGGCTGAGGAAGTGTGGTAACTTAACTTTCTTCTTTTAAGCCTTTGTCTCACTGTGTTAATTTTAACTTCCTCTGTTACTTTAGGAACAGGTAATATTTTCTTAGGTATTATAAACAGCAAAATTTTCTTGTTATTCTGTTTAGGTTTGTTTGGTTTTTTCAAAGGAATTGTTACAAAAAGCATACTCCTTTATAGGCATTGACATTCCTCCTCCTTTGTGTGAAGTTTTACTCTGGACTTGTGCCTTGCACAATGACTTAATTCGGAGTTCTCCTGGTTGCCGAGCTTTCACAACTGTCAGTTAAAGTACTGAGTTAAACATAGTGTGGTGAAGGCAGTGTCTTGATCTGAATAATGATCATGATTGCAAATCACAGAGTCTTGGGTCAGGATTGAGCCAGGCTGAAAAAATTAGTCCCTCATAGTTTGTTTTAGCTAATTTTTTCTCTGTTATGTCACCCTGTTCTTAAGCTGGGTGATTCAGCTCATGTGCTTGAGCGTTTAGCCTTCCAGTTTTTGTTTTGGACATGTGTGTCTCACTCTCATTCATCCACAGGCTTTTTTCCTTGTAGTAGTCATACTTGGCAGGTACTCACAGGAGAACTATTTCATGTTGATTTGTGCCTTGAAGAACTAGTTCGTTATCTGAGGTGAGCAGCTTCTTTACATAGGTCTCTGCTTCCAAAATCAGGTGGCAGAGAAGTTTGCCTCAGCAAGCTCTTGGTTTGGTTTTCCTCTTTCAGGATAGTTTTTGAGATGAGGCAGTGAGGACCGTACTGTCATGCTTTTGTTGCTGTCTTGTAATTACATTATACATCAGCTGCAACTGTTTTGTTGTTTGGGGTGTTTTTTGCTAAAATCTATCTAAATTTGAATTAACTAGTGATCTTCTGAAGCTGCTCTTGTTACAACTTGACCAAATGTGACAGGGCATATACAGGTGGTAAAATATAATGTTTCAATGGCAGGAAGTAGCAGTTTCAGCTCCTGGCATAACAGCACCTTGAAGCAATCAAAGAGAATAACTGTGTAATAACAAACATCCTCTCTGGTTTCTTGTATAATATGGTATTTGCCTGTAGGCATTAAGTCACTAAACATTTTATGCTGGAATAGTTCACTCCAGCCCTTGCTCCTCTGAAGCACACCTGCTCCAGGCGTGCCAAAACGTGTTCTTTCTAGTTGATATTGATTCAGCAGCTTGTAGAGCTTGCAGTGACCCTCATGTGCTCCTCTGGCAGCTGGTCTCCACTGCTGCACTTTCTGCTTGCTTTTTTGTATACTGGGCACATTTGTTTGATCTTCAAATTATTACTGAAATCGTTTTGTGGGAGTGGTTTCAGTAAGTGAGGTGCATCAATCTCGGGCAGGTTTCTGAGAGCTCTGCACAGCTCCTTGCTCTCCATTTGCCACGTTTTGTCAGAAGACTCTGCACAAATGTGTTAATGCACAACGTGAGGAGATGTGCCATGCTGGGGTTATGCCATCCTAGAGTGGCTTCCAGTGTTCACCTACGTGATCTTAGGCCTGGGTCAATCATGAGGATTTAACTCTCAAACCATAAGAATTCCTCCACACTTTTTTGTAATTTTTCAGTGTACATTGGTGTATTTGAATTTAAGATTCTGGACTCATGGAAAGTATTTTGGTGAAGTGTTTTCTAGATTTGTATTGGTAGTTTCCTGAGAGATGTACTAGCTTCAAGGGAAAGGAGAAGGTAAAAAACATAATCTGATCCATGGGTGTAGTCAGGCTTTTCCAGGTACCTTGAAGGATGAGACCTGTCTGCTACATTGGAGAAGGAAACATTTCTTCCCATTTCCTGACATCAGAGCTTTTGAGTGTGCATCTCTATCACTGGGCTAATAGAGGTGACCTCAGGAAACATTTTTGTGTTACCTGCTTAGGCATTGTCTTTTAAAAGTTGTTGTTTGTAGATTTCTAGCCCAGACTGTTAAGCAGAGCAAAGGGAGGCTGGTCAATCTCCGAAATATTTCCTAGTTGAGTGCTACTGCTCCCAGGCCATGGTTTTCCTCGTACCTGTGGATCCTGCCTAGCAAGTGGGAGTACCTGAGCACAAGGCAAGAAACCAGAATATGGACAAATAATAGATAACCTTTAAGGGAGCATACTAGTGCATCATGAGACCCAAAATGAGAACATAGTTCACTGTGCACACCCTTCCTGCAAAGGTAACACATCATCAAACCCAAAAATTACCTGAAATTTTCTTTGTACCTTGCCATAGTATGTGTAATAGTTCCTTCTTCTCCTTCAAAGTATGCCCACTCTGGTGACTTTTTGAGAATTTGCAGTGGAGTAGAGAATTACTTCTGGGGTTTGAATTTTGCCTGAATATTACAGCAGCACATCTAAACTTTTATTAATATTGTAGCAGAGTGTCACCCAAGTGCAGTAACAAGTAATAAATGGGTGATAATGTGTTCTGTGTAATATGTTCTGAACATGTGCTAAACAATTAAGTTGGGATCATTACCCGTTTTGCTTGAATAATATAAATTTAACATACAAACTTAAAACCCTGTGGTTTTAAGAGTAAGAATCTTTTCAGAAGAAGTTTTGAATACTTCTAGTGTAGGAAATGTGAGCAAAGTAACTTGTGGCTGTTTTTTCTTGAATGCTACAAGATGCTATGTAAAATTTGTCACTCAAAAAAAAAAAAAAGACAACAAAATACACAAAATAGTGAATGTTAGAAAATGTTGGAAAGCTTTAGGAATCACCATTGATTCTGTAACATAGGGACCCTTCAGATTGAATTTGAAAATGTTCTTGTGGTGGAGTTGGAAAGGTATAAACAAACTGCAGCTGTTGCAAGTTATTTGACTTAATATTATTATGTTGCAGCATTTTAAGTTTGTTCTAACATATTACTGAAGCAGAAGTATTTAAAGTTTGATCTGTTCTTGGTTCTTTTGCTTACTTAGCAGCTGGGATCAGGCCTGCTGCATAGATGGGCGTGAGGTGCCTTTCTGGGGTTACCACAGTGCATGCTCAGGTTTCTTACTGATTTGAAGGGATGAGTGTTTAAGCAGTAGTGGCTGCAGGTAGGAACATGGGCTTTAAACAGCTTTTTGACTTGTCTTTGTGTTGAAAAGTAGGAGCCTGGAGTTCTGATAGTGTCCCTTTCCCTTTTTAGGGACTGGTGTGGGCTTATTTGAGGTAGTTGTTTGAAAGTTTAAATAGACTCTGATGGGAGGAGATGGGAGTTAATAATTACTTTGCTCTCCTTCCTTTTAACTAATATTTCAAGTCAAATAACTTACCAAGTCGTAAGCCAGAAGAGTATTTGCTAGGCAGAACCCAATATGTGTGTGAAAGCAGAGGACTTCTCCACTCTCTTCTGTGTCAGATCCCTGTTTTGATCCCTACAGGAAGCTCACTGGCTTGGTGTTGGGTGACCTGCTGCACGTGCAGCTGTTTACGTGGTTACAAAGGTCTGTGGTATGAGTTTTTTGTTCCAAGCTGAATCTTGGGATGGAGTTAATTTATTATTATTTTTTATACCCCAGAGAGCACACCTTACCCACTGGAAGTGCTGGTCAGCCTGGGGAGGGAGTGTGTTGGTCTCTCCTCTGTCTGAATAACATGCAGTGTCATTTATTGGCAGGCCACAGATTGTTTATGTGATAATATTTTCTACACTAACAGAATAGTAGCAATCTATTAGTGATACATAAAGAACCCTCCTCCTAACCTAGCTTTATGAAGGCAAACAGAAAGGCATGTTAGCTGACCTGCTGTGTCCTTCTGTTCTGCTTGAATAGTGACACCACTGGTGATACTTGCAATACTGGTCTAATACACTTGTTTCTTTTTTAACTGGCTTCTCCTACCTGTTGTACTGGTACAGAAGGGGTCAGACCTACTCACAAGTCTTGCAGGGATTTGCTGGCTGTAACTTTTGTTACAATCCTAACACAGCTCCAAACTTTACTGTGTTACTGAGAAAATCCAGATAATATAAATTAACTACTATTGATAGTTACTTTTGACAGGCTGAGGAATAGCTAATTCCTCACTGTAGAAAATAGATACCTTTAACTTCTCTGTGGTTTTAGCTGTTTGGAAATTTACCTCACGTTTTAATTACAGAATGTATAAAGTGCATGCTAACAGTTGTACTTAAAAGTTTTTAAGAAGATGTATCTGTATTTAAAATTAGAAGGTCGGAAAATGCATAGATGGTGTATATCTGTAACTGTTCCAACAGATTAATACTTCTCTACAAGTGAGCTACAGAAAAACCTCGTAGCAGTATTTTATAGGACATGTTGGAATTACTGGTATGTTTCAAGATAATTAAATACTACAGGAGTTGTAGCCTTTTTGTCATTGTGAAGTAAAACAGCGATTTCCCATCTCTGTTCTTCCCGTTTTGTTTTCCCTGCACAAAACCTTCCTCTTCTGCTTTGTCTTGTGTTTTTTTTAGCACTGTTTCTTTCAGCCAAGTTGGGGTAGCAGCTTCTGTTAATATCTTTTTTTTCACTCCTCTGTTAGCAAAATGCACCTGTGTTTGGCAGCCTATGGCCTGGGAAAAGAGAAACAACAGACACTGACAGCCCTTGCTTACAGCGATGGGACAATCTGTAGATACTTTCCAGGGACGAAAAGAGAAGGCCGTTCCCACACATGTAGTGATTAGCTAGATTGTTTTTATGTACAGTATAATAAAAAAAAAACTCCACACCCAAACAACAAGATACGGGAGTAAGAGTACTTCTCAAAATGCTCTTTCAAGTTGGTGTTTGATGTTTTTGCTGGAAATGCTGTAAAAATAGAGAACAAGACTGGGTATGCCTATGGTGTGGGTGTAAAAGCTAGTTGATCAGTTGCAGAGTTAGTTATACCTCAGATTGCTTGTTGATAGGACTAGTTCAAGGATCTGATTTATAATTAAAACGCAGTAGGACTTTTTTCCTCTTAAAAGACAAATTTCTGTTTGAAAAATTACTCAGTACATCTGAGTGTATTTTAGAAGACAGAACACACTTTGCCATTTATAAACAGACAAAAAATATTCAATTCTACATCATTAGGGAGTCTCTTCTGTTACTTCTTGACTAAAGAATATGCCTGGGATTTTTAATGAGAAATAACATGGATCAGTTTTAAGATTATAGCATTCACCTTGATTGAAGCTAGTGAGTGAAGGGATGGATGTAGTTAGAACTCTTAAGTATTGATGTTTTCAGGAAGCTAAAATACCTCAGGTTCCTCCTTCACGTTCTTCCCCAAAGATAAATATAAACCTGATACTTAATAATATTTCTCTTTGTTGCTTTTTTCCTTTTTTTTTTTTTTTTTTCTTTTTTTTTTTTCCAGAGGAGGTTTAAAATGGTAACA
>NW_009953205.1:3201306-3237173 GCF_000747805.2 Chaetura pelagica | reverse complement strand
GATTTTTTTTTTCTTTTTTTTTTTTTTTTTTTTTTTTTTCCTTTTCAGGGGGGGATGTTTTTGAGTTGCCAGCCAAAAATTTTTCTTTTTTTTTTTTTTTTTTTTTTTTTTTTTTTTTTTTCTTTTTTTTTTCTCCAGAGGAGACTTAAAATGGTAGCAGCAGCTAAACATTGTTCTATAGGAATTATTCATCCAAAGAAAATTTAGGCACAAAAATCTTATTTGGTGCTGCAAGGGTACATTGCAAATATCCCATCCAACTGTGAATATTCAATCAATAAACTGTTCCATCAGAAGTGATTAATCTTATAGCATACTTTGGGAAGGCAAAAGCTGTGTGCTTTTTTGCTTGCTTTTGCCCACCATCCACAGATATGCTAAATAATTTAGATTTCTGTCATTCAAAAAATAAAGCTTTCTTCAGAAAATCCTGCCAAAGAATAAATTGTAGTGCAGCAGCATGATATTATTTGTTGTTGCATATGGCTAATATACATTGTTTTAAATTATCTTCTGTGATGTTGCAAATACTGTTTCCTGTGCAAAGACGTATATATGCCCAGGGCAGAGGAAGCTCTTTGGGTTGGAGATGCAGAATTTTTAACCCAGTCATTTTTAACAGTTGAAGCAGAAGCTATGGGTAACACCCTGGCGAGAGAAATTAGAACATGCATGCCTGCATAATTTCTCCTGTGAAATGAAGAGTGAAGAGGAGCCAGAGGAGAGTGGAAGTATAACATAATTCCTGAATGACAAAAGCAGGAAACTTTTCAAAGAAAACTAATTACTCTGGTTAGTATAATGCTGCATGTTGGCATGCAGAGGCAACGCTTAACTACTCTCATGTGATGAAGCAAAGCCAGTCAGAATTACCTGTATCTCACAGGCTGCTCTGCTCAGCCATGCTGCTCACGCAGGGAGCACCGGGCACCAGCCAGCATGATGGTCGTTCAGTCTGTGTCAGGATTCTAGTGCAGGGAAGTGAAACTTGTAGTATATCAGTCATGTTTCACAAAGGAACACACCTCCCAGTATCGCTTCTGGTTCCGGGTCTGGACTTAAAGCTATAGTGAGCTGCGCTGCTTTTTGTGTCAGGGAACCAAAGCAGAGTCTGTGTGTCTGTCCACGTACCTGTGTGCTCTGCATATAAAACTGAAATAACATTTTGTTCATACATTATTATTTTTTAATTGATTGCCAGAAATGGAGCAAGATTAATCCTTCAGAATCACATCTTGGATATATGTAAACTAGTTTGAGAGTCTTGCTGCACAGTAAAGTGTGATCAAACTAGGACAGAAACGTGAGGCACTGTGTTTCATAGCATTTGCATCTGCACCAAGGCTGTGGCTTTTCACCTGAACAGCTTGAATCTAGCAGAGCTGCATTCTTCATGGTGCTATTCAGTGATGTTATGGGGGGAAGTCCTTGTGATGACAACTTTTGGAGCCATGTTTTATTTTTTAAGGATGCGTCACTATCTGTTATGTTTATCTAACAGGCACTATAATAGATTGAATGTAGTGGCTTCCCTTCTCTGTAATTCTGTTCTATCTGTGAAATTCTGGTAGAATCAGCTTAGCAAGCATGCAAACAGTGCAGCTAGTACCTGGTTTTAAAACATACTTAGAGAAGAGTATAAAAGACTGTCCTGTACTTCAGAAAATCTTAACACAGGGGGAAAATAAAATAAAACAAAGACCTGCTCATGTACTGCTATTTGCTGTAATAGATGCAGTAAATCAAAGCTCTTATGCATTGCAGAGAACTCTGGTCATGCATCCTAAGTAAGTCTTGTATCCTAAGTAGGTGTTGATATGAACATGAAGCCAAATGAAGTACCTCTCCATAGTGAAATCAGGTTTATTACAGTGTGATTTCCTTCTAAAAACATGTCTCCTTTTAAGGACTTTTATCTAAAATAACTAATGAATGTAATGGCATTAAATAATAAAATAATGTTATGATGCCAAGAATAACTTCTTGGTCTCTTTGATCTTCATTTCAGCTAAAGATATAAAATTCCACTAGAGACTCTTGTAAATAGACTCTGTTAATCGAAACAAATTGTTTTGAAAAACAGCGACTATAATAGATGTTGATTAACACAGTGAATAATCTTGAGTTTTAATTTTTAATACAGCTTGAGTTAACTCCACATTAATTGGAGTCACATCTCTAAGTCATGTTGTACTGCTCTGAAATCTGCATGTGGCTACTTCTGTTCGTCTCAGCTTTAATGAATCATTCTCTTATTTCTTGGCAGCAGCCATTATTGGGCAGGAAAACACAGTTCCAGGTGTTGTCATGAGCCTTTACAGCCTCTGCCTGCCTCCTGCGTGCTGCAGCTCTGTGCAGCACAGGTGGTCCTAGCAGCATGGAGTGTTGGAGCAGATGAAACAGAAATGTCTGTAGTATTTCCAGCTGGTGGTACTGATGGAGACTTTCTCTAGTGGTCTTTCTTCTATTGTAGAAAAAGTTCAAATTTCCTTTTTTCCTATATCTGTGCTGTTCAGTAACATTTGGTGCATGTATAACGGAAGTTTCTGTGAGTTTGTGTGCTGCTTAGTTTTTTGTTTTGCCAAAGAACAAGAAAGGATCTCATTTGAAGTGATCAATACGTACATTGTTTATGTTTAGAAAAAGGAATATGTCTGGTTCTGACAACACATCAGTTTTTTTTTTTGTGCTTCTACAGAATGCACCAATTGATATAATTATCACATTAAGAGTGTCAGTGGAGTTAATAGAAGTGCCCTGAGAACTGCAGTGTCTATATGGCTTGGCCCTTTGTGCACTTCAGGAACCTCATTTCTGATTGCCTTGTTCTTTCAAAGTTCCCTTATGGAACAGAGGAACAATTAACTCCTGTAAAGCAGCAGCTGGGTCCACTAATGATGGGCAGTTTGGATTTGTACTCTGCTATACATGAAATTCTCTCCAGGGATAGCCCCTTGGTATTATCCCAGCAAGTCTTGTGCTGTTAGGTACCCTCAGACAATGTGGTGCCCCTCCTTAGGGCGTGCAGTGCATGCTGCACTCAGTCTTATGTTGCTATAAACATGGCTCTGGGGCAAATCTTGTGCTTTGTGGATGTTACCAGACTGTTCCAGCTAGTCCAGAGGAACACAGGCAAAAACAGGGCTGTATTGTTTATCAGTTCCTCACAGTGTAGACCACAAAGGAAGTAAAGAGTTTGCCAGACATGATAGGAAGCCTTGGTTTGACTCCCAGGTCTTCCTGGAAGCTAGTTCACCAAACTACAGTTGAAAAAGAATTGGTGTTTTCTAGAGTTTTATTATCCTTTTTTTTTTTTTTTTTTTTTTTTTCCCCTTTCTTTCTTTTGGCCTGTTTTTCTTGTTGCTCCTGTTTGAGAGTGTTACCTTGTGTGGAGACTAAAATAGCAATTCAGTCTGTGTGACTGGTGCTGGGAATGAGAGTGAGCTTGGTTGTGGAGTGCTCAACTTGTCCTTTATCGCATTCTCATCTGAATTCAGTTTCTGCAATGAGAGGATAGCTGTAAGAAGGTTTAAGTGCCAACACGTTGAATAGCCATGAAGAATAGAGCAGGAGATGGCTGAAAAGCCAAAGGCAAAGGAATCGGTGCCCATGTAAGGGATGGCAGTGGTGCTTTGGAATGTGCTTGTTAACCCCAGGTTGTAAGCTTCCAAGAAAAAGCAAAGGAGCAGCCGTAGGAAGAGGTAAGAGATTTCCCAGCCATGTTAAAAAAATGCTGAGAACAGCATTTATCAGTATGAATTTTGCAGTGGTGGTGTTCAGAACATCCTTGTGGTACTGGAGATGTTGTGGGTTAACAGGACTTGGTGCCAGTGTGGCAGTAATGGGAGGAGGGGGCAATGTGATGGTGTCTTGCATTTTTTTTGCATGAGATCTTCTGAAGGGGGGTTGTTATATTTTAGTTTTAAGTTGAAGCATTTGTAAGCCTCCCTCTGTAGGTGTCAAAGAGGAGAAGCTACTCCAAAGGTTGATTTAGAACAGTTAAATTTGGTATCTGGCTGGATTTCCCTTTGGAGGAATTGTCAAAGGAGTTTTTCTCTGTGTTAGCTATAGAGAGCCTGTGGTGGTGGCCATCTCAAGTTGTTAGGCTTTAATGATTATTCCCTGACTGGGTGTGTAAAATTCCAATAAATTGTCAATGAAAACTAATGCATTTCATTCCTCAGTCTCTTGGGAGAAGGGAGCTTGTGTTGTTCATAATGCTGCAGTACTGAAGAACATGGTGCAGATGGTTTGGGTTCTGTCCCTACCCTGACTCTGTTAAATACAACTTTTGGGTATTTCAATCTGGTTTTTGATACCTGTGTACAACTTCCAGTTATTAATGTTTGATTTATTTAAGTGTGCGTGCAGTGGGGAATTATTATCCACATCTCATCTATGAGCTTGCTCTTATTAAATTGCTTTCTTCTGATGGTCCCTCAGAGCTTTAAGAAGAGATTCAGTTGTACTTGGTAACTAGAAACAATAAATTTAAAAAGAATAACTGTAATCGTCATTGCAGGAAACAAAAAAAAATAATTTAGCTCGCTGTGCCAGAGTTCCTTCACATTTTGCTGGAATTAAAGGGTTATATATTAAAAAATACATTTTTAGTCAAGATGATTGTCCTGGTGTTTACGGTATTATAGCAGCATAGAAATTTGTGGCAATGTATGAAGAAATTTTTATTTCAGCTCTAATCATAGACAATCTAAACATAACTTACTGACTGTGAGAAGCACATTTAATATGGTAAACTGTCAAATATATGGTTTAACTGTCAATCACTTATTTTTCTGAGCCACCACTGCTGCATGTGTGCTGCTTATTTTCTTGTTATGGGGAGAGAGTGCGTATTTGGTTTATGCATCCTCTCTAAGCAATAATAAAATAATCAGTTTTTCCAGCCCTAGCACTGACACAATTACTATCAACTTCTGAAAAAGCTGAGTACTGAATACAGATGGAGGCCTGAAGCTGCCTAACTGGTGCCAAGGGAAGCAGGGGTTGAAAACCTCCTGTTTAAGTTTTTGCCAAGTCTGTACTTGGTGCTTACAGCTGCATTCGGAGTTGAACACTGAATCATTTCTGTGTCTCACTGGCATTAAAATACAGAGTGTGATTTTCAATATGAATTGAAGGCACTTGGATTTAGGTTTGCTTCCATGCTTTTGGCAAACGCTGTGCAATATTGACCTCTGTTGCAAGGAACTAACATGAAGATTACAAAATGTTGTGAATCTGGATTTCTTTTAATGCTACTCTCATGCTACTCTGACACTGCCCCTTAGCTAAATAGGTAACTAGGAGCTTAAAAAGAGTGTTTGATTAGAGTAGTTGGTATTTTGTTCTCCTGTGTGTTTTTCTGACTTTTTCTCTTTTTTTTTTTTTTTTTTTCTTTCCTTCTTTCTTAGTCTTCATGAAGAAATCATTGACTTTTATAAGTATATGTCTCCCAGACCTGAAGAAGAGAGAATGCGGATGGAAGTGGTGAACAGGATAGAAAATGTTATCAAAGAGCTCTGGCCTAATGCAGATGTGAGTAGGACACTCTTCTGTTTGTTAATATATAAAAGCAACATTTTGTGCCTCTTTACTTTGTAATGTATTGAATATTGAAAATGCTGGTTTGTTTTATTTATTTATTTTATTTTAAAAAGCGAAAAGGATTTCTGGTCAAATGAGAGAATAATCTTTTATTTCTGGAATAATACTGTTTAATGGTTTCTATGGCACATAGGATCAAAACCAAGCTAGACCTAGTATAGTCAAAGGAAGGGCATGAGGAGTGGCAACACTTAATCTCATTAATATTTATTTACTAAGATTAATGAGAAAGTATCAGGCATGCATGTGTGCTTGTAAAATGTGATGTTAAAAAAAAAATCTTCTGAAACTCATGGCTTGTCTGAAAAAAATCTATAGCAGAGCTTCTAGTCCAAGACCTTCTATCTTGTGGAAGTCTATTGAGGCGCAATGCCACCAATGCCACGTTATGTAGCCTGTGGTATTTTTGAAGTGCTATTAAAATAAACTGAAATATCTTACAAATGTAACGGACCCAGGCTTTTGTGCAGAAAGAAACAAGTCTGTAGATCTCTCTATATGTGTCTATTTGGGTGCAAATTGGAGCATAGGAGGTTCCAGGTGAATATCTGAAAAAATTTTTTTACTGTGAGAGTGACAGAGCACTGGAACAGGCTGCCCAGGGAGGTTGTGGGGTCTCCTTCACTGGAGACATTCAAAACCCACCTGGATGCGTTCCTGTGTGATGTACTCTAGGTGACCCTGCTGTGGCAGGGGGGGTTGGACTAGATGATCTTTCGAGGTCCCTTCCAACCCCTAGGATTCTATGATTCTATTAGATATATAATGCCTCTAGTGCCTCTTTCCACCAAAGACAGATTTTTGCTAGTACTTTAGTCAGTTGAAACGAGTTTCTCTTGTGCAGAACTGTGGTCTTATTAATAAAGGTTGAATTAAAGAAAAGTAGAGAAGTTGCTTTTACAACTCGAGGTAGTTTTATGGGGACATGGTCAGACTTTTAGCATAATTGCATCTAGCTTAATTATACAAATAACTAAGATGGTGTTAATTTCTAGATGCAAATTTGTAGCCATAGTCATCTATCTGTAGATAGCAGTATCTGCAAATAAGGACTTGTTAGCTGGAATGGCAAACCAGAACAGCAGAATCTACAGTATAAGAAATGCTCTTTGATCTTGGCACTGTTAGATACAGTGTTTTGACGTTAGTGACTTAAACCCACTGTTCATTTCAGATCTTAGCCGGTTTTTTGGAACTAGTTTTTGGAAACTGACAGAATATGACAGAATATGAATTCTGTATAAGCTTTGTGTATGTGGTGTGTGATTTTGTGTGTAGAACATACATTTTCAAGAGGATCCACATTGTTATGAACAACATTATTAGTAACGTATAGTGTGGAAGGACCACGCTCCACTCAGTTTCAACTGCCTTTGCACAGTTAGAGGGAGTTGATAGAGCCTCTGCCACATGTGGCTGGTCGTTTTCAGTTTGAGCACAGCCAATAACCTTTACAAGGGAACAGTGCAAGAGATTTCAGCACATCTCACAGGTGTTGTGTAGCTGCTCTCTAACTCTGTGAAACAGTGGTGTAATTCCTAATCAAGAGCAGGAGTGGGGAATTCCAGTCTGACAGATGATAGTATGGGGACCAGTGCAGGTAGGAAACAGTTCTTGCCATGGTACACCCTGCCCAAGGCTTGTAGTTGGGGATTTCACCAGAATAAGTGTTTGCTTCTGATTTCACCAGAGTAACTCATTGCCTAGAGAAGATGCCGTTATTTCCTAGACAAGTTTGTGGGTTGCAGACATAACTAGTGTGATGGGGTGAATGGGATTATTACCAGGGGATCTTTCATTGTTACCACTAATACTATGATTGTGGCACCAGAACTTGGTGCTGTTTGTAGGACAGATTCAATCTATAAAACCTAGGTCTTTAATATTAAAAATTATATATATATCACTTCAGGAGCTTCAGAAAATACTCTTTCTTTAAGCTACTGAAACTGGGTTTTGTAGCCTTAATCTTTTAAAGAAGAGGAAGCAAATTACAAGCCTTTCCACACAGTGACACATGACCACTGAGCTTAGCTGTAATGTTGACTGAGAAGCAGCCCACACCATGAACTGAAGTTCACTCTTCAACTAGTGCCAGTTAAAACTGCCATGTCCGTCTTTCTTTGCTGTTCTTGCAATTATTGGAGAGCAAGAGCATGCCAGTTCCTTTTTTGCAAATCAGTGGCTGTTCTTCAGAGACAAACTCTGCATTTTGTCTATTGCTGTTACATCAAGGAAGAATTCTCCTCTTGTATACCCTTCTGTTTTCTGGAGGCTAGGAGGGAACTGAATGCTGACAGCAGCACACCAGGTTATAAACTGGAAATTACTGTAGTGTTATTTTTCTCAAACTTGCTAGACAGATCTGCCTGGGAACTGAACTGCTGAGCTCATCTGTGTTCGACTTTGACAGTTTTTTTGTAATTTTTCAGTAGTTTGAGTTAATCACTAACCTTTTGGAAATCAGTGTTGGTTTAGCTACTTGTAAGTTTCAAGTTTTGAGTACATGCCCTGGGAAGGTGGAGTGTTATCTGGTCCAATGTCCTCAGATTTAGCTGTAGTGTAAAGTGATAAGTTAATGTTTAAGCTGTTGTTTTTGAGTCATAGATGTAGTGAATCCAGCTAAAATAAACTTGTAAGTTGAACATACACATTTAGTTTGTAGTTTCTCACATAACACGGAGGTAAGGCGTACTCTATAAAAATAAGATGCCAAGAAAAGGAAAATCAAGCTTCATGGATCTAAATGTATAAAGTGTGTGGAATGTGTCTGTGCACATACTTTTTTTTTCTCCATTCGACTTAGGAAAAGGCTGAAAAAGCAGATGGAGGGGGAGTAAAACTAGGTATCCTAAACTGTTACTTTATTTATAGAAGTTAGCAATTGTGTCATTTGCTCTTACTCAAGGGAATGTGCTTAGAAGGAAACATTCCTAGTAAGTGAGAACTGTTCTTGGCATCAGCAAGGCTCTGACCATAAGAAAGGCTTTAATTGCACTGAAATTGAACAACCCAAAATGTTAAATGAAAGCATTTTAAGACAAAGTTTTTTGACCAGTTGACCAGTTTTGATACGGAACAAGTAAGTACTTATACAGTGGAATTTAGGATACATTTGTCATAATGTTCTCAGCTTTGTATCTGAGTGCTAATGGCTTTGTAGACCTGAAAAGAGGTAACAGTGCATACTTCACACACTTAAAGTATGAAAACATTATGATTTGGAATGGAAATAGAAAAATAAACTCTATTTAGTTGATGAACTTCAGAAAATTCTACTTAATTCTATTTTTTCTTAGAAATTGACTACCAGTATATTTTTTGTTTTGATGGAGGGATTTTTTAGAATTGAATATGAACAAGTTAGCAGAAATGTAGGCTGAGTAGTAACAACAACACACAGGAGTAGTTCACTGGATACTTGTTAAGTCAAAAGTTATCTTAGGTATGTAAATACCTATCTCATTCCACATAGAGTAAAACCATAATCGGCAGTGTTAGCACACCACAAAAACTAGTGCTCGTGTCCTTCAGATCATAACAGCATCCCTGTTTGGGATGCTTTAAATATGTACATGGCTAGAGAGATTCAACAGTTTAATTCTGATTTGGTAACAAATCAAGATCCTTTAAAATTTCTGTTCATATTTCCCCACTTTTGCATCTCTCCAGATTTGATGAGGGAGGATTGAAGTCTGGGTGTGGGTTTCTTTTACAATAATGCAGTGTTTCTCATACTCAAAATCATTGTACAACAGCAGATGTTGTCTCGTTCCTTTCAGTGAAGGTCATATATGTTGTATCAGTAAGTTTATGAATACTTTCAGAGTTGTTGATTCAATAAAGGCTCTTTTTGCTCTTGAGTTGAATACACTGGTTAATTAGATAATATGAAAGCATATTTAGTTTTTTCTGAACCAAAAGCACTTCTCAGACATTTTGGGTGGCCAAATAAATCTGGTTTGACTCAACCCAGACAAAGGATGTCTTTATTATTATCCTGGATTAAAAATAGTAATAATTATTACATTCTTAGCTTTGTGATGCCTTTATGCTTTTGTCAAGGTCTAGTGCAATATTGATGTTAGCTCTGTGGTATCTCTTTTCTAGTTTGAGAAGCTATGAACTTTTAACAGTAAATTTGCCTGTAATATGTGCTTTTTGTTGGGGCTGAGGGGGTAAGAAGAGAAGTGATAAAAAATAATTGAGAGGAACCACTCATACTGCTCCCTTAGTCTACTAAAGTATCAAGACACTGAACTTGCCAAAACATAATCTTTTCCTGTCTTCCCCTTTTACTTATCTTGAAGGAGAAAAACATAAAAAGTGGGGCACTTGGCATACAAATAGGTGACCATCAAGCCAGTATATGAGACTTATTACAGCATAATACACAAATCTGTGAGGTGGCTCCAGGAGACACAACAGAAGACTGTCTAGTTGAAAATGGATCCAAATGTTTACGTATTTTTTACTTTGAAGTTTCACTAGTTCCGCCTTGAGACTTACAGCATGAGTCTGACCTCCCTGGGAGGCTTGGTTAAGTTAATGAGAAGGTGGTTTTGGGCATCTTACAATGGAAACCTGATCATTTAAACCTCCAGGACTAGGAAAAGTCCAGCACAATCAACTAAATCTGTGGGATGTGAAACTTTCTGAAACTTTGTTTTTTAAGTAGAAGTAGACAAAGTGATGCTGCTTGCTCTCTAGTTCAGAGGAAAAAAAAAAAGAGTGAATTTTTTTTTTTTTCAGTAGGCAAAGCCAAAGAAATATATTAAACTTAGAAGATGTGTTTAAAAGCTGAAAGGTGTACTTTGACTTATGAAAGCAAAAAAGAAATTGAACTGATGCAGAATTTGTTATGTCCTGTCATTTTGTAAGTGTTTAAAAATGGTTTGGTTTATGGATTCTGCCAAATTTGGTCACAGTGAACATTTTTACATTACAGAGAAGGTTTGTAATAAAAAAAAGCCAAGTTATTCGTGTTTGTGGGTAATAACAGTGACGTTCAGCTGTTTGTACTACATTGAAAATGTAATAACAGTCAAGAGTACTTGTGTTCAGAATATGCCTGTTAGCAATACCAAAATCTACCAATGGAGGGTAGCAATAACCACCCTTTACAAGCAACTTAGAACTGGTTTATCTTCTGAAGCCTGAATATTTGTTTTCATATATCCTGTTCTTGTGTTTCAGGTGCAGATATTTGGAAGTTTTAAAACTGGTTTATATTTACCTACAAGGTTAGTAATTTTTCAGTGTATATTCTGTTCAGGAGGAATTCCTGTAGTGATGTGTCTGATCTCCCAAGATCTGTGTTCATTGTGTGTTTACTTGTTATAGTAAGAAAATGTTAAGCTATTAGTACTCTGCAAAGTGTACAGAAATGTAGTAATTAAGACTGTTAACTGTAATACCTGTGTCTGTGTAGATTTTGCATGTATCAGATTTTGCATGTATCAGTAAAAGATCTGAATGACCATGTTGTCAAAAAAGACATCTTGTGTTTTGGCTGCATTAAATGACTGAACCAGAGTAAGAGGTTGGCCTTAAAAAAAAATGCTAGATTTTATCTCTACAGACAATTAAATTGAAACATTTAACATTATCATGTTAATGCCAGCATTAGCACTGATGAATAAACAATACATACAGATCTCTGTTTTTCTTTCAGATTTCCTTTTGTGAAATCTGTACGATAGTCAACCTCTACTTTTCAAATTTTATTACTAGTTTTCATAAAGAGAAGTAATTAGCCAGGGACACTAGTATCTTCTGTATAGAAATTGTAAGTATTTTTGACATTTAAATAAAAATAGAATGAAAGGCTTAAATGACTGCTGGGGATAAACACATTTAAACACTTGAATTGAGTTCCATACTTGAGGAAGTTGAGGAATTAATGTCTAGTACTGACTGCAAGTAATGAGTACCCAAATTGTAGTTCTGTTTCTTCTTGAAAAAGAAAGTATCTTTCAGATACTTCAGTATGTGCTTTTAGTCTAAGGAGTTGTGGGGAAGCTGAATTGCTTGGTTTCTGTTGGAAAGTCAGAATTAAGGTGTGCAGATACACATTATTCTCACATATGGTCTTGTTTTTTTGGCCAAACTTTCAAAGTAACCAACGTGTTGGTAATTGATTCCCTCTTGCCTTCTAGCAAAGCTTCCCTTTGCTCTATGTTTTCCCCACCCATATGTATAGTGCATTTACTTTTCAGGTTCTGGGCTTCAGAAAGGCCTACAGTGTGTTTTTGATTTTGTTATTCTGTGTCAGAATTTTACTTAAGCAGATATTGAAGGTTTGGGCGCGTGATTGTTTAGCTGCTGGGTCTCTGTGTTATTTTGCAGGCAATATTGATCTTCAAGGTGACGGCAGAGCTGCTTTTTCTCTCTTTGTGTGCATCAGAAACTTATCTCCTGTTGTTAACTGTCAGTATCATTAGTGGGTCTAACAATAATTTAGTTTAGAAGCATCCAATGGCATTTCCTACTCTCCAAGCAGGCTTTGAACATAGTTTTCTGAAACTGCTCAGGAGCTGCCTGTCCTTGTTAGCAGAACACTGTGCAAATGAAGTGCTGCCGGACCTGCCTGCTGCCG
Organism: Chaetura pelagica; assembly: GCF_000747805.2. Classification (NCBI taxonomy): domain Eukaryota; kingdom Metazoa; phylum Chordata; class Aves; order Apodiformes; family Apodidae; genus Chaetura; species Chaetura pelagica. The sequence goes on along the minus strand of NW_009953205.1, from coordinate 3,224,968 downwards.
ACACAGCTCGTTGGATGAGATATTTCTTCTAATGCAGATGGTTAAAGCAGTGTTGTTTGTGAATCAGCAGACCTGTAGAACCTACAGAGGCATGAGGAGCATTCCTAAATTTTCTGGTGTTTTCTGTTACACAGTTTTCCATGTTACTGAAGTAGCGTTCTATTATAACTGCAGGGTTATCTGCTTGCCTCCTTCATGTTCCCAACCAAGCAGGGGAAATCAAAGAAGTTGGGGAGGACAGAGCTTGAGCTCTCAAAGTAGCCATCACTGGCTTCAGTTTGGGCACTGGGCACCTTTTGAATTTGAGTTTAGGCATTGAATTAGGGTGTCAGTTTCCTGTGTAGTCAATTGAAACATGTATGTGAATAGTGGGGAAGTGTAGTGGGATAGAGACACTTCATCAAGGAGCTGAGTTAATGGGTGAAGTTAATTAGAGTTTGATCTTTTTAAACAGCATGTTGCTTCCTGAAGTCGAAGTTGCCGCATTTTCTTTTCTCATTCCTTGCTCACTGTTCTTGGCACTACAGGCCAGCTGCTTACCATGTGCCCACTGGTGCTCTGATCACCCAGAAAAACAACTTTGAGCTGCCAAGAAACAGGAAATTACCCCAGGATGTTTTGGTGTTTGTTTGTTGTGTTTTTTTAAAGGGCAGTGTTGATAGGAGTTGGTTTCTGCCAGGCCCATTAATGTGTTGAATTGATTTGTTGTGGATTAGACAAACACCAGTCCTGGGGCACAGGAGGAGAAAGGGCATGTGGGAGTAGAGGATGGGGAACAGGACTTTCTCTTTCGGTGACAAGCTGTTGTATCAGTCTTACTGATAATACAGCCCAAAGGTGGTGATTCACAATAAGTTCATTTCTTGCTCTGAATCACTCTGGAGAAGCTGATCCCTGTGCTGACAGTGTGGCCTGAGGAGATTAATCTCGGGCTTTGAAACCTAATTGATTTGTATATGTAACTGTCCCCTTCTCTTGGTAACCTGAAGTGTAAGAGTTACCCAAGTGTAAGAGTTCACCCCTCTCCTCAGAAGATTAAGAATAAAGTGTTTGTTTAAGCCTATATTCTGCCAGCTTTATTCTAGTTCTGTGTGGATGTTTGTTGTTTATCTTTTGAGTGTTTGTCTTTCAGTTTGAATAAATTGGTGTTTTCTTTCCATTTCAGTGATATTGATTTAGTTGTGTTTGGAAAATGGGAGACATTACCTCTCTGGACCCTGGAAGAAGCGCTTAGAAAGCACAATGTAGCAGATGAAAACTCAGTAAAGGTTTTAGATAAAGCAACTGTAAGTTTGTGGGAAGTGGGTATTTCCTTGTTCTAAGCTGAATTTCTGGTCAAAGGAAGATCTTGGTTAAAAGGATTAATTTTCATAAGCAGACTTTTATATATAAATTTGAAATAGGATCAATATAACCTTTTTATTTAGTATAGGTTTTATTACTGACAGAATAATTGGTAATGCTCTAAGATAAACATTTTTTCTGTCGGGTAAAATTATCATATTTTCCTTACTACACAACATACATTTGCTTTTAAATGAGGTTTTACTGGTCATTGGTGTGAACTTATTTGATTAGACTTGTGGATTTCTGGACTTGAGTTTATACATGCGTAAGGAAATTATTTTTTTCTTTCCTATGCCAAGTAAACAGATACAGACATTTTCACATAGAAGCTGTAAATGCAGCCTTGTATAAATACATAGTAATATGTCTTGTGCAGATTACAATTCCATAATAACTTCCTAGCTTTTGCTAATTCTGAGTATGCAAGAGTGTTGGGGTTTAAACAGGTATCTTAACTGATGGCTGTATTAGTAGAGAGAGGCGATTTGGAAACCACTCAGGAGGTGTCAGAGTGCTCTCAGTATCTTGTGCTTCTTGTTTGAAGATAATTTTGCTGAGGAGTCAATGACCCACAATGACACAAGCCTGTCATTTCTTAAGAATATCTATTACCCTGTATCTTTATTTCTTAAGCATTTGTCTCCCTCTGGTGTTTGTTTTTCCCACTAGAACTGTGCTTCTGCAGCAGGAACTGATTAACGACAATGTAATCACCTCGAAGTCTTAACTTCTGTTAAACAGGATAGTGATTTGAAAATAGCATTTATGGGTTAGAAAAGTAAAGTTTATTTAAACAAATTGGCAAGGAGTGTGACTTGGTAAATGGACAGAGTCCTGTTTTCTTTGTCTACCTCGTCTCTACAAATTCATGTAACATTTCAGTTTTACTGGTGGTTATAAGTATGAATGAAACCAATTGTGTTTTGGAAATCTGCATTGTCTTAACTTGTCTTTCTTTTGCAGGTACCCATTATCAAACTGACAGATTCCTTCACTGAAGTAAAAGTTGATATAAGCTTTAATGTACAGAACGGGGTTAAAGCAGCCCAGCTTATCAAAGATTTTATCAAGGTTAGGCAACACTATAATAGATCTACAGAGCTGAATATTTGATTAATTTTATTTTTTGTTTTACTTTTTTACTAGATATGTGCTTTCATTCTCTTTTTTTTTTGCTCTCTGATACTATGGTGTGACATTCTTGGGTTTTAGCTCTATTGCCCTAAAAGGCATGAATATAGCAGAATGTACAAAGAAACTATCGAAAAGTTGATACAATGACTAATGAAAATGCACTAATGCCTATCTTAAATGTTCTGATCTTCTAACTGTGGTTCTTGAACCTAAATTAGTAATAACCACACATTCCTGGAGAAAGTAGGAATAAACTTGTTCTTGGTTGTTACTTTGGCTAATTAGGTAGAAAAAGTTAAATTTATTAAGTTATTGTTCAGGCTTCCAGTAATACCTGTTTTGTAGATACATAACAGTTATCTTTGTTTAATATGTAGGATCATTTTGTTAGGATTAATGAACTTTTGTATTTCAAGTATCATTATACCCATTTCCTTCCCTTTTTGCTGTTGAGTTCATTGGACCCTCATAGTAAATGTCTTTTTTTTGGGTTTTCCTTTTCTGTAGAGAGACACCGAGTGCAGTTGAGTTTCAGTTAAGTGCTTAGGTATTACTGTTCTACTACTGACTGCTTTGGTTCTTTAACTGAATGGACAGCCGGAGAATCAAAGTATTTCAATAGCTAGACAAGTAAAACTCCTTCAGAAAACTGTAAAACTGAGTAAAGCAAACACTTTCAATCATAAAGGTTAGAAATCATGTACATCTGCTTTAATCACGTCATTAAATTGCAAGAAGTCTTCTAAGTTTGGAGGGATTTTTAGTTGCTGGTGAGTTGAATCTACAGCCTTACACTTGTTAATCTTCAGATCCTTTTTGTATGTTTAGTAGCAAGTATGAAAGTAGCTCCGTTTGCCTCTACAGTGTCAATTTATTTAACCTGTAGAAGGGCACAGTAGAAAAATCTCTGTACTTAGTTCAGTTTCAGTAGGGTAATATGAGCACATGTCTGTGTTGTCTCACTGGTGTGTCTCCCTGTGTCCCCAGGGAGGGGACAGGGGCTATGTGTGGCAGCTGGGCAGGCACAGAGCAGGGCCTTGTTCCCTGGGGTGCAGCTTTGAGGTACCCCAGTTCAAGAGCAGAGCCAATTTGGTGACAGCAGCCAGGGTGAGGTCACAGTTTGGCCAGTGACTGGCAGACAAGTCCCCAGCAAGGAGGCTTAGGCTGCCAAGTCAGCACGCAGCAGCACAGCTCAGGCAGATGCCAAGGGGAACAGCTGGGATGAAAAGCAGCTTGAGCAAAAGGGGGGATACCCAACAAGGCTTCCCACATGGTGCTTTCCTACATGGTTTTCCCAGCAGCCCAAACCAAGGCCACACAGCTGTGCCACACTGGAGCTGGCCTTGAGCATGGGCAGCTAAGCCTAGTGTGGCAGGGGAGAGGTGACAGTTGGCCCTGACACAAAGCAGGTACTGGCTACACTGCCTCAGAGGCTACTGGACCTGGAGAAAACTTCATGTGTACTTGCCAAGAGATGTCATTAGTATTCTCAAGGATCTCTCTAAAACACTTGCACAGCATTCTCTTGGGTCCTATTTTGTCCCACATAACTTTGAATACCTAACCGAGGTGTCATTTTCAGTGTTACACTTGGAAATGCCTATTTCTCCTTATCCAATTTATTTAGGAAGTCTGAGGCAGCTGAAGCCTTAATTAAGTGTTTGCAGTTTCCTGTGTAAAGTCCTGTCTTTAAGTTTTGGTATACTCAACTTCAGCTTGTGATTGCAAGTTCTAAGTAGTTAAAAAAGCTGATCTGGGGATCTGTGGTTAATTGGGGCTCCCAGTACCCTCTGTAAGACTCATGAAGAGAAGATCTTGGAGAAATTCTTGTTTTCCTCTAATATTTTGCAACCTCAGATACCATGATCTGCTTTTTTTCTCTGACACTATGGAACACTTTAGCTGTGTTGTTAAAAAGGAGTATTATTAAGCCTCTTGTGCCCTCTCCCCTTGTGAGGGTTTGTACAGAGTGCAGGCATAGCCCCAGCCTCCACTGCTGTCCCAAAGGTCCATGTCCTCCACACATGCAGTGTATGCACACCTGTAAAGGAGTCCATGTGGACAAACTATTAAAGGACCAGTTACCCACAGGTAAGCATTTGGCTCCTTTGAAAATGTTACTGTGGTGTACAAATTTAGAAGACTTGTTTTAAATTCTGAGCATCTGAAGAACTTGAAGGACAGAAGTTAAGTCTCAGTCTACTTCGGCACCCCTCAGTTGTAGCAGGAAGGTTTTGTTACAGACATGGACATCTTCATAGTTCATCCTTTCCTTTTCATTTATATGAGTAAAGCAAGTGTATTTATGTATTCAAACAAAAGAATTCTGAATTTATGAGTCAGTATTTTTTTTTCTATTGTTAATATCTGTCGTTGGAGTTGAAGAGGTTAGATACCTTGATCACAGGCAGAGTACTTGCCTTCTCCTGTTACTAAAAGCAGTAAATTAGAATTACACTTAGCTTTGAAGCTTAATATAACAGATAGCTTCAATGTGCTTTCTTATCAATTGTATATAGGCATCACAGCTTCCTAACACTTTTCTTTGTTTCTTTCAGAAATATCCTGTATTACCATATCTAGTTTTAGTATTGAAACAGTTCCTTTTGCAGAGGGACCTTAATGAAGTATTTACAGGTGGAATCGGTTCTTATAGTCTTTTTTTAATGGCTGTCAGTTTCCTTCAGGTAAGCTTAATGAAATCTTTTGATGCCATTGTGCAAAAGGACATTATGTTAAGAAGAAACTTAATCTTTAAATTTGATAATTTAAGCTATCCTGTTATGGTTTTGCAAACTCTTTTAATTTAAAAATAGACACATGGCACCTGTCTTTTGTTCTTTCTGCCATACTGGTACTTTTGATATTAGAGATATTTGGCATATCTGCTGGTGTATGGATACCAGGTAGGTGTGTCATTCATGGCAAAAGAACTTGACTACTGTGTAACTGACTTGGAACAAGCTTACATAGGTTGGGGTGAGATGCAGCTGCCCTTTGTACCACTTGTTTTCCTGCTTATACATGCTGTGTGTGCTGTAATGAACACAAGGGAGTTTTGCTGGTTCACCCAGGTTGTTGGGCTGGCATAAAATATCTGTTTTACATCTTTCTCTTAAGTGTAAGAGAACAAAATGCAGGAGCTAAAATCTGTATTGTTGTCCCTGGAGGAGAAAAATGTTTTAGAAATACAAAGTAGCCAAGTTCTGCCTTTACCAACCTCCTCCTTTTGCTTGTACTAAATGTTATTGTGTAACTGTGTGTATGTCTGTACTTAGCTAGATTGTAGTCACTTCCAAACCTGGAGGTCAGTGTTTGCTGAGCGCTAGTGCAGCTGCCTGCTGAGCACAGAAGAAAGGAAGGCAACAGGCAGAATCTTTTGAAAGAAACCAAAGTCTCTCCCAACCCCAATTTTTTCTTACGTTGACAAATAGCATTCCCATTTGTTCCTGCAGGAAAAGAGAACCAGGTTTGTATCTGTTCCATTTATGAACTGGTTTTGTTCATAATCGGACAGGCTGCATATTTAACAGTAGAAGGGATCTTTTACATAGCTGTGTGCATTAAAAGCCTGTACTTGTATTGCAAACCCAGGTTTGTGAAGTGCAAATATCTTTGCTTTTTTACAAGAGCCCTGCCACTAGTGCTGGAAGTTCACTTACTGAACTGAAAGTTCAAATACAAAAATATTAAGACTCACCAGTCTTATTTTTAAGAGGTAATTTGTTTATAAAAGTTTTGATAGCATCTTGTTTTAAAAATGCAAAACTACTTTATGAAGGAAAAATACTATGTGTGGACATATTAGCTTTATATATTATACTTTATTATTATTTATTTATATATATAAATATATGCTGTGAAAAAGAAATTGCACTAAAAAGGACTTGGGGTCTTAAGAAAATTACTTCTTTTTCTCTCTTCTTAATAGCTGCATCCCAGGGAAGATGCCTGTATGCCCAATGCCAACTATGGTGTTCTTTTAATAGAGTTTTTTGAATTATATGGACGTCACTTCAATTATCTGAAGACTGGTATCCGAATAAAGGATGGTGGCTCTTACGTTGCCAAGGATGAAGTGCAAAAAAGCATGTTGGATGGCTACAGACCATCAATGCTGTATATTGAAGACCCGTTACAGCCAGGTATCCTCATACACCAAGATTAAATGTATTGACTAAAAGAAAAATTGAGGGGAATGCTTAATCCAGGGGAGTTGAATCAAAGAATAGCATAAAGTGACCATCTCAAACTGAACAGAAATGCCTCGTTCATGTCTGTGAACACAGTGTGAAGCCTCAGAATGGTTGGCATTAAGATGTGTTCCCAGTATGAGTTCCCGTTACACGAGAGCTTGCCTGTTCTGCAGCCAGGAGGTGGTGTGCCAGAGGGCACATTAAGCAGCCCTCCCCTGCTCTGTGGTGACAGCAGTAAAGCTGTAGCAGCACAGGCCTGAGCGCAGGCCAGAGGGACCTGTGTGTGTACGTGTGGTCCCTTTCCAGCTGTGCTTGCCTGTGTCACGCTTGCACTTCATAACGTACGGATGTTCTTATGTGCACTCTCCTGTTGGATTCTGGAAAGTCACACATGTAGTGGTTTCGTTCTGTATCCCAAGAAGGTTGATTGTTGACTTGAATGGGAGGCTTTTGAAATGGTGAGTCAAGATCTGTTCATATGTTCATAACATATGTTCATAACATATTTCTGACCTAGAAAAATGTCATCCAGGACAGTACTATTATATGTTTAATGTATGCAGTACAGGATTTTGGGTTTTTTCTTCATGTATTGCACTTCTTCCCAGAGGATTGCCAATGTGGACTTCTGTGCATGTAAATATCTATGGGTCTTTAAGCTCTTTCAAATGTTGATGCTTCACTAATCCTGTTCTACAAGAAGTAACTTCAGTGAGTTGGGATTTACGGGCAATTAAAAATAAAATATTACTGTCTCCTGTCTGAAAGGAGATAACCACAGTTTCAATCTTATTTATTTATTTAATTATATTCTTATTTTAAGGTAATGATGTTGGGAGGAGTTCATATGGTGCCATGCAAGTGAAGCAGGCTTTTGATTATGCCTATGTTGTTTTGAGCCATGCAGTTTCCCCAATAGCTAAATATTATCCTAACAACGAAACGGAAAGGTAAATTTTATGAGTCTAAATCTCAGATGTTAATTGCTTATATTTTGGTGTGTCTAAAAATTACTTGTGGTGATGATTTTGGTTTTTCCCTTGTTTACAGTATATTAGGTAGAATAATTAGAGTAACACAAGAAGTGGCCACATACAGAGACTGGATATCAAAGCAGTGGGGAATGCAAAGTAGGACGGAGTCTTCATGTAATGGTAAGTCTTGACTTCACATGGCTGGCAGTGGGAAACTTCCTGCATATTTTGATCATATAAATGTTGTTATGTTTACCCCACATAAGGCAGTGCATGCATCTTAGTGTGAGTGGTGGTGGAAATTCTCTTGTGTTCTCACTCAGAAAATCTGTTTGTACCAAAGTGAAAATGCCACACCACATCTTTATTCTACTGCCATGGATTTGTTCAGCACATTCCCATCTAAGTTACCTGTGTTGTTACTGTCACACTTTTGTCCTTCAAATGTGGACAATTACTGGGAAGGCGAGTTTAAATTCTTATCCTCTGTTCTTTTATTTTTCGTGTTATGGTTTCACATATTGTGTGTGTACAGAAGCAATATTTAATGCAGGATTGATCGGATAATTGGAATAAGTATTTTAACAGAAAAATCCTGAAATGTCCATAATTTTTATTGTTATTAATAAATGGAACGACAAAATCTAGTCAGAGAACTTGCTGAAATTGTCCTTTAAAATAATATTTGATTTATTGCCTGTCTTCTGAATTCACTAGCCAAGTTGCCACCCTCTTTTGGTGTATGTGTATCTGCTGGCTGGGTTTTCAAATTAAAATGAATTGTAATACTCTGAAATTATTTTTAGAATGTTAGCTACTAGAAGTCTTCTCTTTTTAGGGGTTAATCAGAGAAGATGACACAACTACCCGGTCTTTAGGCTAGGTTGGGATTTTGTTTAGTTGTGCCTTGTGGCACTACTGTGCTCCCTGCTATTGGCAGCCTACCCTGGGTCCCTCCTACAGGCTCCAGGGTAATCCTTAGCTACCTGTGGGGATGGATTTATTAAACTCTGTGTGCAACTAATGAGGCAACACCTGTATGTTATATCAAACACAGATAACTCATAGGTTTCTTATGTGAGATAAAACACTAATGAAAAAAAAAACAACCACCCTATGTCAGGAAGATAATGGTGATAGTTACAGTGACCATCTTGCAGATCTAGTTTAGATTTAAGTTCCCATTCCTTTTTTTTTTTTTTTTTATTAAAGTAGAAGTTAGTGAGATAACAGAGTTCTGTAGCTCATATTTTCAATGTAGGGTATTGCACAAAGCACCTCACCCCACTTGGAGTTCTTACAGCTCTAGCAGCTCCAGCAGAGGAAAAGTGAGAGTTGCTGAGTGTTTGCCTTATAGGAACAGAGTTTATACTTAGGTATTTGAGTGCTGTTGAAGTGTGTCATGTAACAGTCTTACTAAGAAGCATATCTGAGCTCTCTTACTACCTTCTTCCATGTCTTCTAGTTGCCACTTGATCTGTGGGTAATGCTTGGTGTTTTTCATAGTGTAGGTTAATGGATCTTGTCAGGAAAGCAGCGCACTCTGCCAGGTGTGGGCTTGCGGTGTGCAGCACAGACACCTGCACGTGTGTCTGCCTGTGCAGGTGTCTGTATGTGCCCTGCTGGGTATAACAGAGTATCTGAATGCATATTTAAAAAAAAAGCACAACATCCTTTAGCAGGTAATGTGTGGTGATGTGTCTGTTTTGGTTTTGATAGGTAATGGAGTAACCTTGATAGTAGATACTCAGCAGCTAGACAAATGCAACAATAATCTTGCTGAAGAGAATGAAGCACTGGGAAAACCAAGAAATAAAACTTCAGAAACACTTAGTAAACATTCTTCAAATTCTTCATCAGGTCCTTTATCATCATCGTCGTCTACACTGTCCAGCTCTAGTGATGTAGTAAGTACTGGAGGCTTTCTGGTTTGTTTGGGTTTTTTTTCCGCTTATTTGAGTTTTTAACCTGATTTTTATTGCTGCATAACACATTTGGAAAGTTGTGAATCCTATTTAGTTATTTCATCCAGAATCCTAACTTGCATAAGATGTTACCTCTTATGCAATTTCTACACATGCAAGTTGCAATGTGCTTTTTAACACGCAACACATAGAAAGTGAATACAGCAGATGCAAAGTTACATAGCCTTCTTTTCTCTGGGAAAGCTATTTCAAAAAAAGATTGGTAGTCCTAAGCCATAAGTTTTTGTTTTTTAAAATGCCTTAAACAACCCATGTGGGAATTTTATTTAAAAATAAAGGGCAAATCCTCAGAACAGAACTGCATATCAATACATTTTACTCAGTAAGAATTCTGGATTGAAAGAATTTTCATATCTAATAAATAAACACCTTTCAAGTTTTGTCCACTGCTAGCTTTATTTTTAAGGGAAAACTGACTTGTAGAAAAACTCACTCTTAAGAAAAACTCACTAATACTTTAATTTTCCTGAAGGATTCTGATGGAACACCTTGCAAAACCTCTAAACAATTGAGTTGTCGTCAGTCTACCACAAACAGAGTGGGGTCACAAGAAGTGTCACTGGAATCCTCCCAGTCAAGTGGGAAAACACAAAATAGCCAAACAGCCAATACATCCAGCAACACGAACAAATCTCAGGTTTGTGAAATATTTGGAAACAGCCATTGTGTAGATTATTTTAATATTACACATCCTCCATGGAAGAGTAGCTTGTTATGGAAAGGAAACACTGTTTTTCACCACCCTTTTTACACCACTAAAAAGCTTTGGGCACTGATTGTCTCTAAAATCACCTGGTTCTCTGTTTTGCTTACACAGATGGGTTTGCAACCGTGGCTTTCCCAGCCTCAAAACTGATTAGATTGGATTGACTTTATTTTGGGAAATGTAGATCTGGCAGAAATACACAGTTGTGTTGCACCCATTTCCTTTTTGCCAAAAGCATGTCAGTCTGCTATTTACTGCAGAATTTCACAACTAATGAGATGTGTCTGCTCATAGTGAAAAACAGTTATCAAAAATGTATGTTTAAAACTATGGCTGGCTGCTCTGTTAGGTGTTGATACTTGTCTTTCATTAGGAGAGATAAAGATTCCTTGTTGATACATGAAATTTCCTCTAATTTCCCCCTAAAGACAAATATCTTTTTGATGAGACCTACCAGAGTTCATGCATTTAGGGGATTTCTCATGTTGAGAAATGCTTCTATGACAACTCACTAGGCTGGAAATATTATGTGCCTCTATGTACAATATACCTTGGTTATATGCAGTTTAAATTTATATGCTTTTTCAGAATTTAGGACTTCTTTAATGTCTGAAAATCAGTCTGGAATCTTCTGGAATATTATTCCTGGAAAGTAATTCTGAAGACTTGCTGCCTCCTACTTGCCTGTTGTTATATGTCTAGCCAGGCAGTTTCCAAACTAGGCCTTGGATATACCATGAGTGTGTGTTTGTGTTGTTATGCAGAGCTGATGGTGGTGCTGGAGTGTGGATATGCAGAACCTGAGATACTCTACATCTGTAACAAGATGTGGTATAGAATTTGTCCTTGTCTTCAAAGAATGTCCTAATTTTGCACAGAAGATGAGATTTGATTAGTCTCCATCTCTCATCTTGGATTATGAATTTGTGTTTCTGTAAAACACTTTTTTGATCGTTGTGAAATGGGAATGATAGAGCAGTTCTATCCTTTCCAAAATCAAAGTGCTCTGCTTTTTTTTCTGTGTGGTTTTGGGTCTAGAGATAAATATTTGCTTGCAGCCACCAAAATTGGTGGTGCAGTGCTGCTGTCTAAGCATTGGCCTGCCTTCTCTTGCCATAGCAGTTTTTTTATCAAGTGTAACATTTCCTTAGCTAACGTTCTCACTATCCAGAAACAGGGTTGTGTAATTGCCCAGCTCTTTTCCCTTTTAGCACTGATTAACCAGATTCTCCTTCTTTTACAGCATGGATCTGCACGGTTATTTCGCTCTTCTAACAAAGGCTTCCAAGGTCCAACAAACTCAAGCCACGGTACCTCAGTCACAAACAAACAACATCAGGGCAGCAAATCACACCATCCGTTTTTCCACGGCAAAAAGAGGAAACACAAGAGGGATGCAGCCCTTTCAGACCTTTGTAGATAGTTGCCTGTTTTATGACTGTTCTTCTGTGTGCAATGATCTCATGCTACAGGATAGTTTGATAGTGACTCCTTGGATCTCTTCCGGAGCTTCAGACTGTTCAGACATTGATTAGCAGCTGCATTTTTTTTTTCCCAGCTCGCCACGGAACGGATCACGAAGATTGATCACTGCAAAAAAAAAGGAAAAAAAAAAGGAAAAAAAAAAGGAAAAAAAAAAGGAAAAAAAAAAGGAAAAAAAAAAGGAAAAAAAAAAGGAAAAAAAAAAGGAAAAAAAAAAGGAAAAAAAAAAGGAAAAAAAAAAGGAAAAAAAAAAGGAAAAAAAAAAGGAAAAAAAAAAGGAAAAAAAAAAGGAAAAAAAAAAGGAAAAAAAAAAGGAAAAAAAAAAGGAAAAAAAAAAGGAAAAAAAAAAGGAAAAAAAAAAGGAAAAAAAAAAGGAAAAAAAAAAGGAAAAAAAAAAGGAAAAAAAAAAGGAAAAAAAAAAGGAAAAAAAAAAGGAAAAAAAAAAGGAAAAAAAAAAGGAAAAAAAAAAGGAAAAAAAAAAGGAAAAAAAAAAGGAAAAAAAAAAGGAAAAAAAAAAGGAAAAAAAAAAGGAAAAAAAAAAGGAAAAAAAAAAGGAAAAAAAAAAGGAAAAAAAAAAGGAAAAAAAAAAGGAAAAAAAAAAGGAAAAAAAAAAGGAAAAAAGGAGAGAGAAAAAAAGAAAAAAAATTTTAAAAATACTTTTTATAAAAAACAGAGGAAAAAGGCTGCTCATTCGATAAGTCATATGCTACAACAGGGTCATTTAGGATATAAAAGCTTGAATGTAAAATAAGTGTATTTCCCATCAGCTCATGCTGACCTGTAGAGGTAGTACTCAGTGTGTCTAGGGGGTGGTAATAAATAAAACACAAAAAAAACAGGAAAAAAAAAAGGCAAAAAATTGTATTTTGAGGGAAACCCAGCCTTTAAAGGTGAAAGTAATTTGTGCATGATTTTTTTATTATTTTTGCATATACTTACCATTTTATTGTGTATATATAGAAGACCATATAGGAGAACTGACATTTGTAATAGTGGATTTGTTAATACTTTTTACATAACATTGCTGTTTAAATTGTAAACAAATTTTTCTCAGGATTAGTTTGGAAAATAATCTGAATTGTCATCTTAACATCCATATAAAGAGACATAACTAGTTACATTGCTCAGAATTTCTTTTCTTGCCATTTAAAAGATTTAATAGAACATTTTATCTGCAAAGCTGTTCCTCTGAAAGAAATGTTTATGGTGGCAAATGAAGTTTTTCATTTGTGTAAAGTGTACATGTATTTGTGTAGACCCTGAGCTTGTCATCTCGAAGAAGTAACCTTCACCTTGTTTTCTAGAGTGCCATCATTTCAGGCAATGGGGTTTTATAGTTGCATCCCTCTCTTTCCTCCCCTTAGTGGTCTCTCACCGACTCGTTTTTTTGTGGTTTTTTTTTTTTTGTTTTAGTTTTTTTTTTAAGAAATATAAAGCCACTTGGGGTTTTTTGTTTGGTTGGTGGTGGTGATTGTTTTTCTTTTTTTGGTTTAAAAAAAACAACAAAACTCAGTTTGTTACAGACGTTTGCATTCCTGGGCTGCTTTAATCCCATGCCTCTTCGTTTGTGCCTTCCCTTGCCCTTCCAGGTCTGGGTTTTATTGTCTTTTATATTTTTGCTAACTCCTGTAGGAGATAACTGTTGAAGCTTTAAGTAAATTTTACAATTAAAGTATTTTTTTCTCACTCCCCTCTTAGACATTTTTATATTTACACTTAATTATTTAAAAAAAAAGCAAACCCAAAACAACTTAAAATAATATATTTTGTATTGCCTTAAAGACCCAAACCTTTCATATCTCATACCACTTCTTCATTGACCTTGTTATCATTTAATTTAGGCTCTGCATTTGTCTGGTTCAGTCGCATTACAAGTCTGGGTTGCAGCAGCTTGGATGCCATGAATGTGAATCAAAAGTGTAGTGACACTCACGGGCAAAGCTTGGAACAGGAGTTGGGACACTTCAGTGGTAGAAAGTGGCATTTACTTTCACTTATTTCTTTAAAGAGGAAAGTCTGTACTTGGCTGTAAGTGGCTGTATTTAATGCAGCTGTTCTGAAGATGATGCTTTTATAAAAAGTACTGTTAGCTTTTAGAAATTTTTTATATACATTTACTGAATACTACAGACCAACCTGACCTTCAATGGGCACTAATGAGTGCAATGATTTTGAAAGTAAAACAATGATAAAATGAGATCAGAACTGATGTCATCACTTAATAAACATTTTTGATGTGTTTAAGTGTTTTACTTCAAAACAGAAAATATATATTCCAAAAATGTGGACAGTTAAAAGATTTACTCAAACACTAAGCTTACGTGATGTTAATTTGACAATGTTTTGATTTTTTTTTTTAATTTTTAGATTCATATTTTAATTTGATCAGATAATTTTATCAACAAGGTGTTGAGCTTTTGTTCATAGAAACTAGTAAAAGTTGTACCACATTATGCATAATCACAATATTTATTTTGTTTTAGGTTATTGTGAATGTGTAGAGTTATGTTCACCTCTTAGGGAACAATTATTTATAAATTATATTAATCCAGTATTGTTAGCTGCTATTAGCAAAACTGTTCCAAAATTTAACACTTGCAAAGACCTGTATTGCATTTACCACACTGAAGTGTTTTTAAAAGAATCACCCTCATCGTTGAAAGCAAATGTACTCTTAGGGTGCAGATATTAGTGTTCCAATAAGCATGTGATAATTTTAAGGTGGTGGTAGCGGGAAGATAATCTTGATTCCATTGGGAATCTTAGGTTTGCCTCAATTTATGGTTTTCATAAATTTAATGGAAAATAGCTTTTCCTGGACTGCTCAAGTTTCTTTTTGGTAAACAGTATCTTTCTAAAAGAAAAAAAAAGAAAAAAAAAAAAAGAGAAAAAAAAAAAGAAAAAGAAAAAAGCATGAAGGAAAAATTGAGGCATTTTACGTTGCCTCAAATGACCAGCATTGTATTCATAAAATACTGTATATCTTGCAAATCTTTATTTAAACAGAACAGTTGAACTGTTCGTTTTTCAATCTGAAGTAAAATACTTTCAAGACCTTTTAGTTTGCCTGCTCATTTGTCTTGTACATTTCATCTCTGTATTTGACTCGAGTCTAATTCCTTTTTGAGTTTCAATACTTTTGTGAAGATTTTGTGAATATATGAAAAATAAATGTTTAATCTAACTACTGCAGTTTATCACCATTCTTGACACTTAACTGTTTTTTTTCCCTTCACAATACTGTGGAAAGAGCAAACTACTCAAGGTGCTTTGAAACATTTTTTTTGTAGTATCTGGGTGTTCCCCTAGCAGGGTGCTGGACCTCTGCCTGGAATTTGGAAGCTTTTTTTGTTCAATGGGGCTTGGTCTGCCATGTTGCCTTCCAGGAGAGCTAAAGCAGAGTCTGTATGGTTGAGAAAAAAGTGGAAGAATATAAATATATCAAGGCTTATTAATATATTATTTTTCCGCAACATTCCTCTGCACTGTAAGCGTGAAACTCATGTAAGGATCCATTTTCTTTGCCTTCTGAAGTGGCACTAGGGGTAGTGTTCCAGCTGCAGAACAGCTGTTCAAAGCTGCCACACTGAGACTGGCATTGTAGAAATACAAGTTCACTTGAGTTACCTTCAGCTCCAAACTCTGCTTAGTGTAGTTCCTGAAGCACGGTTGGTATTACTAAAGTATGTTCTTAACTTTGGTTATTTTTCTTCCTTGCACAAATGAGCAGGGAGACGTACACATTCTGAAAGCTGTGGTGGTCCTGTGGGTGGTAGTTTTCCTGAGACCAACTGAAATACGTAAATAAGAAGCTGAAATGGTTCTGTATCTTCCTGGTTGACATTAGATTGATAAGTCAAGGGAGTTTTTTCACTTTTTTTTTTTTTTTTTTTTTTCCAGAACACTTCAAATGGTGTTTATAGTTAAAAGCTAATTATTTATATTTCTAATTGTCAGTCCTACCTTGTGGCAGAAAAGAAGCTGAAATGTAAGTAAATCTTCCTGTTTGTGAGACATGACTTGATTGTGTTTACTGATTTCCATGTTTTCTGCAGCTGCCTCAGAATTTACAGTTTGGGTTTTCAAGTGCTTATAATAAACTTGTTTTCCTAGAACTTAAACTTCAGAAAGTAATTAGTAGTCCAATGGCTGGTGGCAACTTTTCAAATGTACTTTCAAAATAGACCTTTTCTGTTTTAGATCTGGACTCATCAGGAGTGTATCCTAAATATAACATGAGCAACTGATTAGAAAATAATCTTATCTTGAAAATGTGTTGTGAATAAAAGCAGCCAGCTATTCGACATTGTGATGGATGTTGGAAATCGTGATAGAAGTAAAAATTGAATGTGTGACTCCAACTTTATTGCCTCAAGAGTAAAAGCTATATGAGATGCTGAAGTATGGAATTACTCAAGAAGGGAGTATATTTACCCATATAGGAGCTGTAACAAAAAATACATTTAATTATTCCAGCTACTGTTTAAGAGGAAAAAGTAGAGTTTGTTTATTCTGCTGACTCCTAGAACTTGATTCTTTTGCTTAACAATGCAAAATAATTTTCTAAGAATCAAATTATCATGTCTTGAAACTGATTGTCTTGAAAGTGCAGAATTGGAGAGCTTTATTTTCTAGCTGATTTGTAATGTTTCCAGAAGTTTGCCAGGTGCAATGACCGGAATGTAAATACGTCTTGACTGTATTTCCGTGAGTTCCAGCAGTTCTGACAGATATGTATTCATATTTCATCTGTAAGTTGTGTCAAGTATCTACTTGGAAAGGAAGTAGCATTAGTATAGACAAAAGGTGGATGTTGTGCATTTTATCTTCGTAGTCCTTGATCAATTTAATTATGCATTTCAGATTACTCTACAATTTAGATAATTTTGAACAGCTTTGGTTTTAATTCTTAGTATATTTAGCAATTTCCCCACCATGATAATTTTATTGATTTGTGGACTCCAAAAGCATCTAACAGAAGTGTGATGCCTTTGTTAGACACCTTGACTGTACAGTTCAATAGGTCTCTCCAAGCAGTAACTAGCTTAAAAATTGCCTGTTCCCATTTGCTCCTTCCTATAGCAGTAGAACAAGCGGTGAACTTGGATATGTATGAAAAAAAAAAAGCAATGTTAATGTTTAGTTTGCTGTAAATTAATTGGTAAAAGCTGACAAGAGTCCTGAAAATCACTTGTTCACAAATAAGTAAGGGAAGACGAGACCTTGGAGGTGCCTCACATAAAAGCCCTTGGGAGGAATGTCATCTTTCTGCCTTCCAGGATGTGTGAACATCACGGTGCTCTGAGTCTTCTGGTGAGTCAGTTTGCTCAGATACTACTTCTTGTCAGATACTGAATGACCTGAGCTCTGTCCAAGTGTTTTGAAGGTTTCTGCATTCTGCAGTAGGTTTAAATAGCTGCAAATGTGTTTACTGGCAATTAGACTGATACTGGTATTGCCTTGGTTCTGCTCTCTCCTGCTAGGAGTCCTTCAAAAGACGTCTTTTTAATCCTTGATGACTTGATATTTAAACTGGCTAAATTAAGTCTTCTAATCCTTTTTTAATTCTGAGTCCACCCTTTGGTTTTTGTGGCCCAGAGATTCGGTGATGAATGTGTCATTTATCAAATCCTGTCCAACAGACTGTAGTGAAGCGGGAAGGAGATGGAGATTTATAATATTTTAAAAATAATATTTCCTGCTGCTACAGCTGCTCCTTAAAGAAAACTTAAAACCCACAAATCTCATTTATCAAGCAGGGTGAATATGTCCCCCTAGCCCTCATAGATCCATATTTGAAGCTAGTTTCTGTGCAGATCTTACAACAATCTAATATTTGGATGCTACACAGATTTTTCTTTTTTTCTTTTTTGTTTTTTTGTAAACCCTTTTGTATAATGTCCTAATATCCCATAGTACAAAACAGCTGAGGAAGAAACTACTTAGTTTTATGCAGGAGCTGGCTTCTAAAGACATACATTTCTGTGGTGCTGGAGAAAGCCTGAGGAGCCATGGGTGTAGATTTTGGTGAGTTTTGCTTGTTTCAAAGAAAAGAAAAAACTCTTGTACATCTGTAATAAAATTACTTTTGCCTATATATGAAGCAATGTTTGACTTGAGCTGAAAGATTATTAAGCAATCAAGTGCTTCTGAATAGCTATTAGAAAAAGTAATCTGGGCTCTCAGCTACATTTTCCCAGGTCTAAAGCTCATTTAATGTACCAGATTTGGTGACAGTGAAATCTGAAAATAAATCTGGTTCAAATTGCATGTTTATGCTGCCTGGTAATCTAACACAACACTGTCTTTCCTAAGCTTAAAGCTTCTATCTTGAAAAACAAAACCAAAACAAATCCACCTTGTTGGTCTGTATACAACAGTGTTGTGTGTATGAACAAATATTTTTTCTTACAACAGTAACTTTACATGGTTTAGCTGAAATATGCATTAATGGTTGCTGTTTGCATTCCCCTCCCTCTGTGCCCTATTTCCAAACAAGACTGTTGTTTATTCTTACAATAAGTAGGGAACTGATTAAGGCTGGATTGGTTTGGTTTGTTTTTTTTTTCCCCTCTTCACTATAGTGCATCTCATTTGTGGTTGCTTGGTCATCAGTAGCTATGAAAAGGCCATTCTCACTCAGAAAAATCAAGGGCTAACCACACGGCAGGTAGAAATCTTTCATGTTGACTTCCTTCAATGCTAACTTGTTTGCTTTTTCTTGTCAAAGTTTTTGACAGTGCAAAGGAGGACTAGCAAAATGTAGGTTTTTTTCTGTAAGATTTTTTTTATCTCAAAGCATATCTTATTAAATCTGTGTTATGGTATCAACTTTTATCCATCAAGACAGCATAATAAAGCAATCTAATTGCTGAAAATGTTAAGTATCTCTGAGCTGGAGTGTGTGCCATCTAGTGAAGCAGTGTCTAAGGAACATACTCCAACTACAAAAGGTAGTTTGAAGGCTTCTGTTTTATAATGCTGTTTGCATGCAGACCTTCGGGTAGTAGTAACTGACTGCTTGTGGTTATGCATCCTTAAATCTCATGGAATTCCTCTATTCTAAGGGTATAGCTGAGAAAACTGAATTTCCTTGCCTAAAAATAAAAACTTAATATTTCTAGGGTCAAAAAGCAAGGGGGTAAAAGTGGTACCTGCTACTAGAAAGAGGAGGAGTGCAGCTGGTTGCCCTGGCACTTTGGCCTTCACCTCCTCCAGCAAACTGGGCCAAACACCCCCATGGCCAGCTCTTGCTGACCTGGACCTGCTCTCCTACACAAGTGCTTTATATAAATACATTTAACAGTTAAGTACTTCTAAATTCTTCAGAACAAAGTCACGTGATGATCTGTCAAAACCAGAACAAACTTTTCAGAGAGTATAGGCAAATACAGAAGTTGGGAAAGTTGAGGTATTAATAAAAAAAATCTGAAAGTTGAGGTATTAATAAAAAAGGGAAGGAATCCAGCTTTTGCAGTTACATACATCATTGATCTGGTAACTTGACCATGCGTGGATTTTTCAGTTAAAAAAAAGTTTATTCTAGAATTGTATTTCAATTCACATTAAAGCATTTGTCCCTGTTAATATACATGGTCC
Organism: Chaetura pelagica; assembly: GCF_000747805.2. NCBI lineage: Eukaryota > Metazoa > Chordata > Aves > Apodiformes > Apodidae > Chaetura > Chaetura pelagica. The sequence goes on along the minus strand of NW_009953205.1, from coordinate 3,205,545 downwards.
ATTTGTTCCTTACTGATTTTTCCGAAGTATTCTTAACTTTCCAATATGCTCTCCTGGCTACTAAGACAAAGATACTGAAAGTGCAAATTGAAAAGAGTTAGCTAAACAGTTTCATCATTCACTGTGAAAAATAAAACCATCTGTTATTTTCTGTTCTTTAAATCAATAACACTTTCCATTTAGTTATAAATGCCACCTGCAGTCTTACGGTATATAAAAGAGAAATGTCCTTTATTTTCTTCCCTTGTGTAACTTACCAATTAACGAAGAGTGACCTGTCAATAACACCATCATAACGGTTTTCTAGGAAGTCACTCACCAGATCTTCTGTCACTTTTTGTTGAGAGTAATTCAATTTCTAGAAGAAAATGTTCCATTTTTAATACAGGTCTACTTAACTATACAGAAAGGTTTTTAAAGAAGTCTGTCTTTAGTGCAGTCCAGGTCACACCCACAAACACAAGTAAAAGGCTTAAGCAAATATCCAGGCACTAGTTTTTCAAAGCACAATGTGTGTACTTGCTTTGGAAAAATAATTTTTAGCATGAGCAGGAGAGGGAGATATTTTTCTGATTCTTAACCCAAGAAGTCAAACAAAATCTCAACCCAGGCTCTGGAGCTGCAGGCAGTGGGACTTGAAGTCCTTCAGTGCCTCTAGAAAACAGCATAATAGCTTCTCAGTCACATACCTTTTTGGATTGTTGGAACTTTTCCTGATTTATTCTATAAATTCACAGTGCTGTGAGTTTGCATTGGGCTTGTATTTTTCTTTGGAGAAATTACTTTTGTAGAATTAAGTCACACTGACCTAATGGTCTTCAGCAATGGATTCTAATACTGTCCTGTAAATGAGGGTGATAGAAATGTAGCAGCTCAAAGTAATGTCTCATTGCATCCTTCCTAAGCATAGACTGCCTAGCACTTTGGGATTGTTTTATTATTGGATATCTTTGTATTCATAAATTTACAGTAAGTAGCAAATGCTTTAGCTATTTATCTCATTCTCTAAATTGATCAGTAGCCAGAGTCCTGTGTGCATATACACACTGGTAAGTGGATGTAAAATCTCATCCAAAACAAAAAGAACCCTGTTCTGACAAATTCTTCCTACTGTAGCACTTACTAAAGACAACCATTTGCTTCCACTTTCTGAAACAGAATGGTGAAACTAGCAATAAAAAGCAGAAGTTAAGGTTGTCTTGGTCACTGTTTCTGGGTGTTTGAGGAACTGCAAAGAGACAGCATGATAAAGCATGTTTTCCTAAATGCTATCTGCTGTGGTATTGCAGGATGGCAAAAGAATATTGACAAGGAGTGAATATAATTTAAAATTACCTGCTAACTTTAGAAATACTGCTTAATATACTGTGCTAGTTAAGATTACATTATGTCTAACCCACAAAATAGTCAACTGTTTATTAATTTTCAAATTATTCCTAAGGATTTGAAAGAATATGTTGAGCTTATAACTACATTTCTGATTTGCTTTCATCACATATTTATTTGGTCAGCAGCCATCCCCTGGGTCCTAGCTGTCTCATTTTTGGGAGCCCCATAGTATCTGAATGTTGAAATATTTTGCAAATAGGGTGATTTAGAAGTACCTTGCTGGGACCAAGTGCTGACACCCCTTTACTACTGTGAATAGTATAAGCATGCATGTACTGAAGGCAGATGCAGCACACATTAACTTACTAAGAGGAAGATGTAACCCCCACATGAGAACTATTCTTGAAGATTACTGTGTTCTTCTATTTCTGCTTCTTTTAAAAATAGTCATCTTTCCCTATGCCATAATGATTTGTGGCACTGGGTACTATGGCAATTTACACTGAAACACACATCTGAATTGTACAAAACAGACTTCTGTAATGCTTTACTGAATGTCATTTGTGAATGACATTGCAAGTAAATTTGGTATGAACACCCTATCTACAAATAGTTTAAATAATGTAATTGAAGCTTTTTTCTAATTTTCTATATTAGATTTTATCAGCTGAAGTGTTGCATTTTATTTTAATGAAAAACCTAAAAATATTTGAGAGTTATCCAATTCAATCTTTGGAAAGATTAGATTTGTGTGTTGTACTCTGCTTTTATATATTAAATATGTGGTATGATTTTAGAGCAGCTAGACTTTTTTTTCTAAGCAAGAGCTTAATGCTTGTTTGAAGAACGCTTTCCCAGAAGCAAGTAAAACTCTAAGAGATTGCCTTGTTCTAAGTCGGACAACATCATTTCAGATGGACCTTTGATTAAGGGCTACATTATTTCACAATATCAAAAATTTGCGATTATCACATACATGTAGGAAATTTATTGTAGATCAGTCTGTAGGTGAAAAAGATAAATAATTAAATTGACAGGTCAGGTGCTATCACTTTTTCTCACCCAGGACAGAACTTTGCACTTGGTTAGTCTCTTTGAGCAGGACTCCCAGCAATGGCAGGTGCTCTCCAGTAAGGGGTGGTAGCATCTGCCTTGTGAAAATCAGTTCTAACTGGACTTCAGCTGCACAGCACTCGAGAAGGCAGCAACAGAAAAAGGGGAAGTCTATACATAGCACATACAGCAGCTAATTAACTGGATTTTAATTTCCATATGCTATTTTTTCCTTTTACGTGCATTTTACTAGAGATGTGTTACGGTAATTAACCAGTAGTTTAAGAATAATCTGCACAACTGTGTACATAAAACACTTAGAGTGCTTTAGAAGTGTTGCTATTAGAAAAAGATTACTATGTTAGTCACATTGAATCATGCAGGAATTTTAGATCTTACTCTGGAATAACAAATATTTGTGGGTATATAGAAATGTTAAGCAACCTGTGTACTCAGAAGGTCCACTAAATTTTGATGCAGTAGTAAATAGAGTCCATCTGTTCTGAAACTACTCTGTGATCTCAGCAGAACAATGTATTTTCCATTTCCTGCAGTTTAAAGTCTTGTTTTCTCATCCAACTTTCAGTGAAGGCAAGAAATTCTTTTTAACAGTCATTTTACCAGAAGATCCTTTTTCTCCTCTCCCCTAAGAAACAGTCTGAGTATCTTATGCACTGCTTCCACCTCAATGCTCCAGAAGTTTCCTAGAGGCTTTTCAGATACACAATGTCTGAAACAGGAACAGGAAGACCTATGTAGGATTAAGTAACTTGCTCAAGACTGTGCATAGAAGTCTTGGTAGGGCAGGGTACAGAGGAACAGAGTCCAGCTCACTTGCTGCCCCATCTTGTGTCTCAGGTACGTAATCACTTCACCTCTGACTGTATTCCTCGTCTGCTTGTCCCAAAGTGCTGAAATTTAAGTTCTGGATTTAAATTCTTCCCAAGCTTCCCAATCCTAACAGCCCTAAAGCATCCTAATTGGCTGGGCAGTCTCAGTAAACACATTTCCTGTGTGCCCACCAGTACTCAAATGGGAGCTTAGAGAGCAAAACGAAGCTGCTGTGTTTGTGGTGTGTACAATGAACTGCTGCTCCCCCAGAGGGTCAATTCAAGCCTGTAACTTGTGCCTACAGAGTAGAGAAAATACCAGCTGGCTAGCAGGACACAAGTAAAAAGTGCTATATTTAGTTACTCGTGTATTATTGCAGTAAGGGTGCGACTGTGGGTGAGTAATGGGTGGTTGTCACTGCTGGGCACACGCCTGCCTGCCATGGGCTGCAGGCAGTCACCTGTGAATAACATCTCCCCAGATAAACTTAATCCTAAAATCCGTGGAAATCTGCATTTCTTTCTAATCCCTGATTACCTTACAATGAGCTTTGGATCAGACTATGTGTGGTAGAGCCAGGCTCGGTCTGAATTAGTGGCCAAACGTTTAATGCTTGATAAATCAGGTTATGGCAGGGGGATTTAGGTTATGGTTGGACTTGATCTTCAAGGTCCCTTCCAACCAGGATGATTGATTCTGTGACACGCCCGAGGCATCGTTGCCAGCCTGGCAAAACTCTCCCAAAACACACTGGGAGGACTAAAGCAGTAAGTAAGTGGAGGAGTGGGAAGCAGGTGCCACCAGGTGGCCTCAGGTGATGTCCTGCGAGGGACGGGTCCCTGATCTCCAGGGGTGCAACGTGGCTGCAGGGAAACCCAGAGTCTCGCCCGAGCACCCACACAGAGGCTGGAAATCTGAGTGTGCCTTGGGGTCCCGGGCAGGAGTTTGTTTCCACATCGCTGCACCGCGGGTACCAGCAGCTGATCACGCTCCCTCTGTTAATTGCTGGGGGGGGGTGCAGGGACG
>NW_009953205.1:3195696-3201157 GCF_000747805.2 Chaetura pelagica | reverse complement strand
GCCCGCTCCTCTTCCGCCCGCCGCAGGTGCGGGACCGCGAGCAGCCCCGAGGTGCCCCGGGAGGGCAGGCCCGGGGGTTCCAGGCCGCGAGCTCCCTCAGGGCCCCGCGCCGCAGAGCCCGAGATTCAAAGCGTCGAGGACTGGATTAGGTTTCTTGTCGGATGGTTATTTGCTACCCCTTATTACACCCCTTGATACGCTCGGGAGCAGCAAACAAATCTTCAAGGCCATAAACCTTTCTCCAAGTCTCTTTTGCTGCGGAAAGGCAGATTTGGTAAACTCTGAGGCCTGATAATTGTGCCCGTTTCTTCACGCCGGATGAATGGAGAAGTTATTTGCTGGGCTTCACTTTCGCGCAGTAATGCGCTCGAAAGCCAAAAGCTGACGCTTTCTGGATTCTTTCTTGCTTGTAGTTTTCTAGCACAATAGGGCTTTAAATTGCTGAAGAGGTACTTAAACATGAACGGAAAACTCGCGGTACCTGCAGAAGGTTGGCTCGTGTCTGGCTGCTGAGCAGGTAAGTCGCTCCTCGCCTCGGTAGGAAGTGTTACAGCGTTCCTGTAGTGAGTAGGTGCTCCTTGTTATTAAAGCGATTAAAACGTTTTAATACACACAGTACGATGTTTGATCATTATTGCTAGGATCTTATGTTTGCGGAAGGCAGATGAAGTGTTTAATTTATCAGGGCGGATCATCATCGACAACCCGGGACCATGCTAATCTCTGTTGAATTTCAGACTTTCTTTGCAAACAGTAATGATGTGGTGAGCAGAAGTGCTGAAGACTATCACAGACCCTTTGAAAGCATTTGTGGATACTAAAAGTAAACATGCAGTGTGATGCTTGAATTTGGTTCCATGTAGAATTCTGCTTGTCTCCTGATAGAAGTGTTGTGTTTTATCTGTGTTGTGAGCCTGGCACACTTGGTCATGGACCGAGACCACGCTGTGCTAAGTGCTGTGCAGATACACAGTGAGGGAAATCCACACAAATGTATCTGAAAACTGTGTTTTGTGGTTTATTGTGGGCAACAGTGTCTTGTGCTGGACACTCCAATGTGAAGATTTCTTCATAGTAGGGAATAAGAAGTAACTGTACTTGCATTAGTGACCTTGCTGCCTTGTGCTGAGATTATTGAGATATGGGGTTTCTGTTTGGTTGGGGTTTTTTTTGCAAGTGGGATTCCAGGAGAGAAAGTTTTTAGGAGAGTTTAATATTTGTGTCTAAGTCAGAATTAAATAAACTGTGTGGTTGTATGTGTGCTGGGGAGGTTTGTTTGTTTGTTTAAGTATCCTGACCTTTCAAATGCTGAAGTCCTCCTCTGGAAGGTTTTAAATTATCCACTACAGGTGGAAAATTAATGTATTGCAGGTCTATGTTGAAGACCCATGATACAGGGTGCTCATGGAGTGCTTGTGTGCATAGTGAACAAAGTACTTTTGAAAAAAGTCTGATTTGCAATGTTTGATATTAAACCCAGTATTTGCCAAAGTCACCAACACATTGACAGTTTCCCCCTATTCAGAAATGTAGAATGGAAAATGAGGAGTATGTGGAAATGCTGCTCAGAAAGCAGTAAGCCAGTACTGATTTCTAACGGCCTTCCCGAAACTCACTAACAGCACTTAGGGTCATTGGGGGTTCTTGTAAAGCAGCCATTAAACATCTTAATTTTTTTTCTTAATGAAGCTAATGTCAACACCATTAAGAGTAAACAAGGAGGATACTTCATTCCCTAGAGTATTTACGTTTTCATAGTTTGTGCTAATTGATAAAGCAGGTGCTGGTTGAGAACTAAGTAGTTAAGGTGTTAGCTTAGAGGCAGATGATTGTTGTCTTCTGTTAATGTGGGTATTTGTGTAATTGCCAGTTCCTCTTAGATTAAAAAAAAAGACAATATTCCCCATGAAATTATAAAAACATCTCTAAATGGAATGTCAAGATTTATTTTTGGGTTACATCTTTCACTTGGATTTGAAAGTACAGAATTTATCAAAATTACTCGTTCTGATGAAAACTGGGACCTGGCTGCGCCAAAGATCACTGTTTCTTCCTCTAATTAGAGCCCAATCAGCATTCAGATGCTTAAATGCTGTCTCTGTGAACAGCAGTTTGAGGAGCTAACCCATTCTTTCAAAAAAACAAATGCTGCATAAATGGTGAGATAATCTATTAAGCTAGCATCTGCAAAGTTTCAAGATGATTATTTGCAAAGTTGACAGGATGTTACTGTGTGAAATAGTTTGTAACCACTGTGCAGTTAGATAGTCTTGTATTCAAATAAGGAAGTACAACTTCTTCCTTAGATCATTAGGGTATGCTACATGAATAGTCCATATCTTGTGTTTGTTGAAAAACATATTTTGTATTTCACATTTTGAAAACACTAAAGACATTGATCAGGAATTTTTTCATATTCTTATTTTAAAAAACAACAACATCTTCACCTAGAAAAAATGCTGTCTTTAAAAAAAATAAAATAGGAGATTTATAATGCTTTTATCTCATTACAGAAATAATTATCATTATTATTTCCAGAGACTTGCAAATAACTTTAAATAACTTGCTGTTGCTTGTCATTTTCCTCTTATCCCATCCTTTCTTTCTGAGTTACCTGGAGTACGATGCTGGCTCAGTCTTGCAGTGCCAAAAGCTGCTGTTTCTTTCCTAATCAAGTCATTGCTTTACCTCAATGGCTTGAAGTATAATGGTATGAGTTTGTCAAAATGTATCCTTCAGACTTGTGTGTAGCCTGTTTTCAGTAACATTTCACAAAAATCAAATAAACCTCTTCTGTGGTAACCAGGCTGCTTGTTTGATTTTTACAGCATAGGCCCTGAAGTTCAGAGGCTTCAGGTCTGCTAGTGCTTTCAAGTTAAAGCAAAGTTAAAGCTGGCTCCCATGTGACTTGGAGCTGCACACACTGCTTTTCCTCAGAGCTTCCTGCCCAGCTAATGCTAAAATATTCCTCTCTTTAACAGCTGTACTGCAGTCCTCATTTCAGCATTAGAAGTAGCTTCTCATCTGTAATTAGAGAGTAGGAACAAATAGGGTGTCTTTAACTTCTGTTTCTGGGCATAAAACTAAGTGAATATACAATGCATTCTAGTTAAAAACAGAAATATCAAAGAATACCAAGGCTGTAACTAACGGCCTAAGTCAGAGAAAGGTGACAAGTTTCTCTGAATACAGTTGGCTGTTTCTGGCAACCTCTCCCTGAAGTGCCCCAGTGCTGTGCATGTGTCTGTTTTGCTGCAGTGTGTGTGATTGCCCTGCTCAGGTAGCTTGCAGGGCCTTCTGTTAAACTTCATTGAATGAGATAATTTTCACAGTCATTCTCCTGTGTCCTGCATCGCAGTTTGCTTAAGATTTGTTCTGTCTTCTGTCTGATGCAGAAAAGTCCTGTTTGACATGCAAGTTGTCACTCAGCCCACAACAAAAGGAATGTGTTTTTCTGAGATGATCAGCAGGTATAGCAATACATTTTTTTAATCGTGCTGCCTTGTAAAGGGCTGGTTATAAAGGCACAAACATAGTCTTGTAATATGACAAATATACAAATGCTTTTAAAGGATCTGGATTAAGTTGTAAGGTCTTGAGAGTGCATGCTTTATTTCAAGGAAGAACACAATATCCTAAGTGCTTAATAGGTAGATAAATGTAGAAATAGTCCACATGTGATAGTATAACTTTTTTGTTACTTTTCACTCTATGAAGTTATGTTAGGGCTAGTAATGGTCATTTAGCTTTCCAGTGTGTTGAATAAAATATTTCAGTAAGGTGGTCTTAATTTGTAGTATAGCCTGGGTTTTAGTAATTATTTACTTAATGTCCACTGCAACATAAGAATTGTGGTTTTTTGCTTTATATAAAAACAGAACACATTCATACAGGGGGGTTCTTTTAAAGAGCTACTTGATGATCAAACCACTTAGCAGTGACTAATTCTTAATCAGATACTCTTTTCCAGTGGAATGACAAAGCCCATGGAAGGGCTTGGGTCATGAGTGCATCTGGGAAGGAGCCATCAAAGGTGGTAGACTCAAGCAGACTGAGCTCACTTAAGTTTATTCAAAGTCAGTTGTAATTAATAGAAATGAGCAATAAAACTCTGACCATTTAAATAACAGATACTTTTAGCACCTGGTTCATGTCAACCTGAGTCCATCTGTTACAATATTTTAGGCAGAGCCTTCTTTCTGAAATAAGCCCAAACTTAGGTTGTGAGGGGAAAAAGCCAGATTGGGCCAAGTAGAGAGATTATGTACTTTGTACTAGTGCTTTCCTGTGTGTTTGTGTCTTTTTGTCTGTTATCGCTACTGAGCTTATGTGGGACTAAACAAACAAACAAAAAAATTCCAATAGCAGAACAGAATTTCAGTTTCAATTTCCTCATTTGAGAAGAAACTGGTTTATGGCTATCAAAACTTTCTCTCTTTCTGACACTTTATGCCTGATATTCTGCTCCTCCTTTACTGGTGGTTTCAGCCTGAGACCATGGAAATGGCTGTCATATCAATGCCAAGGAAACAAACCTTTATTTATTTGTGAGATACACATTTATTGTGGATAGCTGTACAGCTGCAGCTCAAATGGAGCCTGGCTGGGCATGGGAAGAGCCCAGGCAGTGTCTCCTCTGGTATGAACCCTCTAACTTTGAGCCCCAAAAATCTTCTTTTCTTCCTCTGAAATTGATGTAATGTGGCAGTCACTTTGCAATGTTGTGAGCTAGTTGAAGTTTGGGGATTTGGGATCTGATTTTGCTTTGTAGTATCCATGATCGAACAGGTTTTTTTCAGCAAGGGCTTGTGCATGTGCAGGAGGCCACAGCTGCTTTTGGGGATGTCCTAGGAACTTTAAATTTCTTTCTCCCCACTAGTTACATAAAAATGATGAATGATGGCTATGTAAAACATTATATTCAAAGTCATGTAAGAATATTTCTAGTAAAATATAAAGGCAGGAATAAATGCAATGAAGGGTGTGATTTTTATGGTGTAGCTAAGATAGCTCAAGGAGCAGCTGTCACTGAAAGTGGGCAGTGCTGCTCTCTTCCTGCCCCTGTGCTTCCACCCCTCCCTAAGGTCAGCACTGGTGCTCATCTGACCTGCTGGTGAGCTGATTCATGGAACTAAATGGGCAAAAATTTATTATTATTTTTTTTTCCTACTAGGATAACCTTTTTTTTTTTTTTTTTTAAGTTAGTTTGTTGTGGTTTTTTCCCCTCTGTAGGAACAGAACACCCAGGCTAGAGGAAGTGGCAAGAACACATTGTTGAACTTCTGGAGAGAGTTGGGGATAGTTCTCTTTGTTGGTGGCTGTACTACTTAACCAAGTATCAAGGTATAGTTCTGCAGAAGTGCAGCAAAGTGAGCTGGACTGAGTTTTGATTTGAGGTATTGCCAGCCCTGTTTCAGTACTTTTTAGGTAAGAGCTGTGCTCCTTTGCTTTACTTGGTCAG
>NW_009953205.1:3179920-3195267 GCF_000747805.2 Chaetura pelagica | reverse complement strand
AGCAGGAAATGGATGTGAAAATATTTCACTATAGTATTTTGTAAAAATCACCTGTAGTTTTTTTGCAAGTTCCTGGGGAGTATCCTGTTTTGGTTTAGTAGTTTTTACTTTTTATTTTTAGTCTTCTAATTGTAATATAATAACAGTCACAAGCCCTCCACTTCTTTTTTCCTCAGGATGCTGCACTTTTAAAATAAGGCAGAAGATGCATTGCAGTGCTATAGCCACAGTTATGTTGGCACATATTGTAGTACAGTTAAGAAAGTGCTATGTTTATTGCATGTAACATAGTAAAACAAAGTTCACAGCTGTTGGAAAGTAGTCAAAGTTAGGAGTTGCTCTGAGAAAGTGAGAATTTAACTTGATAACAGTATAAGCACCATGTTTAGCTTTCAAATAAATAGGAAAAAAACCAGTATGGTCACTTTTTAAAAATTATTTGGTGCAGTTCTTACAGTGCCACAACAAGCAAAATTCCACACAGGCAGTTTATTTTCCCCTGAGCTGAGTGTTGATTGCTTGCATGTTCAGAGCTCACTTGCAAAGTTGTAGAACATGATTTAATAACACTGGTTTGTCAGTGTGAGCAGAACTCCATGTGGGTGTTAATTGTTTCTAGTCAGGTGCAGATGGATAAATAATGTTGCTAGATAAAGGAGATTTAATTGCATTTCTTGAATAATAAGAATAAAGGGGGAAATTTTGTTTTTCAAGATTCTGGGCAGATTTAGGCAAGAATCAAGAGTTGTTATTCTCTTATGTTGGCTGTGTGTTCCATCACTGTTTATCAAGCATGTCTACACAGGAAATTTGGATGTAATTGTAGCTAAACTGGTTTGTCAGAGTAGTGTTAAATACTTGTTTTACATGTTGAATTAATTCTTGCCCTATGTTTATGCATGCTGGTGTATTTAGATATGCATTCTGCTGCATTTATTTTAAACTGCACTGACATGAATCTTTTATCAGGGACAGTTTGACTTGGAGTTGTCTCTGCTGCCAATAAAAATATGTATATATTTATATAAAGATACATATACATGTGTATTTATAAACAAAGAAAACTAAAGTGTCTTTCTGGAGGCTACAGAATCTAAAAGATGCTGTGCTTGTTTCTTTTTATCATTCTGATGGGTTCTCATCACTTTTGGTGTATCAGTATCTCAGACATAATTCTTTGAGCTTATGCATTTACAAGTTAATAACCAATGTTTTAAGAAGCACTTGCCAAAAAAACCTAACCAAAACAAAAAAACAACCAAACATTGCTTGCTGGTAAATCTGAGAAGCGTTGGCTGTAGAAAATGTGGTAAATCTGACAATTAGAAAGCTGGAAATCAGTTAATTTACTTGCTCATTTAAACCAAGGCAAGGATGAGGTAGCACTTCTCCACTGCAATGCATTCAGCATAGCTTTCAACATGCTGAGCAAGTGTTCAGTTGGAGCTGTTGGAAAGAGGGTGAGATGGTGCAGTTCTTAGATGCTATAAAAACATTCTCACTAGAAATAGAAGGACTTTAAAGAGGGGGGGGGAAAGTGAAGGAGTGGAAGAAGAGTTTAACTGTGGCACTGCCCTCACAGAAGTGGGATAATTGTGGTGTGCAGCTAGAGGAGACTTGATTATGTTGTATAATAATATTATAGTGAACTAGGGAAAAACTTGCCCTGATCCATGGTCAGGCTAGTTTAGTGATAACACTGAGATAGGGACTGCAGAGATACTGAGACGGGAAATGCAGCATATGTCATCTGGAAACCTAATGTGTTTTAAAAGCACTTTTTTCATGCAGCCACCTAACACATTGGAGATGAAATTGTTCAGAAATATTGCTTAGTTGCTGTGACCTGAACCTCACTCTTGCAGTGGTGGTCTAGCAGTGGGCAGGGGAAATGTGCAGACTGAGTGGTGAACAACTCCATCCTTCTTTTCAGTGTTGTGGTTAATTGTAGTAAGTTCTTTTTTTGTACGCTAGTTAGGGGTGTAACCACCCTGATTTGTGCTTTCTCTGCAAGACACCAGCTAGCTGGATTTGCATCCACCCCATACGTGAGTGCTTAGAGCACCTTGGAGTTCTGGATGCTGCTTCTCTGGGCTTGTACACTGAGCCTGGACCATCAGAACAAGTGTCCTGAACTGTAAAATCACTGCTGACTCTGCATTTGTTTAAACTTCTCCGGAGCCCCATCTGCCAGGAACACTGCTGGAGATGGCCGCTCAGCACAAAACAAACTATACTGCGTCCTCTTCCCTGAATCTCCCTTCTTTGGAGTGTTCTTCAGGGTTTCATTGACACTCTACAAGGCTCCCATGTCCCTGTTCCTGTACTTTACGCCCCAGTGCAGGCTTTTCTTTGCTTCATGAGAGGAATCAAAGTCTGCAGACTTTGATTCACTTGCTGTTCCCTCTGCTGGTGTGTGATCCTCTGGTCAGTCACAAACTCTTGGGTGGTCTGTTGCATGGTTACCACACAATTTGAGTTCAGACCTGAAAAACTGGTTTTATAGGCACTAACCGCCTGTTCTGCTAGTGAACAGCGCAGGTAATTCTGGATGTTTTTTGCTGATATCTTATTCAGCAGTGAAGGCTGAACACGGCTCCTCCCTCCATACAATGCCATATAACTGTCCTTCCTCACTGTGTTCACCTTCTTGAACAACAAAAAAAATACTGCATTTAAAGAGCTTTAGTAATGTCCAGCTGAACTTGGAACATGTATGTAGGTTCCTGTGATAGTCATCAGGAATTTGTCATTAGAGAGCAGAGCTGCTTATGATAGATAGCATTGTTTTCTCAGCCTTTTCCAGAAGTGTGTGTGGTCAGGCTGTGTGTGATCTTCTAACATACATTCTTGCATCAGGGAAGCAACTCTGTAACTAAAGTTTCTCTAGCGTTTAGACAATTATTGGGCAGGTAACAGATCTGCATTCTAACCAAAGAGGATAACTGAAGAAAATGTTGCCAGAGAACAACCTGAATTCCTTAGTTATTACCTGTGCATAATATTATCCTAAATAAGATAGATGTGAGACAGGTTATTCTGTTTGCCTTTACAGGAGACTGTGAATTTGTACATTGGCAATTATCATAGAAGATTTTACATACTATTAATTCTCACATTTTAACTGATCTACTAATTAATTTTTGTGACTGGGTAGTTAGTTTTCTTTACCATAGTAGCCTTTAAAAATATTATTTAAAATCTAGATTATTTGATAATTTGAACAGATGGTTTGTAGAACACAAACTGTGTTGTATGCCTTTTGATTGGAAATAAGATCTGTCAGAATGATCTCCAGATGTAGTTTTATGTAGTTCTAAGCGGCTTGAGTTGTCTGCCTGTATTTCCATAAACTATTCACTATTGTTAATTTTTTTCCTATATTGATATATAGCTAAAAGGATGGAAGGGTAGGTAACAGTGATTTTTGCCCAGCTGATCTTTCTCTGTTTAATGAAAATTTAGCCTTTTTTTGCAAAGTAGTAATCTGGGGGGCAGTACTTTTCTTGCAATATTAGCTAATACAGCTTTTGGTTATGAGTCATTATGGAAATTTTTAAAAAGGGGCATGTTAAGACTGTAAGGCTCATCTTTCCACTTACCTTATAAATTTTAATCTATTTCTGGCCTAAGCTGAGCTTTTTTCTGTGGTCAAGTGCTAAAAGCCTTGTTTAAAACACAATTTTGTGATTTAGTATCTGCTAAAAATGTCTGTTATTGCTAATGTTCTGATAAAGCACTAACCTCATAAGCTAGAGGGCTAAATTGTTCTTATGACTTCCTTCCTGTCTTAATGGAGAAGTCAGCAAACTTTGGAGTGCTTTTCTTGGGCCTACGACTTATATTTTTACATATATTTCCCCATAATAAAATGTGAATTTTAGATTTCGAAAACACAAGATGAAGGAATATATGGCTAAGGTTATAAGCTATGCTTCTGGAATATGCTATATGGTTTTGTATTGATGCGGTTACCTTGGTTCTGTACTTTACCATAGCTTGTTTGTGCAAGAGACTAATTTCTAAACAAGAACTAGAGGTGCAGCCTTCTCAAAGTTAGAAGTGTTATCTACTTTTATTGATGAGCTTCCCAGCTTTGCTTTTGTTTGACTTTGGCTAGAATGAGAATATACCTTTTTTTTTTTGTTGTTTGGGATTTCTTGACCTGGATTTACCATGTCATCTGAGTTCCTTGATGTGTCATTCACTGAATGTTCCCTGTTCCTTAGACTGACCTCTCCATTATTGCTGTAGGGTTGTAAAAGGAGGGCAAACTGGGGGAAAGGATCTGATCCAGGTGTAGGACCTGGGGATGTCACGCACAGCCGTGATGGAAATTTCTTGGGAGTGGGCAGGGCTCCACTCCAGTGCCACAATCTGCCTTCACAGTATAAACTGCAGGAACCACTGGAATTACACACATGTAGCAGTACTTGATTCAGCTTTTTTTCCCTCACAGTTATGACTTATATATATTCCTTTTTGTTTAAGTTGTCTTTCTAAACACATTTTTGTGCTATCTTCCAGGCTTCATCTTAGCCAAGGGAGGAAACTTTATGGAAAATGTGTAATCAAACAACACTTAAAATAACGTGCTAATTATTATATTTGCTGTCATTAATATAATTTTCTGTCAATCTTAATATTTGTTTATTGTGGGCGACTTGAATCCTTGCTTTATATTCACAGTACAGATTTGTTTCCAGCTGTGATGTTGATAAAGCAGACATTTAGTATTCATAGTACATGTAAAACATCTCTTGTACTTGGGATGCTTGGTTTGCAGCTTTGATTTGACTTTTTTTTACTTTATTTTGCTTTGTACATCTCCTGTCTAAGAAGTCAGGATTTAATTGTTCAGTGTTTTGGGTGAAAAGTTCAGTGCATGTTAGTTTCCGTATTCATTGTCCCTACCTGTTTTCTAAATATCAAAACTTTTTCTTCATGCTTTCTTTATCTGTGCTCGATAACTGCTACTGACATTGTACAGTTTATTTCCCAATGGGACACTTTTTTCTTTTACCCCACTGTTTTGTTTTTTGGAACATCACTTGAACTGTTAGTACCTTTCTTGCAAATCTGCTTAGTCTCCACACATACCTTTTTTAAACTTGATCTAAATCTGAGAGTTTGTGTGAAAAAGAGTCTTTTTCTATGCTTGTCACTGAACATATTCAAGCAGTTGTGTCTTTTTGCAAAAACACTGAGCAACTATAATGTTTTAAAACCTAAGATATTACTGTTGGCTTGTATTAAATTTCAACTTGTTTTCTCATCTGTTTTTTGTACTTGTATATGCTTGTATGTATACTTAAAGAGATGGTGATGAAATTATTGGTATAATCCAACATATATGTGCCTGAATACACGTATCATTAAGCAGTAACTACATTCAGTAATTTTAAGGAGTTGATTAGAATTTTTTTAACAAAAATACATACCAGACATTTTCACTTAAATTTTGTCCTTTCCCTTCCTCATTTCTGACTTCTGGTGTCTGTGTGCCCAACCTTAACATGGTGATAAAGTCTGTTTTATGATTGAAATAAATGTTACAGCATTTTTTTGGCTGTGTGTAATAGATAGTATAGCTTAAAAATGTAGATGTGCCTGTTTCATGCATGATTTAGGTCAGCAAAAGGTTGCATGTGGCTTATGTTTTCCTTACCCTGAAGTATTTGGCTGTTAGCTGCTGGATGAAGTGGGCTGACTCAGTGATAGAGATGAATAAAGGATTTGTGATATTGTGCTTTATATTTTATTTCATGGGTTCTGCTTAATTTATTAAATTTTTGCCTTTGAGATAGTTTCTCTTTCAAGCATGGTATTTCATGGTGAGAGCTTGTGGAAGTCAGTTAAATGACTCAATTTAAAAGCAACAAAATTGTCTCAGGGGAATGTTAGTGTAAATGTGGTTTTTGGATTTGTAAATATTTGGGGAGCATGCTACTTGAGAAACACTCTACAGTCTTTTTCTTATTGGAAATTTACATGTCTTTCTGAACTGGTATTTAAATGCAAAAATCCTTGTTTCTGAGGTTTGCTTAGGGATGGTGTGTAAGATATATAAAATATGTATTATGAAATGAAAAATGGTCACAAAATGATTGATATTTTTTCATCTTGTGCACTTAACTCCCTTTTGACTAAGAGCATGAGCAAAGCTTTTTAAATAGTTCTTTTTATCTTGAAACCCCCTCAATTAATCCTCCCCTGTGCTCGAATACACATACTTTTCGTGTACATCTTACTGTGCAACAGCTGGAAGTTGTAAATAAAGAACTCTTTTTTACTTCCTCACCTCCACCCCCCTTTACCCTCCCCCCCCATGAAATGACTGGGTTTTTAGGCAGAAAACTTGAAGTGTGATTAGTGGTGGAAGCATAAATCTGACAGACAAAAGATATGAATAGTGTTCATAGTGTGATTCTAGCAAGTTAGACTTTTTTCTGGGTTTTTCTTTCTGCAAAATGCTAATAAAAGTAGGAGTACATGAGGTTTCATTTACTGATCTTGGAGGCCCCCAGACAAAAGTGGGAAGAGTTCTGCATATTAACAATAATTTGGCTGCTGGGAGTTGCCCAAGTACTGGCAGTATGTTCTTGCTTTTACTGAAAAATGAACTAGCAGTTCTCTTTTTTTTTTTTTTTTTTTTTTTTTTTTAATAAGTGTAAGTTGGCTTGGATCTTTCTCAGCAGCCTGTTGTGAAAGTCATCACTTCTAATAGCACAGTACTCCAGGGACTGCTGCAGGGCATTGACTGCCTCAGTACTGACTCAGAGCCTAAATCGTTGACACTGCTCATCTAGAAAAATGATGCAATTATGACTCTCTTCCCCAGTCTGGGAAAGCATCTTGGATCTCCTCATTCACAGCTCCTGTTTTCAGAGATGGGGTGAGTCTTCCCTCCTTGCCTATATTTTTTGTTCCCTGTTCTTTAAATTCTTGAATATTTCTTGGAGTTTATGGACTGAATAAACTGTTAATGACTAGTATCAGGTATTAAGACAGAGAATTTCAGGTGACTCTGACTACTTGGTTAGCTAAGGCATTGAGAGTTCTGATTTCCTCTGATAATTTCATCTTTACTATTGCTGGCCCCTTCCTAGCATCTCTCCGGGCTGTCCCTCGTCTCTGGGCACATGTAGGAGCACAGTTCCTTCCTGCAATGGCTGTGGCAGCATTTTCAGGTTAAGGAGCTCCTTCCTGCCCTGGTCTCCTTGATCTGCCTCTGCTTTTCAGTCAGACCCCCTCAGTTGTGCCAGCCACGCTGCTCACAAAGCTGTACTGCCCAGTCATTGACCCTGTCTGCCTTTTAGGAAAAAAAGTTAAAAAAAAGTAGGAGACTTAAACGGTTATTTTTTTAACTGATCTGAGTGTGTGGGCATAGAAACAGTGACATGCACATAACAAAGAAAGTGTGTAGTGTGGACAGGATAGGAGTGGGGAGGGAAAGGGGAAGAAGAGAAGGTTGAACAAATATTACTGGAGAAGCCCCTTTTGCAAAGCTGTAGACAATACCTGTGGGTTTAACTGTTTAAAAGGAGCAGCAAAAGCTTCCTCTCTGTATTTCTGTTCCTTAAACTAATTTAAACTCTGTGTGTAGAGAGTGATGATTTAGTAATAAACATGTATTTGGTGTAGTAGATACTTATTTGAATGCATCCCTGTAGTAATACCTCTGGCTTCACTCACAGGCTCTTCTTCTGTTGTATCAGGGTTTGTTTGCTTGAACAATAAGAAATAATAAGAAAATAGAAATAAGGAAGTGGTAGTAATGATGCATGTATCAGCTTGAAGCATATATAAATGGTAGAGGTTGTGTTAACAATGTGAAAGGAATGAAAGGAACTTAATTATTTCATCCACTGTTTTGTCTTGCTGTTTGCCATTGCTCAGAGATACTGGTTTCATTGAAAAAACTGGAGTCAAATGAAAGATTTCCCTCCTTTTGTAACCAAATTTACAGCACTGATTCACTGTGTTGGTTTTGTAACCACTGTTACTGTCAGTGGGAGTAGAAGGACTGACCTGCTATCCTTAACATCATGCATTCTTATTTAATTTAGTATTTATTTTTAAAAATACAATAATATTACATGATAACTTCATTATTATTTTATGTGATATTTAAAGCCCAGCATTGTACTTCCTGCTGCAGCTGAACAGACATTCTCCTTCAGAGATTATATCAGTTTCTGGAAGGATTGAGATTGAAGTCCAACAAAAGATTAAGTGCCAAATAAGTTGTTTACTGTAATACCTTGTTATAGTCCAAAATTACGTGTCTTATGAGATAAGTTTGTAGAGTTTTATATTCCTAAAATGTCTTGTGAGTGTTCATTTATTTTGCTCGCACCTTTTGTGGGTGGATGATGGTATTAGGTCAGTTCCTTTGGGAGAGTAAAAGGGATGATACTACACACTCGGAGCCAGCCAGACAGCAGGAAATCTGTCGGAGAGCCAAAGGTTAGAAAATGGGTTTTGCATTCTTTGCTTTAACCACAGTGTTCATTTTTCTCATACAGGGCTAAGGGCTTCAGAAGATTTTGAGAATTTATGTGTGCACAGGATGGAAAGAAAGGATTACAGGCGAGAAAAATACCTCTGGAATTTATTATGCTTTAAGAAGAGGATGTGGTTGTTGAAATAGTGTTCTTTGGGTTTGGGCAATATTTGGATTTCAGGTCTGCTCTTAAACGGCTGAACAACTTCAGTGCAAATTGAAAATAATCAGAATTTTGAAAAACAGGGAAATGCCTGTGACGCTAATTAAAGGAGCAATTTGTGCTTCCACAAGCATTTCCTGATCTACCAGATAAGATCTGGCCAGTGAGCTGTCCAGCCTGTGTTTTATTCCCAGATCTGCTCCTGAAGTGCTTCATAGCACAGGTTTTGGTTGAGCACCTTCCCTATGTGTGGCTGGATTTCTATGTAAAGTCTTTGAATTGTGAATTATCTTTTAGGAAACTGCCACTGGGTCAGATCTTAGGGCTATGGCTTAAGTCCATTATATTTTTGAATTTTGTTGGTGTAAAGTGTTCATAAAAACTTATCATTTCTTCCCCTAATATTAAAAGAAACTCTGCGCTTTTATGGAAATTAGTTGTATAGTTTAATACTATTGTCTTTAAAAAGGATCTTGCTTTCTCCCAGTTTTGAATTGTTACCTCCTAGATTGTAATTTCTGAGTTTATCAGTTTAAATTTTTTATCTCATTATGTCATTTGATCTGTGTGTAGATCAATAGTTTTAAGTCCACTTTTGCAATGTTTTCTGTTGCCTTGAGCTGATCCTGTGGGGTTTAAACTGCGTAGTACTTTTCATGCAGGCTAGTTTTTGGTGTATATACCTGTCATTACCAACCGTGTGGAGGTACACGTGCAAGCCAGACAGTAGTAAGAATGTGCTGAGAGAGAAAGAGCTGTAGACCCACTCTGAGTTTGGTAAATAGTTTCCGCTAAAGCTGGAGAGCTGCAGCTGCAAGAGCAGAAGCCATGTGTTACTTGGAACAGCCTTACAGTAATGGTGATTCTGGGTTTGTATTTCCTTGTTAAAAAGAAAAATATGCCTTTTTAGTATATGAACTACTGTATCCTAAGTTCTTAATTCAATTGTTGTAGCGGGTAGAAAACCTGTAAATACTGAAACTTAAAACCACTTCAGCATTGCTACATGACTTTCAACCTGTCAGAGAAAGGAAGATTGTATCAGAAACTCTTTATGACCTTCTCAGCAGTACTTTTAAGATTGCCTCTGCATGGGTGTGTTATTACTTCAAACTTCCCGCATTCAGCAAGTAGTTACTGCATTAATTAAATGTTGCTTCTTAGACACCAGAAACCAGTCTTTTGTCTACAAACCAAGTTTTCTAGACATCTCTAAGGAGTGGATCTCATTTTACGTGAGTTTATAAGACAGTGGTAGCAAAGTTCAAATGCAGCAAGAGGTAAAATGAAGAAGGGAACTGAGGACAGTTCAATGAGTTGTAACATGTACAGTCAGCGTGCCCCTTCATGTTGTAATTTAGGAGCTTTAAAATATCTTTTATGGGAGAAATGAATACACTCTTGATTCTTCCTGTGATTTTAAATGTAATTTTGAAGGTGGTATGGGAGAGAAAGTAGTACTAGTTTTATCTAATAGTGTTTGGTTTCTTCTGATTTGGTTAGATTTTGTGTTGGGGTGTTGTTTTTGTTTGGTTGGTTGGGTTTTTTGTGGGTTTTTTTGTTGGTTGGTTTTTTTTTGTTCATGAGTATTTGTATTGTTTCTACAAGAAACTTTCTTGGACATTTCTGAATAAAGTAAACTTTAAGCCAAGCATTAGTTCAATTTATATTTCTATATAATATAACATAGGATAATATAAAAGTGAGTTTTAGAAGATCTGCAAGTGTTAGCCAAGCAGCAGACAGAAGCATCTTAGTATTTATCATATTTTTAGGTTGATTGATACATTTATTGTTTATTTTGTAAAATACAATATGAAAAATATTTTAAGCATTTCTGAAGAATATTCTTAAATATGACTACATGTAACTGAGGGGGAAGTAACTTTAGCAGTGTTATAAAATACTGTCTGAAGGATCTACCTGTTAAGATACCGTTGAAGTGCTGCATAATATTTTAATTACAAATTACATTTTTATTTTAAAATACTTTTTTTTTTTTTTTTTCCAGTTAAAAGTATTGTAATGAAATGTGGCTTACAGGTTTGTTTTAAAATACTTTCAAACACATACTGGGTACACATTATGCCACTATATTTTGCCCAAAAAGGCTTCAAATGAATGTAATTTCAATTTCAATTCAGAATTATTAGTGAAGTTGTTAAAAAATTATACAAGACAGTTCCTGTAAAATTTTTTCAATTCTCAGTGTAGACATGATTAATTTGAACTGAATTCAGTTTTTTTGTACTGTTGTAGCTGTTCAAATTGAGCATTCAATTAGATCTTCAGCAGTTTTAATGTTGCTGGTTTTCCTACTAGCAGGGTAAGCTCTTGAGACTCATGGTGACTTTGTACTTTTTGGTTAATAAATAAACTAAGCAGGTAACCAGAAGCCCTTGGTGCACTCCAGTCTTTCTTTCCAGAGGTTTATGGATATGTATCCTGAACAAGTCAGAAAGTCTGAGTAAGGACGAAGTGAACACTTTTAAAAATAGTACAGAAAGCTCTTATAATTAATAAAAAAATTTCTACTGATGTATAAAAAATGAAGCTACTGGCCAGTATACAAAGTATATCTCATAACTGGATCAAAATACAAAAGGGAAGGAGATTGCTTTTTTGAAAAAGAAAAAGGAGCTGTTAACTTTTGTATAATGTTGATAACCACAGTGAAATCTGCTTTAGTATGCTTGTGAATGTCCTGTGAATGGATGTCTTGAATAAAAACAAGACTCAAGAGATTTAGAAAGTAATTCCTCTAAACAAGTGTTATGTTTTAGTATGATACATCTGGAATTTCATAATGCAAAAATAATCCATCTTTCTGTTCTGAAGTTTCTGTTATGTGAAATTTGTTGTTTCTTGAAGATAATGAAGTATCCCTAAAATTAGAGACTTATTGTCATGCTCTTTTCTTCTTTCTGCTCTGATAGTCCAAACCTAAAAGACAGTTGTGCAGATAGTAATGGACAGAGGTGTTACTTAAGAGCAAAAGGAATAACTTTTTTAATACTGCAGGGTTTTGTGGGTTTTTTCCACTTTTAAAGAGTTTTAGCTTGATGAAGTTTATACACTTTTTAAAAAAAAACACATTATGAACCAGCTCTGTGCTGCAGGTGCAGCATCGATTCAGCAGCTCAATATTACACAAATTACCATTTGGTAGGTGTAAAAAGCAACTGCTGTTATAGCAGCAAGGTGCAGTGCTTGTAACATAACTAGTTAAATGTTCTTCAGTCAAAATGAAAATAGCCTGCAAGCTGTTGCTAGGGAAATAGTTGCCTGTGGTTAGTGTTAAATGCAGAGAGATTTGTCTGTCTTGCAGATCAAAAAATGGTTCAAAGTACGTAGTCTGTGTATCACTTCACTTCCGGAAACTTGCTGCTTATCAGCAGACAGGGCTCTGCCTCTGAGGAGTTTCAGTTACAAATACTGAGAGAATCAGAGAGAGTCTTTCTTTTTTTATTTCTGCTTATCCCCCCTTTGCATTTTGATGTCAAGTATTTAACTTACTAGTTTTCTTTGCTTATAATGTCTGTGTATGATAGGAAGTATACTATCCTCAGGATGTGATCCTGAGAACACTTCTAGGCGAGCAGCAGTTTGATACCTCTGCAACCGAAGCAAAGAGAATTCTACATAGAACTGTTTATGAGATGCTCTGCTGAAAGTTATGGTTTCAGGCACATGATTAAAAAATAGAATATTTTTTAAAAACATCAGTGAAGCTTCATGAATTTGGCATAGTCTTTAAATTAAAATTAAATTAAATTAAAGCTAACTGGGTACAATGCAAGTACGAATTGCTACAATTTAAACACCTTAATAAACATTAAAACCAACAATTTTAGGTCCTATAGCTCCTCTTCAAAGATCTCTGAAGAGAGCTCTTCTTGGGATGGTTTGAAAAACTATCATAGTACTTTTTTCTGAAAGGCATGTTGAAATTTCTGGCACATCCTAACTATTTTTCCAGCTGTGTATCAGTAAGTTGCTGTTCAGTATTGCTCTTCAGACAGCACTGGTCTGTTTCAAAGGAACAAGAGGCATCTCTGTGCTGATAACCAGGGACTCTTCCTTTATACTGGGTACATAATAAGGTGAAAGTAAAGAAACATCTTATTTGGGTATTCCGTATTGAACATGTAACGGAGGTTAAACCGTCTTACTTTTATCTGCTTTTACACATGCAGAGACACAGCAGATTTGTATCTGACTTTTCAGATGAACATCTGCTAGATGTCTTACTGTTTTTTCTTCTCTCTCATCTGTCTTTAAGGCTGCCAGAATGCTTTGTCAGGATCTTGACCTTTTTCTTAAGAATCACCTCAATTTTCCACTTCACTTTTATAGATACTGATGCCCATTGACCTTGGCTGAGTGGAGCTAACTCCTGGGCAAAAGGTAATGGAGTTTGATCACAAGCGTCCCAGGGTTTAGATCTGAACCTGGGTGTTTAACCCCCTCTAGTAAATGGAGTGCCTATTTTGACTGGTGATTAAAATAGTTTGTATATCCTAGCAGAAATTTAACAGAAAACTACTATAGGTTTATTTGAATTATTTTTGCAGTAAAGTTCTTCACATCCACTCTTATTTGGGCAGTTTCACTTGCCTTTCAGTTTCCAAAGTGGGTTTCCAAGGCAGAGCTTTGGGGTGAACAACAAAGTAGATGTTGATATTCTCCTTTCCTGGCACAGTTAGTTAACTCATATCAGGTTTCCCACAGACTGCTTAATTCCACTTTCCTGCTCTGGGCCTCAACTTCTCTGGGTCATTGTTTCAACACTCCTGTATAACCCTTTGCTCCCTTTCTTGGTTCCTCTTAATTTCCTCACTAGCAGTTGTTAAGCCTTTAACCAGACCTGCAAGTTGCAGGGAGGGAATGGTTTGGTTTTTTTAGCTGGTTTTCTTTGCCATATTGTCATATTTTCTGATCTGTCATCCAAAATCCCAAACAATATTTTATGCTGGTTTGAACGATATTTTATTAAAGTTTTTATTCCTGGGGTGTATTTTTAGTTGTTGATATTTGATTTTCTGTGTAATAATATGTTAAGGCTTTCGTTACTAAGTATGCTGTAAAAGTTAGTGAAACATTATCCTGTTTTTAGCAGAGTATCCTTTGATATCCCTCAGGCCTTGCTTGAAAAGCATTGGGATCAGTTAGCATAAAGATGATACTTCATCAGTCTATAGCCTTCTTTTTAGACATTTCCATCCATGATTAAGTATTTCAAGGTATATTCACATTGCAACCTGCCACAGCATAGTTAAGAACCTTTTCTTCCATTGATTGTCTGGGTAAAAGGTTCTTAATATGTGGAAACAGATTGAGTAGTTTTTTGTTGTTTGAACTAGGAGGGGAAGAAATAGAAACATGAATTCTTGCAGTGATCCTTGAAGTAAAGATTCCCTGTCTTGTTTCATGTTTGTGTGTGTGATACATCAGAAGATTTAATGTCAAGGATCATATCTGAGTGGGCTGCACTCACTCTACTGCTGGAGTTTCAAAATCATTATACAGACCATAGTGGAGTGGAGAAACACAACTTTTGCTGATGAATTCTGTGGCCTGTAATGGTAAGCAAACAAGCACATATATTTTTATCAGTAGTTTCAGTAAGATTTAGGACCATAAAACCCCAGGGTAATTTGTTTTACACAGCTCAGCATTACAGTCCAGGTAAAATGTGCTTTCTCAATGACTGCACACAGTCCTGGGCATTGCTAAGAAACTGGTTAGGGACAGGCTTTCCAAGGGTAGTGGCTTTGTGCTTTGCCATCTTGGAAAGTACTCCTGTGGACTTCATGTTGCTCTGAGGCAGTTCCTGTATAGCTTTTTAGAAAAATGGCTTTTGCTCTGTCCTGAAGTTTTGCTGTGGCTACCATATTATTTCAGGTTTTGGTATTACCTAGTTCTGTTTTAATACTAGTTAATTTAGAGGCAATATTGGCCCACTGATGAATGAGGTGGGAGCCCTGGTGACAGAGGATATAAAGAAGGCAGAGGTGCTGAACGCCTTCTTTGCCTCTGTCTTTACTCCTGCAGGATTTCCCCATGAGCCCCAGATTCATATAGCCTCAGAAGAAGTCAAGATAAAGGAGGAGTTTGACATGGTAGATGAGGATTGGGTTAGGGATCAGTTGAGTAATCTGGACATCCATAAATCAATGGGTCCAGATGGAATGCACCCAAGGGTGCTGAGGGAGCTGGCGGAGGTCATTGCTAGGCCACTCTCCATCATCTTCGGTAAGTCATGGGTAACAGGAGAGGTGCCTGAGGACTGGAGGATAGCAAATGTCACACCAGTCTACAAGAAGGGCAAGAAGGAGGACCTGGGTAACTATAGACCGGTCAGCCTCACCTCCATCCCTGGAAAGGTGATGGAACAACTTGTTCTTGTCACTATTTCTAGGCATATCAAGGACGTGGGGGTCATCAGGAGCAGTCAGCATGGTTTTATCAAGGGTAAATCATGTTTGACTAACCTCATAGCCTTCTATGAGGAAATTACTAGGTAGATAGATTATGGCAGAGCGGTAGATGTGGTTTATCTTGATTTCAGTAAAGCATTTGACACTGTCTCCCACAGCATCCTTGTAGATAAGTTGATCAAGTATGGGTTTGGCGATCAGGTAGTGAGGTGGATCAAGAACTAGTTGAAAGGAAGAA
>NW_009953205.1:3126081-3179736 GCF_000747805.2 Chaetura pelagica | reverse complement strand
TACCCTCAGCAAGTTTGCTGATGACACTAAGCTGGGAGGAGTGGCTGACACACCAGAAGGCTGTGCTGCCATTCAGGGAGACTTAGACAGGCTGGAGAGTTGGGCGGGGAGAAACCTGATGAAGTTCAACAAGGGCAAGTGTAGAGTTTTGCATTTGGGGAAGAGAAACACTATGTACCAGTACCGGTTGGGGGCTGAGCTGCTGGAGAGCAGTGTAGGTGAAAGGGACCTGGGAGTCCTGGTAGACAGGAGGATGACCATGAGCCAGCAATGTGCCCTTGTGGCCAAGAAGGCCAATGGCATCCTGGGGTGCATTAGAAAGGGTGTGGTTAGTAGGTCGAGAGAGGTTTTCCTCCCCCTCTATTCTGCATTGGTGAGGCCGCATCTGGAGTATTGTGTCCAAAACCCACCTGGATGTGTTCCTGTGTGATGTACTCTAGGTGACCCTGCTCTAGCAGGGGGGGTTGGACTAGATGATCTTTCGAGGTCCCTTCCAACCCCTAAGATTCTATGATAATTGGACTTAGTGTTAGCAAACCCAAAGGATAAAGCTCCTTAAGAAGAATTTAATTAATGTCTTTTCATTTTGGCTCACCTGGCAAAAGCCAGGTGTGATACCCCTATTTCCCACGAAAAGTTTGCTTTACAGGTTGCAGGTTTCCGGTACTCTGTTGAGGGTTGGGAACAACAGGGATAGCTGACAAGAAAAGCTTTAAAAATGGTAAGATGCAAGTTAAGACGAGACGAGAAAAAGTATAGTGTTTAGGTCTGTGTTCAGACTTTCTATTATCTTAGTAGACAAACAAAACTTGGCATGGAAAAAAATATCCTGTGAGACATGTTGGTTTTCTGTGGAAGCTCTTGCTGCTTCTGCACAACTCAGCTCTTTCAGTGATCAGAGGGGTTTTACTCAGGCACTCATGAATGCTTGATTCCTTTGGGATGTCATCTAGATCACTGGAAAATACGTATACAACTCCTAACAATTTTAAAGTGTGTGTTCCTGTCAAGTAGGACTGAAAAATAGAAGATTTCAGAGGCTTGCATTCCATTATAATTGTTTTATTTCATAATGTGTCTGAAAAGGTATTTTCTTAAACCCAGTGTTAAATTTTTTAAGACTTTTTAAAAGGAATTGTGGGTTTGACTGCTGTTGTGTCCTGAGGTAGGATATGACTGTAGAAACAAGTCTTCTATTAGAAGCATAGATATGCCTCCTTGGTGGTATTTTTAATACTTAACCTCGAAGGGAGGAAACTTCCTTATTGCAAGTGTTAGTTTTAGGTTTTTTGGCTGTCAAGTACGGATGTGGTGATGTATCAAATGTTGAGTAGCTGACGTGAATAAGTTTGGGGAACAGTAAAACTCCCCTGTAATAGTGTACAGAAACAAGATTTTTAAAATGTGTACTTGTTAGAGAACTCACACTTGAAGTACTCACATTTAAGTAAAGTTGGGGATTGAATTTAATCTGTCTCCTTTTCTTCCCCTTTGTTTCATAAATGATATGAAGGCTTTACTTTCTTAAAAGGCATTTTATACCATAAATAGAATATTTGTACTGTAGTATCACCCTGCAGCACACTGCACAGGTCCTGCTGCACAATTGTGTTCTTTCCATTTTCTATCTCTAGGCCTTGCGCTGAGGTTTTATTTCCAATGTGAGGTTGTCATGGGTCTGATCACTTTGAGAGGAATGCTAATCTGAAGAATGATGCAGGTGATACTGTTGACTAAGCAGAAGTTCAGACAGAAACAAGCGTTTTGGCCTTTGGCAGCAGACACAAGTGATGTTGTTTTTACATTGTGGTTTACTCTTGCATTTTGGCTATGCTGTTTGGCAAAATGTATTTTTTAAAAAATAATTGGTTCTGTAATAGAAATCTGTACTGCTAACAGAATGCAGTAGGAATATAGTGCAGATTTATGCTTTGAGCAGCCTTAGAGGTCTGTCAGTGACACATATTCGGTGTACATGTCAACATTAGTTCACCCAGAAAATTACAGACTGGGAAAAATAAAATCAGATTAAACCAAAGTTGTTCTTGACATCAGTGCATTAGTTAAATTTCAGCTGTACATATGAATGTCTGCTCACTTCTGGAGGTACTGCATATAGGAGAGAGAGGTTTTTATATTTGAACTGCCTTCTCCATTTTACTGGTTTTAGTTGGACTGTACCTAAATAGCAAGGGATTTCTTATCTTGCTCAGGACAGGCTTTATCTTCTTTCCACCCATAACATGGCCCTTATCCCTTGCCATATTATGATTGCACCTGTTCTGTGCAAATACACTGTTTACCCTAGAGGTGGGAAAGATGCATGTTGAACTGTATGTTCAACTATGTTGAACTGTAACACTCCCCCTAAACAACTATGTGAAACAAGGAAAAAAAAATCAGAGTAATGTGTGCTGCCCATTACAGACCTATTCACGGTGATTTTGCTTGTTTTATTTCAATTAATTTTTTTTTGTTATTTTTTGAACATCCATTGGCATACCTAGCCATAGTTAGGTCAAATTACATCTGGTACCCTGGCCTTGTCACATCAGCAATCTATACTTCTTGGTTGCTTTAGTGAGATAAAAAAAGTTGAGGCATATTTTAAAATATTGCTATGCAAATATGAGCAATTTTATTCTATATGTAATTAAGTAATTTTATTGAGCTTAGGAAGTTTGTCAGCCTCTACTAGCTATCTCCAGGCAGGTGGCATAGGACTGGAGTGCAATTTGGTGAGGCTGCCTCCTTTGGGAGCCAACTGTTTGGCTCAGGTGTTTGTGAAAACACAGCCTCTGCTATTTCACATCTTCCATTTCTACTAGTGACCAAAAAACTGTTTTCAAATTATACAACTTGTTATTCCTGTTTTAAAGGCTGTTGTGGAACAGTTGTCATGAGAAGAAGCAATCTACTGAAATAAGAATGTGAATAAAAGTTGTTCCATTTCAATGCTTTCTTTTATCACTATCATTGCCATAGCTCTCAGTGTTCAAGGGCACAGCCTAGGGGATGTAGTGTTGTATTTTACCCTGATTGTTCTGACATGTGGAGGGACTTCTTCTGCATCCTGATTGTTTTTCAAAAGACTTTTTTGCATTGATTTGGCTTTTAATGTAAATACAGTTTTGAGTGATTATGTATAAAGTGGGTATGTTCACTTTTTGTAGGAAAATAAAAGCTAAATGTAAGTAAGATTCTTCTGTTTTGCAGAAGGAGCTTTTCAGAAATTAAATGTAATTAAGGAAGTTGAAATCTCACATGAAAATCTTCAAAATATATTTTACAAATGTTTATTTTTGTAAATATTTCCTGTGGTGACTGCTATAAAGTATATTTGGATGGCTAACATTCATTTCCTAGACTGAATTAGTTGTGGAGTCCACTAGACTGGAGATTATTTTTGCCTGAGATTCATAATTAATCTACTAATCTCCTTCAATTATTCTACTGGATGTTTATAGATTCCTGATTCCCTTTTAATATCTGCTAATGGATAATTACGGTCATCAATCATTCTTGTAATGGAAAATGCTAAAGTAATTTCAGAAGCACTCTTGTCATTTGTGTGAAACACAAACTGTATCCTCTGTCTTTGGTGCTGTAGTATTTAAAGATGGAAAAATGAGTTCTACTTGCTTTTGTGTAGCAGTTACTGAGAGGAATAAGTCAATGGGTATCACTTAACTTGGTTCTTGCTCTTAGGGTTCCTCTCAGTATTTCAAGTGTGAGAATGCTTTTTAGTAAACGGGTCCAGGTGACCAAGATGCGAGTCCCTGGCAAGCAGACAACTAAGTGAAAAAATAATTTGGAAAATTGTCCAGGAGGTGCTTGTGGTGGATGAATTTGAGAATACATGTGTAGTTTTGGAATAAAGAATGGATCTGAAGTGGTAACAAAATTATTTGGGTTATAGTTGGCTATTAGAGTTTAAAATACAGTGCTGATGCACTAGGGAAAGTAGTAATAACCTATTTAGAAAATAAGATGGAAGGAAGAATGCTCTGTTTAGTAACTAGCCTTAGGATAATATATTATAAAAATATGCCTGCAGTACAAATGCATGGGCAAGGGAGGCCATTACCTAGTGATACATTGCATATTGTTTATGACAAGGCTGGAGATGGGAAATGAGGGAAGTCCTTGCTGCTTTGGAGGCACAAGGAATTGTGTTCTCACCTCAACAGTTGATTTGTCTCATCTGCCCTGAACTTTATCCTTTGCCTCAGTAAAGGGTTGGTTTCTGTGATGCATGTTCCCAGATTAGTTTTCCTTGTGAAGAGACCTACTTTTTTAGCTACTTATCTTGAGCAAACAGCAAAAGAAAGAGGCTTCTCTGACTTTTCTAATACTTGTTAATGTAGCCCATGGTATCATGTTTCAGTTTTCTTTAAAGCACTTTGTCTTTGTATGCTCTGTAATACTGTCCTGACTTTTCTGCAGCTGTTGAGTCCAGGCCAAATGTGTTGACACAAAACACTGTGGGCAGTTTTTAACTAGCCCAGGAGAACAAAAGAACTTGAGTGCAAGCCTAGCAGCCTAATGAAATGTTTTCTTTAATATTTTTTGTAAGAAAATCCTATGGCTTTGTCAGTAGGAGACCAGAGAGTTTAGTGATGCTCAAAAATTCCCATCTGTGGGAAGAAAAGCATAGAGCAGCCAGAAATACCCAGATTTGTGGAAGACAGAGATGCTGTCCCTTTGATGTTTTTATGCTCACAAGTGAAAAGTCTCTGTGCATGTGCACCAGGTCTTGCCCAGTACTTACCCAGTTTTTTTATTGTGGAATCTGAAGACAACGTTGTTCCCAGTGGCTTGAAATACAGTAGATTTGGAATTCATGTTCTGGAAAGAATCCTATTGCCCAATTTTTTATGCCTATCACTTGTCCAGTGTTTGTTCTTACATATTCATTGTGCACATTTATTTATCTGACCTAATGTTTTTCACGTTATTTGGCATGTGGAGCTCATCCAGAACTGACTGAATTGTGTTTGTTTGGTAGACATTCCTGTAGGTTCTCAGTGTGGTTTCCAGCCCATACTGCTGTGGTCATTACTATGATATATTGAGCTGCTTAACACATTGTTCCTTCTGCTTTCTAGTTCTTCGAAACACAGTGAAGGATTCTAAAGAAATTAGGCGCTTTTTTTTTTTTTTTTTTTTTTTTTTTTTTTTTTTTTTTTTACAAACCGATGATCAGAGTTGAACAGTTTTATGGCAACTGCTCAGATCCAGTCCTCATCTGGCTTGGTGTATTTGCCACTGGTGCTTCTAGGAGTGCTGTTTGGATTTTGTGGCATGTTGCTGTTTCAGGATTACACCTCTCTTGCGGTGTTAGAATTGCAAGTCTCTAAGAAAGGATGACCAAAAGCAGCAAAAGAGATTCTGTGGTGCACAATGTTCACAATTAAATATATAAACAGGAGTGTGTTGAATTGATGATTTTACTCGTGTGTGATGCCATCCAAAACTGATGCAATATGGTATTCCTCTTTTTATGATTAATCCAAGTTTGTGCTATATTCTGGACAAGAAGTTGTAGTTACTTATTTTGCTCCAAAAGTTCACCTGTTTTGTGCAGTCTCATAATTGGTATATCTGGTTTTGCCTGTTTGGTCATTAATAGTTGGGTAGTGTGCTAGTGTTTGGCCCTATTTACATAGGCCTATTTACAGTATGATTTCTGAAACTTTTTCCTTAACACCATTTCTGGTTGTAGTGTGAGTGCTATATAAACGTGTGTGGTTAAGCATTTTGCCTTTTGAGAGTAATTGGCTGGGATTTGGCTTTTCTACAATTCAGGTTTTTTCTCCCAGGAGCCAATAGCCTTGGGCACCATGGTGACAGCAGTCAAATGGCAAAGAAATTCTTGTCCTGTTACCAAGTTCTAATAAGACTTCTGAAATCCTGTTTTTCATGCTTTTCTCCATCCTATCCCCCTGTGTTTTGTTTTGTTTTTGTATACTGTCTCTTGGCATTGAGTGAACTATGTTAATGAATTTATTTGAAAAGTGTTAGGTCATTAGCAATTAACAAAACAGTTCATTCCTTAATGTTCGTTGTTACCTGAACACACCTATTGCCTTGGAAACACTATTAATTACAGTTGAATGGAACATACACAACTAGATGTTAAGTATCTTTTTTCTGTAAGAGGAAAACAACCACAAAACCGCTTTAATTTTGCCTTAGCTGTATTCTTTTCTCATTTTCTATGCCTTTTAATTGAAATGTGAAAGGAATAAAAAAGATTACTTAAAGATTAAGATGCATATTTTAAAAAAGAATACAATGTGTATTATGATTAAACATATTATATGTAGATATGCACACAGGCACCAACATCACTTCAAAAGAGTTATTAGCGTACGATTACACAGTATGCTCAGGAAAATGTCATTTGCTCAGAAGGAGACAATAAACCTGCTACATTTTTCATATGAAAATGTTTCAGTTGCTAGAGGAAGGTGCAATGGGGTGTGCCGAGCAGCCACTGGTGAGCGCTGCCCCAGCCCTGCCTCTGGATGCTGGGCAGTGCTGCCCAAGCATGGCCTGTGGGGCTTCTGCTACACCAGCAAGGGACTGCTTGAGCTCACTGGTTAGAGCATGCAGAGAGGAAGATTAAGGAATGTCGTGGGTTGTTTTTGTTTAGTTTTTGTTTGTTTTGTTTTTTTTAATTGGGGAACATGGCGTACACCTAACTGAATACATTAATTTAATAATACTGTTTCTCTGCAGAATTCATCCCAGGAAGCGAGAGTCAAGCTTATGGAAAGGAGTTACAGACACGCAAACTAATAATTAAAAAATAAAACCACATCAAAAACTCCTATCTGCACAAGTACAAGTTGATCTAGACACTCATGCATAGAGCTGATGATGAATTGCTCGTGGCTTTGGGGAGGCTAACTCTTTTGCTTTTGGTTGCATTGGAAATCTGAATGCTCATGAGAAGTAAAATCAGAGAACGTGGGTTACTCGGTGTGCTGAAAGATTACAGAGGCAGCAGCAAAAAGACAAAACTTCTCTTTGAAGCAGTAGCTTCAGCTGTGTCTTACTGTGTGCACTGGGAACTGAGAGAAGTAGCAGCCAATCTGGGAGAAAATGCCGGCTAAAGGTAAATACTTCTTCAATGAAAACGATGACTGCAGGATATCAGACCCACTCTATGAGAAGTACCACTATACAAGCCAGCAGCATCCACTCCTACTATTGCTGCTCTTCATTGCAATCATCTTCTGGACTACTCTAATGATAATCTTTTTTGTTAGTCATGTGAGTATACTTTTTTCATTGTGCTTGATGTTTTCAAATATTATGAGGAATCACTGTAACAGCAGATTAAACCTTTCTGGGTAAAGTTTTTGAGCTACATGGTATCAAAGATGCAATGTTGAAAGAAATCTAGTTGCATGTGTGATGCTGTGCATGTGTTTGAAGGGACAGGGAAGAGAGGGGGTAGGGGACAGTGTTGTCAGGCACATGCACAGTTTTGGTAAGGATGCTTCTCTCCTTCCTATATGTTATGAACAAACCATAATCTAGGCTAAATGGTGGCCAAAACAGTAACTAAGTAATAAAGGAGCCAAGGAAGGAAGAAGAATATCAGTTAAAACGTCCTACATTTTTAATATTTTCTTTTTAGAGTCATCTAAGAAAGGTAAAATATTATATGTAATGAATTGGTTATTAATTCCTGAGAAGATTTTTTTTTAAGCCATCATAGATACTATTCACTCTTTTTTTATATATATAATAAAAACACAACAACAATCTTCCAGTGATCTGCTGAATCAATACTTGCTTATCAAAGAGCAGAGATCCTGTAGACATAGGAAAGATGCAGCTTGAAAGATTGTGTGGCATAATATGATTTTCTGTAAATAAATTAGTTTTCTTTCAAGCCATTCCAGTTAACAGCTGGTAAAAAGGGGAGTTGATTTAAAGATAAAGTTGTAAAAAGGTAATAAGGAAGCTGTTATAATCCTTCATTGCCTTCCAACTCTGCTTTCCAAATATGTGCTTCATGATAAACTCTTTAAATATTGCTTTAGCAACAAATTAGTCTTACCAGTTGCACTTGTATCCCTTTTAGCTTTTATTTCTTAGGAAAGAAGTAGCAACACTGTATGTTGAAGTAATCTCCTGTAAAACTTAGTAAAAGAGCTGTTGCATTCCCTTTTAGCAAAGCTTGAACTCCTTAAAAGTATTTTTTGGGTATATCTTCATTGTACAATGTAGTATAATTAGAACTTAGCTTAAAAGACAAAACCAAAACCAGTATTTGGGAAATAATAATGGTGTAACTGGGATAGCCAGGGTGTTTATAATAGTATTTGTATTATCTCTGTCTGTGTGACTATCGAAAAGTGTTAATGCTGCCATAGCTAGACTACTTAGGAACTCAGGTTAGCATATTTTAAAGCTGTTTAAGCTGTTTCCAGGACACTGAAAATGCATTTTTAATTTTTTTCCAAAGGGGACATTTAGATCAAATGTAATACTTTGTTTTTCTTTTGCAGAAAGCACATGATCATCTTGCCTTCATTATTGCAGTATGTGCTGCTCTTGTCATATTTGCAGTCGTGTCCTTACTTTTATGTATTGAATCCTTGTTTCGGAGGTGGCTAACAGTATTTGGAGTTCTGATTTGGATTTGCTTCTTAATCATAGGATATGTATACCTTTTTGAAAAAGAAAATGATTATCAACTGTGGGAACAGGTATGTATATCTTGTTTCTTCAGGTTCTTACACAGAACTGGTAGTCAATATATGTTCATGTGTTTGTGTGCTTTATTTTTCTGAAAGGTATAATTACATAATATTTTTTTCAGTTTTCCAAGTAGGTTTTATTGCTTTTTTAAGTCAATTTTACTTTGTATTCTCTGTTACAATGAAAATACAGTTCAGCTGAGAAAACTAGGTAAGTGGGAGTTGCACCTTTACGTTGTAATTAAAATGTATTTTTATTTAATATTTTTACTAAATTATAATTACTGTGAATTAATCTTTAATAAATGTTTTCAGTAACAATACTCACTTTGTTAATTTATATGGGTCAAAGTAGTTTTCAAGAAATATATCAAAGACTCTAGAGCTGGGTGTGCCCTATGGAGCATGTTTTCAAACCAATGGGAAAGGTGAAGTGAACAATAAGAATTAATGACACATCCTGGCATAGCTGGGTGGGACTAAAGTTCATTGCTCAGTATCTCTGATCAGAAGACGGGTGATTTCATTATGCAAAAAATGTAATAATCTGTAGGAAACTCCTCCTAAGGAGGAGTAATGTAAACAGAAGAGTATTTAATAAAATAAAAATTACTTTTTATCTTGTTTTGCTGACTCTTCCCCTTCCTCTCTTTATTTTGAATAAAGATATAAATTATCAGTTAAACTACCAAAATCTGATTTGTATTGTGGCCTGGATCCAGCAGTGTGGATTTACAGTTGGTATTCAGTATTTCTTACTTAAGGAAGAAGCTATTACCTTAATAATAACAAAAATTTACTTGTACATGTAACAAAGCAAGATTTTGTTTTCTGCTTTCAGTGCTGCAAGCCAATGTCTTGAGTTGTTGTCATATGGTAATGATTCATTAATTCTGATGTAAAGCTTGAAATACAAGGAGACCCTAGATTAGAAAGTAGAAGTGAATTAGTTAATTTCAGACTTTTATCTCGAGTTATGAATTTATCACTAAGTGCTACTATTTAAATGCAGGTATGACCTTTGCTTAGCTATGCTTATAAAATTATTACACAGCATTCAGAACATTGTATGATAGGGGTTACACATATGGCAGAAAAAAATCTTTTTAGTACAGCTAAAATAGTAAAGATTAACATGAAAAGATTACTTTTGTTGAAAAAACCAACACGTTGTATTTGCCTGTTTGTTTGTTTACTGTTGTCCCAGCCAAGAGATCTATTCCGGAAACACATTTAGGTGCAGTCTGGGCCTGGAGACTTCCTTGAAGGAAGCTCACATCTGGAATGGCACAAGTAGAGTTGCAGTGATGAGATGGAGCTGAGCCAGGAACACAGCAATTGTTTCCTCTGATAGGGCTGTTAGTTTCTATATATGTGAGCTAAACACTATAACAAACCTATAAATATGAATTTACGTTTTATAGACCTTGCTTCTGATCCCTAGCAGTTTAGTGGATCATTGTGCATTTGGTAAAATCTGTGCAGCTAAATATGTAGTTAGTAACAAAAAGTATTATTCTCTTGTGCTGGTACTAGGAAGTATTGATTGAATTTCTGGTTTTTATCAAATATGGAGTACACACACGTGATCAGATGATATTAAATTATAATAATAACTTGAAGAAGGTAAGAAATTTGATTCTATTCAATATAGCTATCCTTACAACATACTATTTCTGATACGTGATGTGCAAAGTGTATTTTCAGCAGTAATGGATAAATTAAAGATGAAGGGCAAGGACACCTGAAAAAATTAAAGGTGCTATGTGGTGTTAAATGATTATCTATTAATCTATAGCTGCTAATCCCCTCAAAGCTTTTAGGACTACCACTGTCCTTACATTTAAAACTGTGCTTTCAAAACATCAGTGTTTAATTGTTCAGCTTGAAAATGAGCAAGAATCCTGCTATTTTCCCTTTTGTTCCACAGTGAGTTTTGGCAGAAACCTAGTGATAAATAGGAGTGATATTCTTATTTTTAAATTTCTGTCTTTCTTTCTTGCCAAAGGTGCCATTCCTTCTATTCATAATCTTCACAGTTTATACCATGCTACCTTTTGGGATGAGAGGTGCTGTCATAATTGGTGTTCTTTCTGCTCTCTCCCATATTATTGTTCTAAGTGTTGTGGTAAGCATGACTTCTCAGGAAAATAAGGAATCCTTTCTATTTCAGGTAAGGAAATACTACTTGGTTAAGTAATTAAATATCCTAGTCATGTTATTGTTTGATACTGGCATAACTATCCCATTCAGAGAAGTTCCAAACTTCCACATGGGTGTTCCAAATTCATGGATTTGGAGCTTGAGCCCAAAATGTTCTGCATGCTTTTCATAAAATTGCAATTATTTTAATCTAGTATGCATTTTGGTTTTCTGACCTAAGAGAAAGTAACAGAATTATTATTTTAGTTTTTTAAACTAAGTTACTCAAAATATGACAAACTGTCACAATCATTCTTTGCAATCTGTGCTGTTTCAGATGGGTCCTATCTAACTTCATCTGGCACTGCCTACAGGGTGGATCAAAAGGGCCATTGCTGCCCTGGGGAGTCAGCAGGGCCTGTGAATGCTACTGGGTGCTTTCAGGGTTCCAAACACTTATTAATAGGGAGTGTTCAAAGGGGCACCCCAGCTCTTCTGATGCAGGTGTGTGTCAGACTTCACATAGCATGCTGGTGCATGAGTTTGTAGGCTGGTTTCTCCCTATATCAAGCACTGGTACCTGCAAGTTAATGTTAAATGTCTCATTATAGTACTCTATGTTCACACAGAAATGTCTGTGACTGAAAGTTAACTTCTATTTCCCAGGTATATCCTGGCTAATTGAAACACTATGATTTGGTGTGTGACAGGGTAAGATAAAACTGAACGTGACCTGAGTTTTAATTGTTTTTAAGGGACTAGTACGTGTATTAGTGAAGTAACAATGACTGTTCTGCAGTGGATAAGTATTTTTCGTCTCGTTGCAGCTGCTTGCCAATGCTGTCATTTTTGTTTGTGGTAACTTGATGGGTGCATTTCACAAACGCCAAATGCAGGTTGCTTCATGGGATTTATATAGATACACATTAAAGTGCATTCAGGTCCGAATGAAACTGAAGATTGAAAAGAGGCAACAAGTGAGTGAACTAATTCCTGTAATGAATTGGTTGTTTTCATTTCCAAAGTCTGTGTAATTTTAGAAGGCTGGTGACTAATACATGTTGAAACGCTTGGTCCAATCTTTGTGGTACCCACCTAGTGTCAAAAATAAAAACTGTGCCAATTGTAACAAAAGAAGGAAGTTAAAGAGAGGAAGTTGTTCTCTGTGTCTTGTCTGTATGAAAATCACAGTATTTGTAACAAGAATGTAATTGCCAGTTATTTTAGTTACTTTCTTCTGAGTATAAAATGTGGCTGGGACTGATCCAAGTTAACTTAAGAGAACATGTCCTTAATGCCCTGAAAAATGGTGATTTCAGCAGTTAGTTTCATTCTTCCCTTGGTTGCATCTCTTTGTTTTCAATTCAAAAGTTTTATTTGTTCTTCTATTTTCTTGTCTCAAAAACTGCTTTGCTTCTGCTAAAAGGAGAAAATTGGAGCCTAAGGGACAAAAAAAATTGTATACTAGAAAACAGTGTTTATGTATTCTGTTTCTTATTTCCATAAACTCCAGTGGTATTTAAAGAATAAGCAAAGAACATGGATTTCTTACTGAGGAAGGACTGCAAAGAATTATCAAAGCTGAAACTAGGGTGCCTTTCCTCTTTTGCCTGGCATAAGTAGGGTTAAGAACAGCAGTTTTAGAAGGCTGATGTGTACCAACTTCTCTACCCACCAGTTATTAGATAAAAAGAAGGGGTTGAAAAGTGACTGACTGTGAAATTGAAAAGAAGAAAATGCCACAGTGCTAGTGCAGTCTGTCCTCTGATGCTAATCTTGTGAGATGAGATGACAGATCTGCATTAAAGTCTTGGCAGAGTTTCCCCACACAGCAGCCAAGGATGTATCTAATCAGCTTACACAGGCAGTGTACTCTCATTCTTTCGGTGATGTGGTAACTTGCATGTTGTTTTGGGGTTTTTTTTAATAGTTGCTTGTGAAGTGCAAATATGTTTAAGTCTATGGACAGCTTTCTTTTAATCTATGTTGTAATTTGTCACACAACTTTAAGTCTCCTTTTTGCCACCCACTTTTTTTTCTTTTTCTCTCTCTCTCACATCTCTCTCAATGTGAGAAATGCAGTTTAGGGTTCAGCATCACTTCCTTGAAAACTGTGTAATGTGTCAGCCTTAAATGGCCCCATTACATTCACTGGGACTTGGCTGTTAGTTTGAATTGTTCCCCAAGGTTTAATCTCCTAGTGTTAAAATGCTAGAGGAGGGGGAAGAAGTTGTTTCTATTCCTGGGGGAAGTCTCAAAATAAACTGCTGTCTATAACCAGTGTAGTCCAGTGCTTGATGCTCAAGGACTCCCTCTTCACACTGTGATTCCAAGGCATTTCTTTTTGGTGGCAGGCACTAAGAAACCCAGGCAGCTTACTGCAATCTACTGTTGGATGGGGTATTCAGGAAAAAAGGTTTCAGGGGCATAGATCTGGTCCAAAGGGACAGCATTTTACTCATTTACACAATGTGTTGATCTTGCTGGAATGTCATCTGAAAAAGACCCTGCTAGTAGCTGCTCTATGTAACATTTCCTCTTCTGTAGTTACTGTCTCTGGGGTGGTAGAGCCCTTCCTGGGTTAAAAGTACTCTCTCCTTGTCTTCGTCCTCTGCCAAACAACTTGGTAGGTTCTGCTTTGAAGAACAGCTTTTAAGTCAAAGCTAGTGTAAAACAGTGCACTGAATAGTCAAACCATGTTACTGTTTTTTAAATAGTCTGTATTCTCACTCAGCTCAAAAGATTTTATTTCAGTGTCATCAGTCTCTGGTTCAATTTAAGCTATAGCAGTATGTTGTTGCCACTTTTGGATCTGTTGCTGCTTATCAGCATTTGAGAATTCATAAGAGTTTTTAATGTCATAGATTGTTCATTATAGAATATAAGTTTTTACCAGAAGCCTTGTCAGAAAATGCTAACATAACACAGAGACTGGTAGAAAAAATGTTTTTAATGTATCCAGAAACTGTAGTACTGAATTCTGAATTTTTGTGTATTTAATCATTAGAGAAAAATGTCGCATTTAGGTCACAGGGAGCACCCTTACTTAACTGTAAAATGGGTGATTTGGGGAACAGAATTGTAAAAGTCTTTTCTGGAAAACCTGACATACATTACTCAAAAGCTGTTTGAATAAAGGCATTTTATTTTTTTAATTCCTTCTTGCAGTCACAAAAATCCTGAAGTTTCAGATTAGCTGTGCTAAGAATTTTACATCAATCATTTTCCTGCATCTCCTTTTAGGAAAATTTGCTTTTATCCATACTGCCAGCTCACATCTCTATGGAAATGAAGCTAGCAATCATAGAGCGACTAAAGGAAACCAATGATAATAGGCAAATGCATGACAACAACTTCCACAGTCTGTATGTAAAAAGGCACCAAAATGTTAGGTGAGTGGAAACTCTAGAATTAATTATATTAATCTGCTGATTCTTATCAGTGAAGCTAAAATTTGGAGGTAGACTTTCAGGCTGAAGCAAGCTTTCCTGTTGTGGGAAGATAATGTGTCCTGAACTGATGTGCTGTTTTCTAAATCAGTTGAGTTACTTGAACACTTTTTTATGGAGTTTTTTTTCCAAAGAGAGAGATGTTTTCTGTTAAACGTATTCTGATAATTAAGCTGACTCTGGAAGAGACACATCATCACTTAGGTTTTTTCCTTTTGTTCTTGTTTAGCATTCTTTATGCAGACATTGTAGGATTCACTCGCCTTGCCAGTGACTGCTCTCCTAAGGAACTAGTGGTGATGCTGAATGAACTTTTTGGAAAGTTTGATCAGATTGCAAAGGTATGTGTTGCAGTTTGTTGTGCAGTAGCAATGAAGGCCACCACTGGAAAAACAAGTATTTTCTTCAAGACAGAAGGTGTTAGTGCTTCTGAAGTCAGGAAGGGAAGACTGCTTTGACTTTAATGGTAACTGGTAGAATCACATGAAAACAAAATTTAAAACAAAAATAGGAAATTTAGCAAGTTGTTACTGTAATTCCAATTCGTGAGCCTGGACATTTATCTGTATTGTTCAGTGAATTGTCTGATGGCAATAAATTATCATAATAGGGCTGTAAGAGTTATAGAAGCTCTGTTGAGGAACTTTGCTGTATTAATTTGGAATTGTTTGTTGGCTCTACAAATGGAGAACTCTCAGGCACACATTGAAGTTCAGAAATTGAGGATAAACAAATGGCTTATAATTCAGGTGTTAATAAATGTGAAGAATAAAAGACAAATAAGTAGATTTCATCCTTCAGATGGTAAATTCTGTTATTTTTATTTATAGCTTCTCAATTGCAAATAGTTAAAAGAATTAAGTCAGAATCTAGTAAGATGACTTTATTTCAGAAATGTGTGGACGTGGTAATTTCTGTTACCCTCAAGTGAGCAAAGTTTAGGCATCTGAGCATGGGGAAGGACAAGTAAGCTTTGCTTCAATGCAGGTTGCATGAAGCCTGACTTTATAAAAATGCTGTAGGTGAGTCCTAGCTTTGGTGTCATTAGCCTACTTGCAGTTCACTTGTTAAATATGTTTGCTGTAATTTCACAGGAGAATGAATGCATGAGAATAAAAATCCTGGGAGACTGTTACTACTGTGTCTCTGGCCTTCCTGTGTCCCTACCAGTTCACGCCAGGAACTGTGTTAAGATGGGACTTGATATGTGCGAAGCAATAAAGTAAGTATAGCACAGAAGGCTCTTTACAGTATCAGGGTTATGAAGATATTGAATAAAGTAATTCATAGTTTCCTTGTCAACATTCAAAGTGCATTTACTAGCTGTAGTTGGACAGTTAT
Source organism: Chaetura pelagica (assembly GCF_000747805.2). Classification (NCBI taxonomy): domain Eukaryota; kingdom Metazoa; phylum Chordata; class Aves; order Apodiformes; family Apodidae; genus Chaetura; species Chaetura pelagica. The sequence continues at coordinate 3,164,084 of NW_009953205.1, read as the reverse complement.
GCATAGTTAGCTCATGAGTTTGTCTCTTGTCTTTGTACTAATTGTATAATGACCCTAGCCATTAACAGATGTCTAGGGGCAGGACAGAAAATCAAAAGTGTAATTTATGCTTCAGTACCCTCCTCCCTCCACAGGCAGGTGAGAGAAGCCACAGGAGTGGACATCAGCATGAGGGTTGGCATTCACTCTGGGAACGTGCTGTGCGGTGTGATCGGCCTGCGGAAGTGGCAGTATGACGTCTGGTCGCATGACGTGTCCTTGGCCAACCGCATGGAGTCTGCAGGAGTTCCTGGGTGAGCATCTTCCCTCTCTGTGCTGATTCCCTGTCCTCATGGTTTTCCTAATCCAGGCTTATCAGTCTGGAATTTGTAACTGTGCCATGACACAAATCCTCATAATGGGATGGTGAAAATAGGACCAATGTGTATTTACCAGAGCTGTCAAATGTTAGTATTTTCTGATTCTGTTTTTAATGAACTAAAAATTATATTCTTAGGCAAGTGACTGCTGCTTGACCTTCCCTTCATTGAAGAAACTTGTACCTCTTCAGCAGTACATTGTGTGCACAGGGATAATATTATATTTGTAAGTTTAGTTTAAAAATAGATGTGCTACTAATGTTGACAAGGGAAAGCTGCATATTTACCTAGTGGTTTGGTTAATATATTGATCGGTCCCCCTTGATTTATATTAGCTCCATATTCACCATCAACACCTCCCAAGAAAGCACAACTCAGAATTTAAAATGCAGCCTGATGAGGAGCACCTAAGCAAGGAAAATGTGGAACTATTGGTTGTTGCCTATTCTCTCTGAATAGTCTTTGTCATGGGCAGAGCAGGAAGGAAAGTGAGTAGTCCTGACTTGAAAAAGCTGTAGCAAAGCAGTAATGTAAGTTTCCATGTGCTGCTCACCTGTGCAGAGGGTTGGGTCTGAGGTTGATATTCATGCTGCCTGTTTGAAGATGCTTATTAAAAAGGACAAAGTTTTTTACCTTTTTTTTTTTTTTAAATCCAAACACTAGCATTTTTATTTTCCTTATTTCAGAAAGTATACTTTTTTCTTGTCTATATTCTAAGTTGAATTTGGGGATTAGAATCCAGCTAGGACCATATTATGAGTTACCTTTTTTCAATTTCTAAATGAGATCATGATTTTTTTATGTTCTTGGTTCTGTGCAAATTAATACTCATTAATTGAATGGCATTCACATGGATTTATGTTTAAGCATTGAAATACTGGTGTCTTTTGGAAAGTTATTCTAATCAGTGACGTTACAGGGTTTCTTTTTATTTCTATTCCTCAGACAGCTTTTAGGTATATGCCTGTAACTTAAAACCTGATTTCTTCAAAATTACATGGAAATATGAATATGAAATTATTTTCTTGTACTGGTGACCAAAACAGGAAGAAAACTAATTGGAGCTTGGTTATCAATTGCAATACCATCCAGGTTCAGAGTTTTAGTGTGTTGACTCAGCATGATTAAACAAGAATACACAGTTGTAAAGTTTCTTTTGTTGGTAAAGCAAACACTATGACTCTGAATATGGCACAAAAACATACTACTCTTAGCCACGTTTAGGATCATTGGAAAAATTTGATTATTCTATTATGTTCTTTGTGCTTATGTTTGATAATATCTTACAGAATAAAGCTGGTTTAGGTTGATTTGCTGGTTCTGAAACATTACACTTGGTACTTCCTATACCTGTACATATCTAGCACTTGCTTATCCTGTGTTTCAAAACTAGCCAGTGGAAAACTTCCATTTGGGGAAGACTGAGCCTTACAAGGAGAATGGGTTTCTATTTGTCACGCAGATGTTAAGTTTCCTTTCCTGCTCTTTGGAAAAAAATGTCTGGGATTCCCAATTCTAATGTTAGATAGTCCTGCTCCTTTGGAAACAGAAGTTTTGTCACTGAGAGCAGTTTGAAATTTTTGTTTAAAATAGGAATTATGTATGTATTGAGTTTCTGTAAAGGAAGGAATTCTAAAGACTCAAAGGATGCAGGAAAACTTCTGACTAAAAATACTTTATTTCAGTTGACAGAGTATCTTTGTTCTTTTTCTTTCTGATTTTAAAAATTATTTGCCCTTATAACAATCAAATACACTAAAGAAAGGACTAGCATAAAACCAAAATGAAAAATGCATTTTTGACCAGTTCTCTCTAATATTCATATGCCTGAAAGATCAGAATAGGTTAATACCCGGCCTGTTAGCGTAGGAAATGGAGAGCTCCATGTTAGGTATTCTGTGCTAGCTGCTAAGTGCTATAGTGCATGCTACAGCTTGCCTTTGAGAGGCAGCTTTAATGAGAGCAGCTTTTAGTTATGTGCTGATCCTGGAATCCAGGAAGCATTAGTAACTGCTGAGAAATCATTGGCAAAGGAGTTTAAACGGGAAGAAGTTTGCAGTAACACCTGAAATTTATGGCAGTGTGGAATCTGGGGGAGAGGAAGCTTAGTAAATTAAAAATAGTGGATAGTGAACAAATGTACTGCCTTTTGAGATAAGTGGAAAACTACAGAAAACTTGCTGCAGTATATGACTGTGTTTTTAAGCCTCGGTTAATAGAGACATCAGCCAGTATGCCTCAGTGCCTACGGGAGAAGATGATGCTTTGGAACAAGCTTTAGAATTTCGAATTTGAAAATTTGCCATGATTGCAAATCTGAACAATCAGGGTAACAATTAAAAAGGAAGGTTTTTGAGACAATTAACACTAAAAAAATAAAACCATGCATCCTGTATATGCCAAAACTCTTACCTTTTGTTTCCAAAAGGATTGAAGAATTCTTTGTTCTTCCTTTTGGTAAGCTACAGCCAGTAGTCTTCAGGTCTTAGCTAAATTACCTTTAGGCAAACATACATGCAGCATAAAGAAGTAAAGGCAGGTGGGACAGTGATCCCCACCCTTGCTCTCTGCAGCTAGGCAGGAGCGTGCTGCACACTGTCAGCTTCCATTCTGGAAATGTACTATTCCCAGCTCAGTGCTGATAGATTGTAGGACTGTCAGCAGTGTTTAACCCCTCTGTGCCAAAGAAAAATGAGAGAATCTGTGGGAAAATGAAAAATTAGACAATAGAATACGAGAAAATAAGTGCTATTTTATGAACTCACTCTTGTTGAGAGATTCTATGGAAAGATATTATTTGTATTTTATATGCAAATATATCACTAGGGATACTGAACTAAATTATGTGAATGGGTACAGAAAAATACTAGCTGCTCCCCTTTGAAGTGTGTTGTTGTTGCTGTGTTATGCTCTTCTCTGTTTGTTTCAAGTCACAAAAGGTAGATTTTCAGATCTAGCCTCCTAGTTGATAAAAAACCCTTTCCAGCTTTTTTTTCCCTGACCTTGTAACTGTCTCCTTCACTCCTCATGCATTTCTAGCATGAGATGGTTGTCACTTGTCTTTTGTTTGTGAGGTTTCCTTGTAGCTCTTGCCGTCTTGAACAACCTGCCTGTGAGTCTCTGTCCTGTCAGTTGTCAGATCTCGTTTGATCACATTTATTTTTGTTTCTTGTATGTCCCTGTTTATTTCAATTAAATTTTATACTGGTATTATCTCATTCTGGGAAGTGTTTTATAGCATACTTGCTATGAAAGATGTGTGACAAAGAACTGCAGTAAAGGACTGTAAATATGGTTAACTTCAGTCAGGATTTTGTAGCTGGCTGCCAAAGCACAAGATGGCTGAAAAGCAGAAATGTCAGCAGTAGCAATTGAAATGTAAATGAAATGCTTAATGTGACCTTTCTGTAAGCGTTTGGTTCTCTTGTTCTTTCTCCTTTTCTCAGCCGTGTACACATCACTGAGGCAACATTAAATCATCTAGGCAAAGCTTATGAAGTAGAAGAAGGGAATGGACACCTGAGAGATCCTTACCTTGAATCCATGAATATCAAAACCTACTTAGTGGTTGATCCAAGGGTATGTGTGTGTTTTAAATATGTATATTTATTAGAATATATACATACATTTAAAGTATATAGGTGTCTGTGATGCATGCACCTTTGAAATTCAGGAGCAGAATAAAATAACGGTATAAGTCATTTCAGTAGCTTGGATTTGGGATTTTAGATCTGAAAGCACATCCTGCTGTTTTATGACATGACTTTTATCATGAAAATAACAAGTATTATGCTGAAACCTCTTACATGGTTCATGTAGACTAAAAATATGTATTTGACTGTGTATTTGCATGAAGTGTCTCCGTCAAAAAATCCAGGGCAAAAAGTGGGATGAAGTAATGAAAGAATACCTGTATGCTGTGTGACCACTTTCAAATAAAATATTCCTTGTAAAATAGCTTCTGACATTTTCCTCACTATCTTAGATGTGAGATCCACCTTCTTTTCAAGGTGGCAAGTCAGCAAATGTTAGTTGTCCCTGAGAGCCTGGTAACTGCCAACACCTGGAGCATTGCTATTTTGAATCAGCATGTGGTTGATGAGTAAAATATTTCAAAAGAAAAAAGAATGAAAATTACAAACTTCTTTTCTTTGGGATCTTTACAGGAAGGAACAGTATAGAGACACTGGTAATTAAACAGAACTCACTCTTGTCTTTGCATGTTTTAAGTACTCAGCACCATAACCCTTACGTGTACACAACACATATTATCAGAATGAGGATCTAAGTCTATTAAAATGTTTCCTGCTCACTTGAAAATACTTGTGAAATGTTAGAGAATAACCAGTCATTTATGTGTTGGTTTATTCTGTAGTTTTAGTTTCCTTTTAGACCCACAAGGCTATTCCTGTATACCCTGTATATACTGCCTGACTCTTCACCTCCAATGCAGGGATGTAATCTAATGTAGACTCTGTAACTTGTGGGATCTTCTCCCAGCCACTATTTTGACATGCCTTGGTTCAGTAATTAGCATCTGTATCACCTGCTGTTGTGCTGACAGCAACGAAATTGTATCCATTCATAAAAGGTCCTGCAATCTCTCATATAATCATAAATAAACCAGGAAGTTTGAAAGTTGCAGTGTTACAAGCAAAGACTTGTAGAGGCAGCTCAATCAAATTCATTCTGTCATGATTTGCTTAACCTCATTAATTAAATGAGATAAAGGAGTCAAGGTTGGCTGACACATTGCTGATACCTGCTGATATGCTTAAGAGTCCTGCAAAATAGACTTATTTTATACTTCTGAACCACTCAAGCACACAGAACTTCATTTCTTTGTAATTTCAATCATTTTCTCTTGTCTAAATGACTCTGTTTTTTCTGTTAGTCCAAACAATGCCTATCAAATAATCATCTCCCTAAAACAAGAGTTAATGATGGGCTGAAGATGCGAGCGTCTGTTCGGATGACACGGTATTTAGAGTCCTGGGGAGCAGCCAGGCCCTTTGCCCACCTGAACCACAGAGAAAGCGTGAGCAGTGACTCTTCAAGTTCACAAGGGAAGCAAAGGAAGGTGAGGTTTGAAGTAATGGTTGTGAATGAATAGTATGCTACAGTTGCAAACTGCTTTTTGTGTCTATGGTGTGAATCTTGAAGTCTGACATGGTTTTTGTTGCTCAATTTCTGCCATTGCTCTTGATGGGCAAAGTGTATGCAGGACAAGGAAGGTACCTGCGCAACAACAGTTTTTTGTCAGAACTTAATGGTATTCAGACTCTGCCAATCTCTAGCATGCCATACTCATAGTAAACCTTTCAAACTATCTGGTTTTCCCTGACGTTTTTCCGTCTTGAGATCCTGCTTCCTATGTGTGGTTTTGGAAGAAAGTTAACTTAGCCTAGCCTAAGACTTTAAACATTAAGCAAACCCATTTAACTTCCATCTGCCATTCCCAAAAGCTGAAAGTTGTCCATGTTTTAAGCTGTGCTTCTGGAGGCTCAGGAAGGCTGTAGTACTGTCGACAGATAGCTGTAGCAAATTTTAAATTAAGTATGTCTCCATTCAGGTTTGTGGAAATGATTTCCCGTCTGCTTGCCTCTGCTGATGTTGGTTAGTTCAGTGCATGGAGACAAATAAGAGGGAAGATCTGTTCTATTATTTTCTAAGAAGTTTTTTGGTCCAAAAAATGGTAATTTTTTAAAACAGAAAATGGCTGGAAACAGTTGATTTTGATAAACTTTTCTATTTGACAATGATTCTTGATTTTTGTTTGTGAATAAAAATGTTTTTGGCATTTTCCTGAAGATTAGTTTCAATAGTTGCTTGCCATTTCATGAGTGTGTAACTTATTCTTAATTTCTTATTTGATGCAGGAAATACCTTTGTGTTCCACTGGACGCCAGAGAACTTCAGATAGGTTTGTTAAGTAATTTTTGTTTTTTGAAATATGTGATCCTGTGCTCTTCTTGCAGCTCAGTGTGCTGTAAGGGTGTAATCTTTTCCTGATTAATCGCTGTGTGTAATGCTATTCCTGCATTAGAAAGGCTAAGCTAAATCTTTGGCCTTAAAAAGGCCAAACAGTTTAGCAGACTCTAGCAGGAGCTCCCCCCACCCTCATTGCAGTTTACTGGTCCCTCAGTCACTCAGGCTGCATTTTGCTTTATGGGCTGGAGCAGGATGGGGTGGAGCAGGGAAGTAAGAGACCCCAAAAGCAGTGGAAAGCAAAACACCTCATTGATTGTGTACAGGTATATATTGTAACCACTTGTTCTACCCCAGCTTTTAATTTTCTTACTCATGGATGCTAGATTTGTTTGTAAATAATGTAATACAAAATAAATACAGTTTGACATAATATTACAAGTAAATGTATTTTACAAGATATGTATTTGGTTAGTAGTATTAATGTAGTGTAGTAACAAATTGGCCCTATAAGTAGAGATTCTTGCAGCGGTACCTGTACTACTGAGTTAACCACAAAGATGATTTTTATTTGTGAAACATTCTCTTAGTTTATCAAAATATTGTATTGAAGGATACCTAGTTTGAGTAACTGGAGAAGTGCTTAGTAACCTGAATATGGATGTATGTGTTTATCAGTTTGGAACATTCTTGTTTAATTTTCCCCTGGTAGCTTACCCCACTTGTGTACTGAGAAAGTGTGGGTTTCTGTAGCCATTAGTTGTATCTGAATAGCATGTATGATGTGGACTTCATTTCATTCTCAGAAATTCATCTCAGAAGGGAAGGATAGAGGAAGATATTTATGATGAAATGATGTCAACCATCGAGGGCCTCAGTTCAACTAAGTATGCAGTATTTTATTTTTCTTTGTCTTTTATTTAAGAATAATCTACATTGTCAATCTGAAGTCTAGATATAAAATTTACTTCTCAAAAATGAGAAATTAACAGAATTTTTGTCTTGACTCTTTTGTTTGGTGGGGTTTTTCTCCTTGTTAGTTTTTTACTTATTTTATTCCTGTTTTAATCTGAATGTTCAATGTGGTGTAGTACCATGAAAGAGCAAAATTACTGCTTTTTTTCTTATGACTGTCCAAGGAATGAGTTGAACTGCAGTGTAGGATGGGAGAAGAAGTTAATGTTTCTGTTCTGATTTCAGAAGTGTCAGGAAATGGGGTTCAGTCCTGAACCAAACCTATGTATAAAGTCAAAATACAGTTTTGGGGGTAATAATAGAATTGCTTTAGTGTCTGGTTGACATACGGTAAATGGTCCATCTGCAGCAGGTGGTGCAACTGACATTGTTTGCATTTAGAATAAAACACAAAATACTGTTGGTTGTTGTTGGTTTTGGGTTTTGTTTGGATTTGTTTGTTTGCTTTTAATTTCAAATACAGTATTTAAATTCCTATCAAATGTAAAACATGGAATTTGAGAAAAGAAAACTCTTTAATTTAAATTATAGCAAGCTTGGTATCACTGTACACCAGCTTTTCCTAATAGGGGCCAGATGTTTATTATTTAGAGGAAGTTCTTGGAGGGTGTGAGCCATTGCTAACATCTGCTATTAAACTTGCCTATTTGTAAACATTGTGGAAGGTCTGGGGTTACATATTGCATGTAACTGACAGACACTGCTGTCCATGAGAGTGTTCTGGATCTGCCTGTCAGCTACATAAAAACGTAACTGCTTGTGTGCTATGAGACAAAAAGACCTTGCAGAACTGTCAAATATGTGCACTGCTACCCTGTGTGCTGTGGTGTCTCAACTACAAGGATGATTTTGCATACTCTCCTTGGCCTGTTCCTTACATTTTGTAATGTGTCTCTTTGAAAGCAGTCCGTGGTGTGGCAAATCGGATGACTTCTATGGATTTTCTCTGATTTTTGCTGAACCTGGTCTTGAAAAAGAGGTTGGTAAGAGCGAAACAATCCTTTCTCATCTTTGATTTGCCCATCAGAGCTGCATAAAAATATATTTGAAACTGTTTTCATTGTGAAACTAAATTCTGGATATGCCTGCACATCCAAAGAGGATTTTGGTAACTAATGGAAAGATCTCCTGATTGGTTTGTGTTGGTCAGTCTTCCTTGATAATGCTAATTCTGTAGATGAAAGGAGATTATCTCTAATCTGTGGTTAAATTCTTCTCTTAAGGAGTTTGACAACTTTACTATCTGCATCCATAATGAAAATACTTTGCTTTCTGTGGTTCATTCAAGTTAATTGAAAGTATAATACTGTTATTTGTAAGGGACAGTGTACTTTTTCTGTTTGAACAACTGTTCTTCAATTTACTGTGCTGTGGTGTACTGTGTGCAGCCACTGGGGTGTGTATATCTATACTCTCCAGATTTACATCTGTGTATATCCTTTTTTATGAGGATTTTGACTACCTGCATCTGTCAAGTGCTTCTTTACATACTGGGTCAATTTCTTTCTAGGTTGGAAACTATCATTTAGACTCGGCTGTTTTTCTTGACAGATGTTCAAGTGAATTTTATCTTGTGGTTTTCTTTTGTTGTCTTTCTAGTTCTATGTGGTTTTTTAATAGTACAGTAAAATATACATGCCATCCCAAAATTGTATTAAAATTTAAAACCCCCCTGGAATTATCCTTAAGACTTATCACCCTCTGTGTTTCAGTACCGCACCATTCCTATTCTAAAGCTGAAGAGTTACTTCGTGTGTGCCAGTTTTGTCTTCCTCTGTATATTTCTCATACAGATGTTTATAATGCCAAAGTAAGTGTCAGTATTGTAATAATTTATAACTCAAATGAATGAATCACTAAAGTGAAACTCATGTGCATGAAACTTTTTTTGTCTTTTGGCGTTCCTGAGGGTTTATGTTTAAAAAACACGCACTCCTTAGGACTAATTTACCCCCTAATAAAGGAGTGCGTTCATATTGTTGGCATAAGAGACTAGATATGAGTATGAAAATAAAAGCTAAATATTTCTTTAATGTTGTGTTTGCTTAGTGCACACAGATGATCAGTTAAGAGAGAAATACTATTTTATAAGAATAGTTGGCTGTAAGCACATGGAGTGAGCAATAGAAAAACAGGATTAGCTGGTTAAAACATGCTCATTGATCCTTTCATCTGTAGGGATACAAAAAGGGGACTTCAAGCTCCCTCTCTTACTTTCCAAAAGCAGATGTTTGGTAATTCTGAAGTGCATGGCATATTTGTTTTTCATGGCATAGTGGTTCAGACTTCACTGAGGAGTAGAATATTTTTAATTAATATTTGTGCAACAGAGCAACAGTAACCTGTGCAATGTTATGGTCATCCAGTGCCACTAGAAGAAAAATTCTATTTGAGTTTAGAGAAACACTGTTAGCAAACATTAGTCTGAATTGCGGTTTGAATTTTTTTTTCATTTAACTCTGTTTTGTTTCATGCTTTCTTTTCTGTTTAGAACTGCAAAACTAGGAATTTCCTTTGGCATTGTTGCCATCATCATTGCACTTATTCTGTTTGTGTGCTTTGCTGAGAAATGTGTGGTGAGTTTGTTTTTAAAAATGTTTCCTGTTTTTGAAAGTGCAGAGATGTGATTTGACAACTTGGTCTATCGTTTAGGATGGTGAATTGAACTGTTAATTTTAATAGGAGTTGTAGGAGCCTTGAACTTCAGATTACCAGAAGATTGCATTGCCCGAAACAGACTTTCATGTCTGAAAATTCTCACTGTAATTCAGAATTACTTGGGTGTCAGAGTGGTGATTGTGGTCCCCCAGGAAAACTGCCACAGGAAGAAGTGGTGTCTTAGAGAGCCAGGTTCCAGATGTGTAAAAGGGAAAAGAAAAAAAAAAAAAGTTGCACCCTGTACCAGTACCTGGGATGAATTTCATTTTTAATTTCAAAGGACAGTTAGCATATATGGTGCTTATATGTGTCTATGTATATATATATATATGAGTGGATGGATTTTTATATATGTGTGAATGTCTATGTAGAGAGAAAGAAGTCTGTTTATATGTATGCACATATGGTTTCTACATATGTAAAAACATATAGAGAAAAATAAAAGGTAATTCCAAGACTGCAGTTGCATCAGACTTGAGTTTTAAGCTGGGAGTGTTTTGGTACAGCATCCTTGAATAGTGCTTGGAATCTTTAACACTGTATACTTCACTAGACGTTTTTCTCTGGCAACAAAGAGAGATATGAGCATTGCAAAGAAGAGGACTGCCTGTGATTGGTTTCAATTTAGTAATCTGAAAACGTAGTTCCAAATATAACATTATAGCTCTGTAACTAAAAAATACAACATAGGTTGTCACTGTGTTTTCAGTAATATTTCTCTGCAACTTTTAGTCAGATGGTAATTTCGTATTTTTAAAATGGAAATTAAGAAAATTTTAGCACTCAGCCTCTTTGAAATAAGGAAGCACTAGTTCCATTTTCAGTTGTGGAAAGGAATAGGCATTTAAGCTGAATGACTAGATTCAGAGGTCTAAGTTAAGATTCCAGTTAAGACTCTTGCCACTCTCCTGCAGAGAAAGAAGTATTTTGCATTTAGAGATATTTCTTCCCATGTATCAAAGTGTTATCAATGTTACTGAAGCAAACTGATTTTGTTCACAGAAGTGCTGCTCAGAGCGAGGGCCTCTCCTGCGCCATCTCTGTGCTGTCTCAGAGAAGGTGGAAACAAAGCCTTTCCTCAGGCTTCCCTTGGCAGCCCTCACTATAGGTGCCTTGCTGACCATAGCCATCTTTAATTTGGTAAGTAATCACATTACCTATTTTTCTGGGAACTTCTTGTGACATTCACAGCTTAAGTAACTTATTTGTTTTTATCAAATACCTTGCTTTTTGCTGCTTTTCCTAATGTCTGATTCACAACATGAGGTATTTTACACTAGGATGATGCACATGCTATGTAAAAGCATTAGAAGTTACAATTCTAGAACTAAAAGTTGGTGTGGTAGACTTGAGTCCTGCATATCATCTTTTCTTGCTTTCAAGATGGCATTTATAATCACTATTGATTATGACCATCACCGCTAAGATTGTCTTCTATTTTTTAATACCTGCTAACAACTTCGGTGGTTTGTTTTTGTTTTCTAATAAATCAAGACTACTGAAAAGAGCAAACCTGCAAACTTTACTGGATCAAATTACCTGTGTGCTCCCACTTATGTGAGTATAGTACTGTCTTTTTTTCTAAGGCTAACATGAAATTAGTTTTGGATGTGTGGGGGATATTCAGAGGTCTGGAATACTCATAGATAAAGCTGAAGTCTTGGCTTGTTTTGGTTACTCAGCACCTTTGAAAGGTGCTCTCTCCACTTCTGTAAAGATAGATTCAGCACTTACTAATGACACTGAAGTGTTATTTCTGAGGGTTTCATTTTTTTATCTCTAGTTCCAAAGTAGCTTTCTATTTTGAGATAATCCAGGTGTTTGGGATTGTACTCATCTGGTGATTTTCTATTCTTGCAGTCTATAAATCAGTCTTTTGGAAACACAATTCAGTCCTGCATCGAGGAAACTGTAAGTAATGAATGCATGTTACTTTAAAACCCAGATCTTTTAATATTGTCTATATTACTGATAACTAGCAGGTTCTGTTGCTGTATAAAACAGTGTTGTTTAAGTATCCAACAGCACAGAAGTTCTTCCTGAAATCAAGATGTTTCAGCAGCTGTTGCTGTGCTGAATACAGAATGGTTCAGCAATTTTTGTGAAAGTTTAGATTTAGAAGTAGATCTAAAACTCTGACGAAAAAGCAGCAGAACAGGATGCTGGTTGTGTTCAATTCTGAGAGACAAAAGCTGTGCTTGCAAGTGTCCCAGCAACGTATTCTGATACAGTGAAAGGGATTAAGTGGCCACACAGACCTGTCAGTGTTCTGTATGTAGTGGTTTCTTTTCTAGAGGTTTTGCTTCAGAGTTGTGGCAGTGAGTGTTCATTACAGTAGGTGATGCCATAGACTCAATACCTTCAGAATAACAGAGTTGGTATAATACGTGACAATATGGACCCTGATCCTGGGTTACCCTGTTAGTTGTTCTGGTTTCATTCACTTCAGCAGAAACATAAACTGCTTAGCTGAGCATCTCCCAGTCTGTGGTAAGTGTGTGCTATTATGGGCGAAAAACTGTGCTTAGTACAGAAAGAGAAATAAACTCTTGAGGAGCAGAAGCTGAGTTGTTTGTAGGCTAAAGTATGCTAGCTCAGCATCTTAGTGCCTATGGCTGCAGGGAGCAAATCTGTCTGTGCAGTGCACTTTGTACCCTCCAACAGTTGTAATGCTCCGAGCTGCATGCTGACCTTGGACACCATGCGTGAATTGTGATTCCTCTAGGAGATTTCAGTAATTCCATTGGATAATGGTCCTAGCTTGACAATGCTTTTTAGCATCTAAGTTCTTATGAAAGACCTCTGTCTAAGGTTGGAGACATGTCATGGACTTCACACGTTGCAGGCAGGGGAGATAGGGAGGTGGTACTTGCTTAAGGTTATGAAGGGAGAGCACTGTCAAAAAAAGGACCAGAATGCTGGGGCTCCTGGTTCAGAACCTGTTTACTGGACTGTGAACCTACTTTAGGTTAGTCTTGAACTTTAAATAAATAATTGCTTAAGTTAATAGACTTCAGAAGATAACTTCTCCACACGCTTCATTTTTTGTCACTTATGTTGGTCTGAGGCTTTTTGTTTAAATCTTTTTGTTTCTCTTTAACAAGAAAGCAAATGGAAAAGGTATGAAGTTCAGCCTTTAGTGCAATTAAAAATAAATCTAAGTGTATTTAGCAAGTGATCATAATTTCTTCTTTTGAAATTATAATTATCATGAACTTAGAGCATTTGCCATGATTTGAAAGTCTCTTATGCCTTTATAGCCTGAATAATGCAACTTCTCTTTAAATTCTTCTTTTACAGTATTATACTTACTGCTGCATATTGGGGTTCATTGCATGCTCAGTATTTCTTCAAATGAGCTTTGAACTCAAAGTTCTCCTCCTGTCCATTGCTGTGACTGTATACCTCATCATTTTTAATACCCTTCACCACAGAAACTCCTACAGCAACAGTACCAGGTGCAGTGACAAGTTTTTTTTGTAATTGACAATATTTTTTCTTTAAAGGAGATGTTAGATTTTTGTACACTATTGGAATATTGAAATACCAAAGTCATGTAAGTAGAGACATTACAAACCTTTCTCTAAAGATAATGACACAGAAATTTAATTAGATCTTTTAATAAATAAAAAAATTAAAAAGAAAGCCTATATTTTCTGAAGAATTCTGTAATAGGGCTTCTAAGATCTCTGGAAGCTTAACTTACTTTAAAGACTAAGGGCTAGAATCTTAATCTTATAATGAGGTTAATCTTGTGTTAAACAATGAAGAAAAGACTTGCTAGAAATCTGATGCTCAAGCTGTGCTTGCAAGACCTTGCTAGTCAGTAGGATAGTGACTCTTTTATTACCTACTTCACTAACTGTGCATATTTTGAAAAGTAACAGCAATTTACCTGATCTATTTGAGGAAACTGTTAAAATACTTAGGATAAATAATATATGGAAGTTTTACTATTAGTTTGTAAGTCTGTTTCTTAGATTACCAATATAGTCTCATAGCTGAAGATTAGGTTAAATTTATTCTGGAAAGACTAACTATGAGCTGTCAGCCCTGCTTAAAAAAGCCTAAATGAGCTCTTAATTTAGCTTCTTAATGCCAGATTATTCATATAATGTGAATACAGTTCGATGCATTTGTGAAAATTAATAAATGTAAGAGAGGCTGATCTGTGACATGAAATACAGATGGCATCCAGATTCATATGAAGCTATATCACGTGTGATTCAGTGGCTGTCTTTGTTTAGGCAGTTCAGGTTTTTATTTGTCACCACCTTTCCTTCCACAAATCAGACAGTTTCTTTTTCTACAACAAGATTTTGTTGGCTGTGTTTTTGGGGGGCACTGTGGGGAGGAAATCTGCAACTCTGCAATGGAAGTTAAGATGGCTTCATTAAGATTGGCTTCATTAAGCCAAGTTTACTTGAATATTTCACTACAATAGCCTCTTGACAAGATTTCAGCACCTATTTTTTCATCCACTTAAACATAATTTCTGTACTGAACTGATGATAATCCTTTTTCATTGTTAGGATAGGCCCTATTACCAGGCAGCCACTGGCACAAAGGAGCAATGGCATTGGTGGTATATATCTGAATAAAGACACCCCCTTCCTTGAGGCTCTTCTTCCCCTCCCAACCCTTAATCATGTGGATTTTCTGAAAGGATACAAATGACTTTGATTTGCTTTCTTGTTTTCAGGTTTTTCATCAGAGAGCCAAGGATAATGACTAACTTATATCTGGTTCTGTTTTACATAACCCTAATTTTACTTGCAAAACAGGTATGCATTTAAAAAGCAATACATTATTTCTTTTACTTGCAGCAAGTTGATTTAAATAAAATTAAAACTATTGATCACTGAAATTCTAATAGTATATATTTTATCTTTTTATATTCTTCTACTTAGTTTGTAGATAATGTACTTACCTGTACTTAGTTACAAATAATACAAAACATTTTCATGTGAAAGGGTGAAAACTTTTTTATCATTTTTAAGTGTTTGCATTACAGAAGTTAGAACTTTCAAATTCTTCCAGTTTGGATCTCTCTGTATTTATATGTCGATATTAATGCTAAATCAAGGCAGTAATTCAAGATAAATAATACCCATCTTATTAAAATGTCATTTTGGTAAATACACCTGATGGCACCCAAATGGCATTCATACATACTGACCAATATGTGTTTTTCAGACCTTCATTCTTAAAGCTCATTTTTCCTAACTGTATAGGCTCAAAAGGCCTTGAAGAAACTTTATTGCTACTGCACTTTTTAAAATAAATTGACCAATATATTCCAGTGAGATACTATATAGGTTTAATTTCTCAGATTTGGTCCCTTTGCAGATTGACTATTACTGTCGACTGGATTGTCTGTGGAAGAATAAATTTAAAAAAGAACATGAACAGTTTGAAACAATGGAGAATGTTAACAGGCTTTTGCTGGAAAATGTGCTTCCAGCCCATGTTGCTGCCTATTTCATTGGTGAAAAACGAAATGAGGTATGTTTAATCTTTGGTATGTGTAGGACAGTAAATTGGATTGCTGTGACATACAGAATGTCATGTTAGCAAGCACACAGAGACTACACTCTTTGCCTCTTGTTTGTTTCCCAAGATCCTTGTAAACCCAGCAACCTGCTATCCAGATGGCCTCAAAAAAATGAGAACCCTTAGTGTCAGTCACTGAAGTCTGTTTCAGAATTGGTAGTTAGGCTTCAGGACACAGTTTGAGTTTGGCAAATATTTAAAAAGGATTTACTGCTTTCCCAAGACCATATTTTACCAGAGAAGATAGGCCTGCTTTTTAAAGAAGTGGAGGAACAGATTGTATCTCCTTGGTAACAACCCCAGTGGGAAGTTCATCCTACTCTGCCAGCATGTCATCAGAATAAATATTGCTGATTTCACAGCTGTGGTGTCATAAGACTGACACTGTCCAGAATAGATGAGAATCTTTAAGATGCATAGATCTCTCAGCATTTCCTTAGGCAAATCAACTGCATTTATGTTTCTGATAGAGATGCCCACTGTAAAGTACTGTAATTGACTTCATAGGAAAACTGTAATTCAATTACTGGTTGCAAACAACAATCAAAGTTTTGAATACCTGAGGTCGAAGGTGACTGCTGGCAATGTGTGAATACCTTGTTTTCCTGCAGGACTGGTATCATCAATCTTATGACTGTGTCTGTGTCATGTTTGCATCGGTACCAGATTTTAAGGTGTTTTACACTGAGTGTGATGTCAATAAAGAAGGCCTGGAATGCCTGCGGCTGTTAAATGAAATCATTGCTGATTTTGATGAGGTAATTTAGCTTCTGGCTAAAATTGATTGAATCATGTATTTACTGCAAAATAAAATGTTTCACTTGATCTGTGAGCATTGGAGGGGAGAAAAAGGCTGTTATCCTGAACTAATAATCTGAGTTCAGCTTCGCAGTCTTGAAAGATATATTCCCATCTCATGGGGCTTTTCAATTACATAATCTAATGCATTACTAGTATGGTTTGAAAGTTCTGAAATTCAGTACTTTATTTCAGTATTACAGCACTCTGTTTCTCATATGAGCAGGTAGAGCAAAACTGTGAAACTAATCCTCAGAACTTTTTTATCTAACCCTCTTATAATTGGTAGTATTCCCAGAGATGTTTAATGCTTATTGTAGACACTGAAATATGGTATTCAATTCTCAAGTTTCTATTTTCCTTCCCTTCAAACAGCTGTTGTTAAAACCTAAATTTAGTGGTGTTGAAAAAATAAAGACCATTGGAAGCACTTACATGGCAGCAGCTGGTCTCAGTGTCACACCAGGCCAAGAGACCCACCAGGTAGGTCTCTGCCTTCAGCATTCTAGTGTCTGTAGGTGCATTTCAAAGGAACAGAATGTAATGAGAGAGGAAAGAAAGTAAATCACCAAGAGTGACTTACTAACATGTGAAAAAAGATTATAGAAATTACTTGTCTTGTGTTGAATTCACTATTTATTTCCTAGTTCCTTTTTTTTTTTTTTCCTTAGGCAGGTTTTAAGTCTGTAACCTCAGCATGATTTAATCTTTGTTTCCAGTAACTTAACATTTCTAGATGTGTAACAGAATAGCTCTAATAATATGGAAGGCAAAGAGTGGATGCTAAACAAAAGGCCATCTCAGAACTGGACAGTAAGCATTTTGTGATACTGGAGAACTGTTACAAAAAGAGAATCCTCAGGTGCCACATTGGACCTGAATCAGAACCCAGAAGAATTAAAACAGATTCCTGTACTCAGGCTGACCTTCACTATAGCAGGTCCTGTATGGCATTAGGACACGTGTATGTAATATACACAAAGCATGTAAAATTAAATCTGAAATCCTAAAAGACAGACATAAATTACTTTAAAAACTCCATCCTTCTTGTCACCTCCAAGCCATTCCAATTGAATTTAATGTGTTTTTCTAAATCCATTTGGAATGTTTATTGAACTATGCAATTCTGCACGGTTACAAGGATTAGTGGTCTTATCCTTATAAATACATACTTTAATCACTAACAGTACTTGTTTGGAATAGTAGCCTGACACAGCCTTCTATGTTGTAATTTGATCACTAATGTGGTATGAATTGCATAGGATAAGGAACGACAGCATGCTCATATTGGGATTATGGTGGAATATGGGATTGCCTTGATGAATAAACTGGATGGCATCAACCGACATTCCTTTAACAATTTCCGCCTCCGCATTGGTAAGTTCAGATTGGGAAGAATGTGAACTGTGCACCTCCATAAATATTAAAAATGAGGTAGGATGATTTAGGCAAATTGCTGAGGGCTGTGGAGCCCTTCCTAATGCTGAGCACAGTATTTGGATTATTATAAAATGTTGAATAGCTGAAGGGAGTGTTGCCTGTGCCAGCTTTTTAGATAGGCCAGGCTCCTCCTTGAGTGGACTTTTCTAAGCGCTGGAGGGAGCAATACTAGGACTGCAGCTTGATGAGTTTGGAGAAAATTATAGGTGTGGATGAAAAGGGAGGTACCCTGTTATTAACTGTTTACCAAAGACACTGTTGTCATTAGGCAAATATTTATTTTTTTTATGTTAAAAGGAGAAAAGGAAGAATCTTGCTTTGGCATGAACTTTCCCATAGCTCTTTCTCAGACTTCCCATTTTATAATGAACGACTCACTTCTCATCTCCTGAGCCTCAGTACTGATGTTTATAAAGCAGTGGTAATACTGATTGCAGGAGATGTTTTGCAGAGTTCA
Source organism: Chaetura pelagica (assembly GCF_000747805.2). Taxonomy (NCBI): domain Eukaryota; kingdom Metazoa; phylum Chordata; class Aves; order Apodiformes; family Apodidae; genus Chaetura; species Chaetura pelagica. The sequence continues at coordinate 3,145,916 of NW_009953205.1, read as the reverse complement.
GTGCTGGTTTTGTTCCCCTGGAGCTCATGACTTATGGCTATTAAGGAAGGTAGATATCACAGCCTTTTCTACGTCAGTAATGACATGTGCGTTTGTTTATACTAAGGGATAAATCATGGCCCTGTGATTGCTGGTGTGATTGGTGCCCGGAAACCTCAGTATGATATTTGGGGCAACACTGTCAATGTTGCCAGCCGAATGGAGAGCACGGGGGAACTTGGAAAAATCCAGGTAAACACATCAGCCTTGGAATGTCTGAGGAATTATTTCTAATAGGTTATGAAATTTTTTACAATGTGAATACTCAGAATAATTTCACAAGTGTTTCTCATTCTTTTCACACAATGCACCTCCATAAATATTAAAAATGAGGTAGGATGATTTAGGCAAATTGCTGAGGGCTGTGGAGCCCTTCCTAATGCTGAGCACAGTATTTGGATTATTATAAAATGTTGAATAGCTGAAGGGAGTGTTGCCTGTGCCAGCTTTTTAGATAGGCCAGGCTCCTCCTTGAGTGGACTTTTCTAAGCGCTGGAGGGAGCAATACTAGGACTGCAGCTTGATGAGTTTGGAGAAAATTATAGGTGTGGATGAAAAGGGAGGTACCCTGTTATTAACTGTTTACCAAAGACACTGTTGTCATTAGGCAAATATTTATTTTTTTTATGTTAAAAGGAGAAAAGGAAGAATCTTGCTTTGGCATGAACTTTCCCATAGCTCTTTCTCAGACTTCCCATTTTATAATGAACGACTCACTTCTCATCTCCTGAGCCTCAGTACTGATGTTTATAAAGCAGTGGTAATACTGATTGCAGGAGATGTTTTGCAGAGTTCAGTGCTGGTTTTGTTCCCCTGGAGCTCATGACTTATGGCTATTAAGGAAGGTAGATATCACAGCCTTTTCTACGTCAGTAATGACATGTGCGTTTGTTTATACTAAGGGATAAATCATGGCCCTGTGATTGCTGGTGTGATTGGTGCCCGGAAACCTCAGTATGATATTTGGGGCAACACTGTCAATGTTGCCAGCCGAATGGAGAGCACGGGGGAACTTGGAAAAATCCAGGTAAACACATCAGCCTTGGAATGTCTGAGGAATTATTTCTAATAGGTTATGAAATTTTTTACAATGTGAATACTCAGAATAATTTCACAAGTGTTTCTCATTCTTTTCACACAAAGGTCACAGAAGAAACGAGTAAAATACTACAGGAGTTGGGATATTCGTGTGAATGTAGGGGGCTCATTAATGTCAAAGGCAAAGGAGAGCTGAGGACTTACTTTGTTTGCACCGAGACTGCCAAATTCCAAGGTATGGGACTGAACTGAGGCTATGGTGAAGTTAATCAAAATAGACTTAGAACTGCCTCCCTTCTGTGAAGATGTTCAATTTTCCCTCCTTATGTGAAGGACTTTATTCTAAAAACATACATATACAACTCCTATTTCTTCTACATCTCAAGATAAGAGAATTACTTTTTTTTTTTTAAAGAAGTTCTGAAAAGTTCCCAGAAGACACAAAACCTCCAGTCTGAAAAAAACTACCTTTTCCGGAAAAAAATGGAGGATTTACCTGGAATTGCCCTAAAGCATCTTCCGTTAGCTCCTTTTCTTACCTGCACTGTGGGAGTCTTAACAGCTCCAGAAACAACAAATGTGGATGCACTGTAGAACTTGTCACAGTGTTAAAACATTCCACTGCCTCCTCCTTTGCCACACACCTGCTTACAGTATTGCACTTGTCATGACATGGGAGCTGGTGCTCTGTGCACTGCATATCCTGCTCTTAATGCTAAACAGGCTTCACTGCAGAAGAGCTGAATAATGGAAGGAAGAATGCCAAGTACACTCAAATGTATCATATGATAATTGTGCTGAGTTCCTTTGGACAAAACAAAAAATTACTTGCACAGTGTCTGATCACTTTTTAAGTATCTTCGCCTCCTCCATAGTAGTGCCTTGTATTATGCAAATGTTTTCATGACCAACAGCTGTTCAGAAATAACTTTTCATCTCATTCAGAGTGTTTACATTGTATTACATGTTTCCCCTTTGTACTTCTGTGCCTCTGTATTTAGTATCTGCATGGACATTTTATACAGTCACACAAGAGAATGTCTTTAAAATTCTGGCTTTAAATTTCAAAAACCAGACCCGATTTTGAGGAGCACTGAGCACCTGCAGTTTACCCTGCATGCTTGGTTAGACAGGTTCTCAGAACAGCTTGTATCACTGACACCCAGCAGGAAGCCTGCATGCTGACTGCATTCTTGATGGCCCTTAATGGAGGGAAAAATAATCAGTTTTGTATTGTTTGGAAACTGAAGAACAGAACTAATAAGATACTATTAGTAACAGATGCTGTATAAACTGAATGGCAGCTGAGATGGGTTTTGTTGGGTTTTGGTTGTTCTGTTGTTCTATTCCTGTTTCTTCAATGTGACTAACCACTGGCTGGTCTATATACCTTTTAAAGGCAATGCAGTTTACAAAACAAATTTGTTTTGAAGGTTACAAAAGGATGTGTGGAAAAACATTGATAATGGAAATGTTTCACCAGAGCCTCAACAGTGAAAGTATGTGTAGAGCCTCAGTAAAATCATAGAAATTGACTTGCTGTGGATTAATTTGTAATTTTTTTAAGCTGTTAATAGCTTTTGCTGATTTCTAAATTAGCATTTTTCTATTTACTGAAATGACTTAATCTGTTTTCTGTCGGTGGAAATTATAGTATTTTGTAAGGCTAACATCATATGTCCAATTATATGTATTAACTAAGGATGAATTCCTTCCTCTCCCTGATACACCACATGTAGTGTGACTAAACAGCACAGTGATTGAGTTCAGCATCTGTCTTGTTAGGCCTTGCTCTTCTACAAACAAGGAAGCATTTATTAATATTTCTGGGTTTAGTACTAAACCATACTGGAAAAGTGTTTAACAAGCAGTCCTATGCATCACTGCCACTTTCTAATTACTGTGTAATTTCTTTAGAAGATGAAGTGACTATGTTTCAAGACAGGAACAGATCTGAATATTGTCCAACTGTGGATTAAAAATTGTGCTAATAGCCTTTGTTGATTTGGTAGGTCAAAGCAGTGTTTGTGGTAAGTCTCTAATAGAAAATAGCACGTTATAAAACCTTAGTTTGAGGTTGTCTGGTTCACGTATGGACTCTGCTGAAGATGAAAGTTTTCATACTTGGTGTCTCATCAGTATGAAGTCAGTGTTGTAGTTGGATAAAATTCCAAACAGCTTTTGCTACTTTTGTATGTTGTGTGTTTGTAGTAACAGATGCTCAGCAAGCATTTGTTTTGAGATATTTATTTATTGTTCTATAAGGACCATGCATGTGTCAGATGCTCCTTTCAGCAGCCTTTGCTGTCATGTTAGGCAAAGGAACTATTTGCCTCATTAATGTATTTTGAGAAGTGCATTATACCTATAGATAGAGCTGGCTCTTAAGTGTTTGCTGTTCACAGAACTAGTAGCATGTAGATATAAATTAATTATGAAAGAAAATTCGCTGCCTGTAACAGCATTTTGAAATGCTTTTGTTTACATTATGCTGCCTGTCAGGCTAGTAACTTGCTTGGGCATAACTTCAACTTGACCTCACTTACAGAAGTGGTATTAAGAGCTGTGGCTTTTGAACTGGAAGTAGATTTTATTTGGAGTTTTAAAAGGACATTATGCACTTAAGTACACAAACACTGAGTGCGCAGTGTGCAAGCATCCTTGGGGAAGTTAGAAAAGGTAATGAGAAAGGGTTTGTATCTGAGGGTGACTTTCTAATTTCTCATCTGAACTGGCATTGTGTATCAGAGCTATATTCAACCACAGAAAAAGTTCAATTTAAGAAGAAACTGTATTTCAATAATTGTTTTCAGCAGTCCTTTTGAGAAGGAATTGCCATATCTTGTGAGACTGTAAAAATAACCTTGTTAGAAAAATCTGTTGTTTTTACCACTAAAAAAATAGCACCGTATCTAATTTGAAGATCTAGTAACATCTTGAATTAGCATTCTGTTTTAAAGAACAAAGTTTTGTTTTTACCATTAAATAAAAAGCTTCCTGAAACTTGCTTGGTTTTGCAGTTATTTTGATGAAGATTCTCATGAAAAGGAGGCCTATTTCTTCTACCTCTATAGAGTTGATGAGATTGTTTTTACTCATAAATTTGGTATTTATAAAAAGCATGTGTAAGTGGAAAGTCCACAGTGACAGACCTGCATTCAACAGCTGAAGAAAATTTCAATACTTGGTTTTCTGTCATCTGTGACCTGCTTGCTGCTCTATATGAAAGGTAAGTGATGGGAAATGAGATGCCAGAGATGCCAGCCAGTAATGGTTTGGCTGGCACAGTTATGCATCTTGTCCTCCCTTGTAGTATGAAAATGACTTAAATATTAATGGAAAAAACTAATTCCCTGGAATAACATTTCAGCTGCAATTACCTAGAACTGTTAAAAAAATCTAGTGGCAACTTTATTATGAACTATTCTGGGACAACTGAAAACCACTGGAGAAAAATCCAGGTTGACAGTTCAACCTTTTTGGAATGACTTTTAATTGTGAAAGTTAAAAACAATTAAACACTTCTGCAGCCTTTTAAGAGGAGGAAACAGTGGCCACTAGACTGGGGTAGAGGGTGGGATTCAGAGTTATGCAGTTATGCTTTGTTACCAAGTTACCTCTTAGCTCAGCTTCATGCCACTGTGCAGGTGAGCAATTGCTGATCAGATGGAACTGGAACACTGCACAGCATTGCTGGAACCACAGTGTAAAAAAGCAACACTGAAAAATACTTGAGGATGCCTGTGGAAGAGCCTGTGTATAGCACTGCCTGATTGAGTGAAAGGACCTGACCAGCACAGGGAAAAACCTCCCTGGACAAGAGTCACTGACTCCACATATAATACTGCAAAGGTGCTTGAATTCTCCTCTATGCCTGAAAGCTGTATTGTCAGTCTGCTTTGTCTGCAGTATTGGTGAATAGGTAATTGACTCTTAATGCTGTTAGTTTTCTAAAGATGTTTTCCTTTCTGAAGAAGCAAGCCTTAGAGTCATATCCAGATAGTGTTTATTAATATCTTCAAGTAGTAAGAATTATCTACGTCAGAATCTCCAAGAGTTGATTGCACTATATTAAGGTGGGTTTTTTTATTTATTGGCAGCAAGTGGCTTTGTTAGTCTCACCTTGTTGTCACAGTATGTTTCTAGGTTTGCCCTCAAGATATCATGGGTAGATGGTGTTAATCCTCTATGAGGAGTTCGTCCACATTCCAAGCATCACAAAGTTGATCTATTGTTAATTCATTGGGCTACATCAGTTTTTTTAAACAAAGTTTATTTCTCTTCCTCGTAATCATAAGAGTTGCACAGTAATTTTAAAAAGGGAAACTTGCATGTTCAGATACTCATGATTGTTGTCCCAGCCAGATTCAGATGGTCTACACAAGCTTTTAGAAACTTTTGGTTGAGTCCCTACACCACATATAGTCACATTTTCACTTAAGCTTTGACTTTTCCAGACACTTAACAATCTAGGAAAACTTAAGTGCTGCAGGGGTGCTTTCGAATAATAAGGAATGCAAGAAGAAAAATAGTGGATTTGTAGCAGAAGTAACTCTAATACAAACCATTCAATTTCAAATGTCATCAGTTCTGAAATTTAATAAACAAAAGTTAAAAACAATATACACATGTTCAGTGAATGCACCTGAAGGAAGTTTATCTGGTTCTTAAACAGAATCAAACAAACTGCTGTAAACTGAACCAAAGCTTCAGACTGTAACTGGACCACACTCATTTTCAGGGATGGCGACAGTCATCTTAGGTTCTTGAAAGTCTGAAAGTTTACAACAGATGCCAGGTCAATTAGCATATGTAACATTTAAGTGAAAGAAAGGCATAAACTACACTGCATGCAAAGTCATTTGCTATTTGTGCAAATAGTCCTGAGTTAACTGCATGCTCTGGAACAGTACAAGAAAACATTGTTTCAGCTGTTACATTGTCTCTTGTGTACAGTGCTGTGAAAAAGAAATTGCTTCAGAATGTTGAAATTGAAATTTCTTGAGCAGTTTCACTGAAAAGACAAGTTCCTGAAGTAATCCTGCCCTTTTAATTAAATAACATCTTAACTGAAACTTTTTATAAACCACGGTCTGAGTATATTCATTGTGTGAGTTATGTTTCTTGAGAGGAAATTTTGACCTGCCTTAAAAACTGGGGACAAACTGTGGGTGCTATGCTTTTACTGCTTATGTGCCACAAGGGGGAGATGAGGTTCTGGCACTCGATTTTCCACTGATCTGACTCCTTCAGCAAAAGCAATAGTTGGATGATCACCAAATTAAGCAAAAGGAGTGCACAGCCAGAAGCTTGGAGAAGGAAGGATTATGTCCTCCTTTTTAGCAAGTGAGGAATTTAGACTCTTCTCTTGTAATCAAGCTAAATGGAAAAAAAATAATGGATTGCCAAGCTTGAAAATTTGGCAATGCTGTAAGATGAATAGTAAAATAACTATATGTAGTTCAACCAAAGTTCCATACATCTCAAAAAATTCTATTCCATACATCACAGCAACTTTCCGTTAGAAACAGGATTTTAAAAAGAGGAAGAGAACTGAAAATTGTAGCTAAGTTCCTGCAAATTCTACCACAAGCCAGGCAATGATTTGCAGGTGTGGTTTTGGTTTAGTTGAGCAGATGCTACAATACTTTTTTGTATACTCACCCTCTGTCAAATCTACCCAGCTGTCTTCTGTATCAGGTAAAGGGAGTGAAATGCCCATTGCTTTCCTGATGCCATAGGTACTAACAATGTCACCTGGAGTCACTTGTTGTGCAAGTTCTTTCAGGTTGTTGGTTACTCTCTCCGCTAGAAAAGATAAGTGGATGTATTTAAGTGCTATATATACACACACAAAATGGCTGAAATGAGTCCTTCGCCCTGTACACAGTTTAATCATTTAAGTACAATAATGTTTATGCTACAGAAGAGTTTTGTTGTACTGTGTGCAATCGTGCAGGACCTCCAGGGAACTACAACAAGGTGGTTAAGAAGATTAAGAGGAATGAAGCAGCTGCTGACCATGATGCAACACCAACAGTTAAAAGGAGTAAGCTAACGACATGTGGGTCACAAAGCAGCTGGGAAAGATCGGGTGGCACCCACACAGCATTTGTGGCAGTAGTACCTGGCTTTCAGGAGCAGCATTTAGTTTTGGGTATTAACTAGAGAGACTGTTCTTGTTGCTTACAAATGTGGTTTTCCTTCAAGAAAGAAGCTGTAAGTCCTTATACCTTTTAAGAAAGGTAATATTTGATCTGGTTTAGAGCTGGTGTAATAGCAACATGGTAATATTTCTGCAATAAGGGGAATTTATCTTATCACAATGAAGGTGGTTACTTTAGACCACGTATGCTGATGTTTGTATTGTACAAGTCAGTTTTACTTGCACAACTGACACCCTCTGCACCCCACCCTATTTAGAAGGTCACCATCAACAGTCTGAATAACTGTCAAACAGCTTTGCTCTGATAATTAAAGAACATATGGTTAGTATTTAGTATAACAGACTGATAACTAGATCAAACCTGGAATAAAGCTAGCCTAACAGTAAGAATTTGGTACTACTTAAGCAAGGGTTCAAAGACAATAAAAAAATCAAGTCAGAGGTGTTTGGGTATCATCTGGCCCGTGGCATAGAGAAAGCTCCCAATTAGTGCCAGGGAAATTTAGTAATGAAAATACTTGTAATTACTTTGAAAACTTTTATCTGGCTTTACATACCAAAAAAATAATCTTCTAGGCCTAACGGGGCCTATTCTGTGCTGTAAGTTATACTTTTGTATTTCTTGGAGTTCATACAAGTTGGTACTGGATCAATTTCTGCAAGAACAATCAGAAAGTGTATTTACCCAAGTGCATCTCTCTATAAGATGGACCCAGAAGACAAATCATATTAGGGGGTGGTTTTGTACTTAGTCGTTCATTTTGAGCATCCTGGAGTTCTCTCAGAAGCTTTGTTGTTTCATCAAGTTTCCTCTGGAAGATTTCAGCCTCTGTTTAATGAAGAGAAAGTCTCAACTAGTAAGTGTATATTTACTTACATTATGACATAAATATGGTAAGGCTAACTTTGCAACAGGATTAAGAAATCAAAACAGTTACAGACATTTCAGAAGTGCAAGTACCAAGAAAACTCACCCTCAGAATCAAACTCTTCTAGAGGCATGCCAAAGTTTGTCACTGCCTTCAGTGCTGTAAGTCTGTCATTATTAGCAGAGTCCAACCTGGCAGCAATATCAATTTCCATCATCTAAAAAAAAAAAAAAGCAGCAAGGAATAATTTAGATATCAATATCAGCCTTGAAACAACACAATTGTTAGGGAAAAATCAGAACACACAGTTAACATTAGTCTGCTCTACAGGTGAGCATACAGAGGGAATACTGAACAGACATACTGTGCAACTCTTCTGTTCTAGTTCCTCAGTTTGCTGTTCTATTTCATACTCATTTAGAAAATGGCATCTGCCAGAACCCCTGGAGACATGCACAAATGAGGTAGCAACTTAAGACCAGCATCCCAATTAAAAAAATAACAACTCAAACCGAGCTCACTTAAAGCAGAGTTTATCTAAATTCTGAGGTGAAAATTCAAAATCACTCCCAGAACTGGCTGCTGCTGAACGCTTCAGAAGTGCAGCCCTCTCCCTAGCACTGTGGTTGTGCTTTTCCAACTGAGCCAATGTTGATGGAATGCTCTGAGAGACACTGTGTGCCTACAGGGGCACGAGGTACTTGGGAAACTTCTCAAAGACTTCTCTATATCGTGCGAGATTTTACACTGACAAGTTCATGTTAAACTCAATCAGCTTAAGATAGGATGCACACGACAGCTGCCAGCCAGATTTAACAAACGGTTAAACAATCACAAACAAAAATATAAGTATTTTCTTTCAATATTCTTGACATATAGTGTCATTTAAGACAACTTTTTTGAGATTATTAGTCTCCAAATGCCTACAAAAAAGCATGTTTTGTCACGATTCACATGTCTTTATAACTTGTCAAGCTTTCAGTGTACCTGCACGGGCCTCACAGTTGTAAGCAGCTCTATAAATGTGGGGTTAGACATGTTGGTAAGAGTAGTTAATTGATGAAGAAAAATTTTACCTTTACATCTTTTAATGCATCACTTCTTTCATGTGGGCCCTCAGCTTCCTCCAGTGGCTGAAGGAAAGAGAGGATTTTTAAAGAAGGCATTACTACTACTCTTTAAATTCAAAGTAAAAAAATACACAATGCAGTAATTTTAAAGTTAGTTAAGTACAGAATGTCACTGAGCTTTCTCTGTAAACCACGTTACACAGTTGCTGTTTTTCAGAAGGCTTTCTTCACATAACAATGTTTACTAAAATTCATTTTTACAGCACATGTTTTATTATTTACTGGGGGCAGGAAGAAACAAAGGATGATTAAGAGAGGATGAAATGTATTCTGTTTCTATATGTAAGTATATTTATCTTAATACTTGCAACAATAGTGTCAGTGTCACCACTGGGTACTAGAAAAAAGCTAAACTAGTAATGCCAAGCAAAGGTCTGAACTGGGGCTTAAAGTTGACCTTGCGTCCATGAACAATTTCCAGTATTAATGTATCTAATAATTGAATCACTAGTAAAAGGCCATGCTCTGTTTATTTCCATAGTTTACATAAATGTGAAACACAAATCAAGACTTTCAGTTAACAGGAACTGTCTTGTGGAGATTCTCAACTAATTACTGGATTGTCAATTAAGTTAGGATCATCAAATAAGCCCCTTTGATTCCAGCTGTATTTAGCATATACAGCTACTGAAATCTCCTGGGAATTTGAAGAGTAGCTGTTTAGTATTTTTATACAGCACATATCTGAGTTTAAAAGCACTGCACCAAGTAAAGGGAAAACCTTATTACCAACTCTTCTAAACTCACCAGTGGCTGCTAGGAACATGATAAACTTTGGATGGAAACAAAAATCCCTCCATGATCACCTCATTTTGACAACTGCTTATTAGTATCTTCTTACTAAATGGAACAGGAGATAGTGCTAATGGGAGTGGGAGAGCAGACAGAGAAAGAGCTTTCTCCAGTGTTTTGTTTATTTTTGTGTTTCGCTAATTAACAAGCTGGAATAATTCCTTTCCAGAAAATCTATCTGCTAGAGGCTAAGGTTGGTCTTTGCTTTCAGATTTTACCAATTAGAAGGGATCAACAGGATCAGCATCATTTTCCCCTAGCTTTACAGCTTGTGTGCTAAAGCCAAAGCCCAGGCAGTTCACAAATCCACTCTTACCGTTTCTAGTTCTCTGAGAGCTCTAGAATGTCCTCCTTTAGTTAGAACATCAAGCAAACTATCAGCCATTAAGAAAGGATAATCTTGTGATTTCATCAAAAAATCATGAATACTGAAAAAAATCAAAAGTTAGTCAATACTTTCATACCAAACTTTCAATTGAAAAAAATTACAAAGTCAAACTAGAATGGTACAGCATAGAAAACATTAAAAGTAGAATTTGATCTAAATGGCTTGCTTTTGGTTTAATTGTCCATGTCTTCTGTAGCTGAGGAACACATTCAGCTTCCTAACAAAGGAAACACTAGAAAAAGCTGATTGCCTCAGGCAGCTGCATCCATCTGAAAGAGCATTTGCACAGGCACTTAACATTTGCACTAACTGAAGTATTCCCCCATTTCCTATGAATTCACACCTCGTCTATTTCTGAGCTTCTAATAGAACAAAAGGACTCAAACTCAAGTTTTTATAATCAAGAATAATAAAAGCAATGAGAATGAATTATTTTTACTGTAGTAAATAATATGAAAAGCAGTATACACACTGTTTCAGAATTAAACTGGGAATCACTATCTCTGGACTCGGATCTCCTACTATGATCACAGTAGTTTGGTCAGTATTTGACATGAACACTGAAGGCAGTATTTCAGTTCATTAACGTTAAAACATCCAGTTTGTACAAACATTTGTATCACAATATTTTTCTGGCTTTGAACATGAGTCCTTCAGTTAGTCATAAATGTACTTAAATGTTAGACTGTTCTGGGTATCAGTAGCATTAAAATGCTTCAATCTTGGCTAATTTAATTTTACAGGTGAATTCTCTTATTACTTTTTTTTCTCAGAATACCTGAAAGATCCTTGATTGGAGTCTTCCCCATATGTGGAATAGATTAAGTCAGAATCTTCTTTGCTTATGTTGGCAAATGTAGAATCATATGTTGGAGCATAGGAACTATAGGGTCCGTAATTCAAATATGTCACTAACAAATAACAACAGTACTAATTATTACCTCTGATATGTTTGTATCAGATAAAAATAAGAGCTTGTAAAACAATCTACCTAGTGAAACTTTTAGGAACTTTTAGGATCTTATGGTGAAAATAAACTTTCACCAACAGAATAATCATCTGTTCACCCTGTAACATCTTTTAGTAACATCTTTTAGCAACATCTACATCAAATGTATTTTATTTACAACTGTTTTGTTAACAATGTTACCTTAACACAATATGAAAACCCAGCCTGGTGCCAGTAACAGGTGCTCAGCCTCCACACTGAGCTTTTCTAAAGCTGGAGAAAACCCCGTATCTATCTGCTCCTCTGCTCAATATGGATGGACACTTCATTAAATACTCCTCCCCTTTTGTATGTGTAATTTAAGCTAGACTTTGTACTGTTTAGCTGTGTGATAGATACATGTAATAACGTGCTTTATCATGTTAAAACTATTTATATGCTAGTAAGGAGATTAACATGTTTTGTTTATATAAGGAGGAGAATTTATGTTTAAAAAAAAAAATCTGCACTTGCCTGGAGTAACCTTGTTTCTTTTATCTTCTTTGAACCCTTGTAATGTATTAACTCCTGACTGAAGTCTTCCTGCTGTCATACCCAGCTTTACAGGGCAGTAACCTGGTTCTATAATAAAACATAAGAAAACACAAAATAATGAGGGTATAGCTAAGTGATACAGGAAGACATCCAAATTCATTTAATACTTGTAGCCAGAAACTTCCGGATGAACAGGATACAATTCTCCAAGTGTTTTCCTCTCTAAATGCTTCATACTAAAGTCTGTGTGTAGTCTTAACAATTAATCCAGATCAAGTGAGTAGTGCTAGTTAAAGGAGAGAAGATTTAACCTAAATGTTTCCACTATTAGTATTCTTCCTCCCTATCCTGCCCTAACAGAGGCTGCGTCATTAAAGAGAATCCAATTCTTAATGTGGAAGACCCCACTTATTTATTCTTGCTGACATTTCCTACTGCACAGAGGAAAAGGAGAAGTCAAGTTTTTTAGCTTGGTTTCCATCTCATCTAGACCTTGTCAGTTCAGCTCCTTAATGAGCTGGCAGTTAAACAGTCAAACACCTTTTAGCTAGTGGCACTATATAAATAGTACTGACATGACAAAATTATTTGGGACCCAAACAGCTTCCAGTGGCCAATTCTGGAACATCTGTGACCTTCTACGCCAGCAGACACTGCACTGTGTACACAGACCAGACTTTAGAGGAGCCCAGGATTTCAACAAGCCTAAGCATATGGCAGGTAGTCTCTTCTCCAATGGCAAAAGCTTTCTCTTGCAGCTCTCACAAAGAGCTGATGCAAAAAGCAGCAGCAATGGCCACTGAGGGTTCCCTCCAGGTGCTCCTAACAACAGCCACAATTGGTCCCAATTTATGTGCTCCTTCAGCTGCAGCTTTTTAGATTCAGATATTTATCAGACTGTAAAGAAGCATTAGCCAGCATTTGGCCAGCATTTGCTGATCTGCTCCAGCAAGAAAGCAGCAGATCAGGTAGCTGAAAGTGGCTTGTTACCTGAAGCATGCCAACTTACCTCCTGCAGTGAGGTCAACTGGATTAAGAAGGCCCAGAGTTGTTGTGCCATCTGGTTTTCTTCTTTCAAATTCACACTGAAATAAGACCAGACTATTTTAATTTACATATTTGCTGAAATTCATGGTCCTTTAATTATCTCATGAAACTGCCCTATCCATAGGAATCAGAAAGGGATTTGGAGTGACCAGCCAGACTGCTCTAACTTCTTTATTTTCACTAGGTTACTTTATTATTGGTATACGCACAATGAATTAAGAAATTATAAATGTTTTTCTGCAGAGGCCAAGAGATAAAATACATAGTTCTTGCAGAAAATTAAATGGGCCCAGTATTACCAAACTAGGTTTTCTCTCCTGTAACACTTAACAATTTTTCATCAGGTATGTGACTCTTTCAGAACTATGGGTTTTTTACAGGTCAGTTCAAGACATTTTATTGAGGCTTCTAGTATTCATCCTTTTCCACTACTTCATCTGGAATTTCTGAAAATTGAGGCTGAAGGTGCTCTGCTGATGAAATCCAGCATGAGTTCAATAGGCCTTTTTTTTTTTTAAACCGTATGATGTTACACGTATGATCAATTGTGTAAAATGGTGTAAACTGTAGTAAAAGCACACTTCGAGTTTCAACTGATATAAGGTGCTAAGTAAGCCTGGCTTAACCACGTGCAGACAGATGTACCTGGCTGTTGGCAAGACGCCTTGTTAATTTTCCTCCAGATTCCCTGACAATGCGATCAATCTGCTCTTGTTCCCTTTCCAAGCTGTCGTTGCGTGATTTGTCTTCAAGTAGGTCTTTCTCCTTCCTGTGAATAAAACCCACTCTATTTAGTTACCAGCTTTAACAAATTTCACAGACACCAACTGGCTAAATATCACAAAAGGATACAGTGGAGAAATAGTTTTTGTCAACTATGCAAACTGTTTTTGTAGACAAAACATCTAACAAAAAAAGTGCCATTTAATCTCAATGTGTTTAATACAGCTGGGAAAGACAAAGATTTATATCTGCAAATGTTAGTAACTGCACAGGCCTGTGTTTAGCTTCCATCAGCCATACTTATGTCCTAGTTTAGCATGTGGCCAGATTCTGTTATCACTCCCCCAAAGCTATGGTATTTTTGGTACAATAAAATATTAGATACCCTGATTTTTATTATCTGTATTTTCAAATCTGTGAAAATAAAGTCACTAGTATTTCAGAACATTGAAAGGGGTATCTCTAGGTATTAAAAGATATTTCAGGAAGTATACATTCTGTAGCTATATATTTACATGTTTCAAATACCATTAGTAGGCAAAAGGTACTTGAAATTGGCCATATAGTTTTATACCAAATATAGGTATTTCAGTATAGCAACAGGTCATGCTTGCAAGCTGTCTCCAGAACAGCACTACTTATGTGAAATAGACATTAAACCAGAAAATAACTGAAGGAACAGAGCTGATGAGCAGTACAGAGTCACCTACAGAAAATTATGATGGCATCATAAAAGATTCTAAACTTATTTATTCTTTATATATGAGGATGCTTTATAAAAATGCTGTTCCCTTGACATATGTCTTAGCTTATATGCAGTATCAGAAAGACAGAAACCCACATCCATTTGTCCCTCAAAGTTATCTTGTTTCTGTAGCATTTAAGGGGTGCATCCTATAACTGTTATTGAGATAATACTTCACTTTTTGTGCTCTTTGCTAGGTGTTTTGAATGCTTTGGTGTCACCATCCATGGATTCTCCTTTGTCTTTCCCAAAACCATTTTCATCTTCCCCACTTTGCTGCAGTTCCATCTTGTCCTTCTGCTTCCTTGTCTTCTGCAGGTCAGCCATGAATTCTATACTTTGTTTCAGGCTCTGAATTCTCTCCTGAAAAACACCAGAATGCTTTCATTTGCTACTTCAGCGCATCTTTTCCTAACCTAACCACAAAGGGTGATTTTTTTTTGAGTTCTTTCTTTCTTATACTAGCAAGTATAAAATTAGTTTAGAAAACAAAATACTAAATGCAAATATTTCTTCAATATGATCTGGTAGCAGAAATAAGCAGCAGCATCTATTATTAAAATTCTAATATGCAAGCATTTGACAAATATTAAGCATGATTTTGTTATTGTTTTCATGAGATGCCTGTAAGAAAAGTGGAATGAAAGAGGAGACAAAAAGGAAGAAACATATTTTAAAATATTTTGGTTTGTATTTTCTATTACCTGGCTAAGAATCTTCATCCCTGAGTGCAGCAGTTTTTTTGCAGCTTTGTAGTAAATGGTGTCTGGTTTGTTGTAAATCATTGCATTAGTGCACATCAGTTTGAAGTTGTCCTGTACAGACATTAGTAATTTCAGAATGAAAGTTAAAACCTTATAGTATACTGTGTTAAAATCCTTGTTGCAAATGCAGTGTCTTGAGCTTTAGGGAAAAAGAACTTCAAAGCACATTTTACACCAATAAATTAAAGAAATTTAGTTAATTAAAATTTAAACAGAAGTATGTATATTAGATTCAAGTCTCAAATTAGCACCCCAATAAATATCCTGATAGTATTCTTCAGTGTTCAGTATTGTTTGTAGTTTTTACAGTTTAGTCTTAACTAAAATTATCCATTTCCCTGACCAATCAGCAGCCATTAAGAAAAAGCAAAGTGAAGCAACATAAAAAGGACAACAAAGCTGACTTTAAAAACAGAAAAGCTGGAATTAAAAGATAAATCATTATAAGAAATATGCCAAAGTTTCTTCAATGAAACGAAATGAATGTTTGTTTGAAGTTAATTTCTTGAACGACTGAACTAGAAACTTTACTTCTGTGCTCACTGCAGAGCCTGAACAGGTAGGCATGTTTCACCACAATTTCAGCTATTTACAAAGACAAAAAGTTAAAATTAGTAACTAACCAGAAACAGCTGAAACAACTGAGAATACCCTTAAGTTTTGGAGCTCTAAAGAAGAATGGGCAAGAAAATACAACCAATAATATTAACTAACATCTGCCTAAGTTCAACTGTTAATTACACACAAATTCCACTTCTCGTGTCCTCATCTAGCCCAGTAAAGAACCAGAGAATGTTTCTGCTGAAGCCAACAAAACAAGCCCTCCTTGTCCATCCCAGTTAAAATGGTCCAGGGGCCTCCAAAACAAGCTCTCAAATGCACTACTACTACTAGACACACTACAGCACAGGGTTAAACCACTGCTGCCAACAGCACTGAGCTCATCTTGCCTTTGCTAGATGTGCCTTTACATGCCTAGATAAGCCTGGCCAGAATAGAGGTGACAGGCAAAGCCAACAAATTCACCAGATTCCTTATGCTTTGAGAGGAAATACATCCAAACCAAAATCTAAAATTACAGACTGAAGGATGAACTGACAGATTCTGTTTAATCCTGCCTAAATCTGAGACCATCCACATCTTTGAGATGCATATTACAAACCAGAAGCATTTTCTCTTTCATTCCAGAATGTATTTGCTAACTCAACAAGAAACTTTTGTTTAGGTAGAAGTATCGGTTCTTTTGGCATCTTCATGTTCTCCTGAAATACTTGATTTCAAGGCAATTGAGTATAATACTTCTCTGCAGTCAAAAGAAAATTTACAGAGTTACCTTTAATTCTTCTATGGACTGGTAGCCATTGTTCTTGATCTTCTCTTTCATAGTACTAAAATCCATTGGGTTTTTAATGATCATGGAATAGCCAGGGGCAATGAAGTCAGTCACAGGAAATGAAAAGAAAGAACTTGGATCCTTTCTGTTAAGAAATGAAAGACAGTTTATGTTTCAAGTTATAACAATTTAACATATTGAGTTTGGAATTAAATGGAAAAGAAAGGACTAAGCTGAAAAGGAATCAAAACCATAAATCTAGAAATGGCTTGTGGCAGCAGAATCATTTTTGAAGGTCACTAAGATCCCATATGCAAACCTGTATAGCAAAAAAGTGCTACTAACATATTTTGGAGATTAACTCTGTATTTTGATAACTACAACTGTTCCCAAGAAGATTAAAAATAAATCCTTCTTGAAAGGCTTTCCAAGAAGTAGTTTTATATTATAATTAAGTCACTGAAAAATAAAGGAAACAAACATCAGTCCTTGCTTCCTCTGAAACTAACAGAAAGGAAAAAGCTTGTTTCTAAAAGTTGTGAAAGTGTGTGTTTATGAGTATGTTAATTTTCAGGTTATGTAACATTAACAGGTTTTTACATTAATGTTTTCTAGACTTTTGATGATCTCTGACATATACTGATGTTCCTGGGTGCTTCTAATAGCACTAAAATCAAATAAAATTGGTTGGTGTTTTCTCCTTAGCATCAAGCTTAGTTCATAAGTTAACAAGGATCCCTCCTCCAGAACCACTGTTGTTTTGCTTTTCTCTAAACTCTGCAGCATGATCTTGGCCTCCTGTGCCAGTGTTGATACTACACACCCTGGTGAAAGCCTTGGCATTCCAAAAAGTTTTCCTCAGGCTTTCTTATGACTTAAGAGTACTCCAAGTCACTACAGAACAGCATTTAGCTCTGCACAGTGCAGAAGCACAGTGCAGGTATTCTGTGGAAACACCTGCACAATAGTGTCTCACTGAGGCAGGATTCAAAACCAAGTGGCCACTTCTGGCTGCATGAATGCAAAGGTCGCCCAAACAAACACTTGCTGCTTTTTGAGAGCTGGTTGTTAAGTTTCTTGAAATTGACACCAGGATCTTGAAACTTTCAGGTTAAGAGAAAACTCAGAAACAAAGTTTCAAGCTTAATCTGGTGGGACAGAACCGTGGAAAGATTTTTCAAACACTCTGGTACAAGACATACAGATACTCCTGATTCTTAGTCAAGTTCATTCCAAACTCTTGTGTCTCTCTAAAAAAAGGTTGTTATAAAGAAAACCTCACATTCTTGGAAAGTTGTCCTATTTGTGGAAGTTCTTAAAAGTTATTTAGATTTGAAAGTGGAGGTGTTCACAAGAAGCCTAGGCTGAGGAGAGGTAAGTAGGCATTTTAAGCTAGTACTGAAATTCGTGAAATAGTCCTGTTTGCAATGTTTAGCAATCTATTGAGTCAGCTCTTTAGGTGCCTCTTCCCTTAATATGTCTTATTCTCTCTTCACAGCTCTGAAAGCCTGTAGCACAGACACTTACCTCTGCAGCTGCCTCATGAGTTGATTCAGAGCTTCCTGAAGTGGTGTCTGCTCCACCTCTAGATCAAAAAGAAGTGGGGGGAGAAAGGGAGTGAGACAGACTTTACTGCAGGAGGTACTAAACTTCCAAGATACTAGAAATCATCTAAACAAAACTGATGCAACTTGAGAATCCATCATAAATGAAAAGAATACAGTGGCAAAACCCACAACATTTACAGGGAATTTACTCTTCTCAATGGCTTTACTTAATGTTCTTCTCCCTCTGACAGAGGTACCAGGTACCATTCTGCAGAACATCTGTACAGCAACACCATTTCAAATATTGGCATGAGAGAGCAAAAAATGTCAAGTCACTTGCTATGGAAACAAAGAACAACAAAATGGGAGTGAATTAAAGAAAACTAGATTTAACAAAAGAAATTAATTTTTTTTCTACCTTCTTGTTTTGATAGAGTACTTGTTAGTGGTTTCTCTGGTGGCAGTTCTAATCTGACAGAGGTCTGACGTTTCATTTCCTGTTCTCCCTCACTGTCTGCATGGTCACGATCTCGTTTCTTTTTATCCTCCTAGACAAAGAAAGATCATCACAGAAACTTTGAGAATCTGCAAAACCAGTATTAAAAAAAAAGTTTAAAAACGTTGTGTTCTTTAGGTACTGTCTCCATCTGCTGGACAATTCAGCTATCCAATGCAATGTATCCCAGGATTATTAAAAACAATAAATGTGACAGACAGCCACTTAGGGCATGACAGGAGTGACACTGCACTGTTCTGTGCTTAGAGAACTGTCTCCAGTTAAACCTCCTAAGATGATTTTTGAAGGTTTTACAAAAACCAGTAGGAAAAACTCAGGAAATTTAAAAGTATTGTAATTACACATCCCATTAAGAACCCTGAGAAGAAAACACATTTTTTTCCTTTTCATTTCAGAACCTGTAAAGTCTTCATTCTGTTTTACATACATGGATTTACAGACACAAAATCCCCCCCTTTAGTTTTCTGTGCTCTTATAGTTGCCAATATTTTTTCAAACATGAGAAATTTCAGATTCCTTCACCCATGTTTTTCCAATGAAAGTACCTGGAGAAAGGAATTGGCAAATCTAATATACTGAGTTTGAATGTAAACCAGTTTACGGATATAAGATGTGAAAACTAGAGAAAGCTGAAGCTTTTTTTTTTTCCCCCTAAAATGCACTGGCATCAATATGTACCTTGACTTTTCTCTTTCTTTTCTCCTTTTCTTCTCCAGGAACTTGTTTCTCTCCCTTCTTTCTCTTTTTCCTTTTTCTGTCCTTGTGTTTTTCATGTTCAGATTTGTCTTCATACAAGCCGGAATCAAGTCCCGCACTTCCCGTAGAGAGCTCGGCGACTTCGCTCCCTCCCACTTTCAGCACCAGCTTCAGCGGCTTCTCCACGTACTCTTGACACAGCACAAGAACCCAGCCGTGAGCACCGCAAACAACACACTCTCGCCCTCTTCCTCAGGGACGCAGAACCCTCCTTCCCGAGCCCGCCCCGGCCCCAGGCCGCACGTTCTGCCCAGCCCGGCCCCGGTTCGGCCCGGGCCCCGCTCAGGCCGCTCTCAGCGTCACCCCCGTTTCCTCACGCCGGGAGGCCTTGCAGGGACAGGCGGCAGTGAGGGCCCACGCCCGCCTCCCGGCCTTCCCCCCGGCTGCCCCGAGCCCGCCCACCCACCCTCGTAGGGGTGCTTGTCCGACTTGTGCTTCTTGTGCTTCTTCCCCATGGCGCCCGGGCCCGCACAGGCCGCGGCCTCGCGCCGACACCGG
>NW_009953205.1:3104997-3125783 GCF_000747805.2 Chaetura pelagica | reverse complement strand
CGGGGCAGGGCCCTGTCTCGGTGGCAACGTTCCCTCGGAACGCGCCTCCGTTTGCAGCCTGCGCTGCTGAGCTTGTACTGCCGGGGGGTGAGTGTGATACCAGCACTGGCCTGTTGGTCCCAAAGTTGGAGAACCTGAGCCCAAGTCTGTACCGGTGTGAAGCGCAGAGGCTGTGGAAGCCTGAGGAAAGGTAGGGAGTTAGCAGAGGTATCCTGAGGTCTGTCTCTGTGCTCCTGAGGAAAAGCAAATGGCTGGGCCTGTTCTGCACAGGCTGGGGGGACAGGCCTAGCCTTAAACATGTGCCTAAACTTGCTCCCCGTCCTTTGTAATCAGGCTATAAGTTTAAGGACAATATATGTACATTGTCCATTACAGGTTAAAAATACCTTAAATATAAATTAGGACCTCCTAAAAATGGTGGAAGTTAACACATCGGCCTTGTCTGGCAGTAGTTCCCAAAGCAGGCAAATGGTTTTCAGAATTAAATACAACACCGAATATGTAGTATTTCAGATTTAATAGTGTATTTGCTGATACCGGTTGAACTGCAGTCATTGCCATTTCAACAACACTCTGTGGGTATTTTTTTTCCTGCTAGTATCTGTTCTGTGACATGTCTTGAAATTTCACTCTGAAGTTTGGAGTGCAAAAATAAAATGTGTCTATTTCCCACACAATTATCCTGTATTCCTCAAATCTATTTAATCATATATAGTACCTTAAAGCCAAATAGAATTACGTTGTTAATGAGAAATGTACTATATTTGTGGCTGTACATCTACACAAGTTTTATTTTGAAAGCTTGGGAAGTTGCAGTAGACTATTGTCCATTCAGTCCCTGGGAATTTAATCAGATGTGACAGCTTTGTTTTGCATTTCACTGGTTAGATTTACTGTCATTTGGTAACCTACTCAGTGACTTGTGTGGGTGGTGCTCTGGAATAAACCACAACTTTCCTGCTTGATCTTCCTCCAGTAGTTTGAAATTCAGCTATAATAGACACAGTTGTTTTTCTAATTCACATCTGGATCCTTTAATACTCTTATTACATATGGAGTGAATGTTCTTAAGGGTACTTTAGTGAGAGGTAGCAGGCTTTTGCTTGGAATGTGACCACATGTAGAAAATACAAGACTAGTTAATATTTCAATGACATGTTTTATAGAATGAAAAAAAAAAAGTTGCTATATCCTCTGTTCCCACAAGAGGACTGGCAGAGTTTCTAAGGTTTTTTTCTTTTGAATGTTATATGGCAAGAGCACTTGTTCAATTGTTATTCTGAAATTTTCTGACTAATCTTGTCCTGAATTTAATGAAATTTGAGAGAACTGTACACAAAAAAGTAGTGTGAGACATTTCCAACACAGAGAGCTGCCTCTTCTAGGTGTTTCATTGATTAAAATCCCCTGGATCAGAGAAAGAGGCTTTTCATAGCTGTTAGCACAAGCATACATAAACACACAGTTTTTGCTATCCTTGTCTCTAGTTCTCCTTTCCAATTAAAAGATCAGTATTTCTTTCCCCCAAAAAACCACCCGTGCAGCCTTTCAAAGCACAGTTCAGCTTAGGCAAGCTTGGAAAGAGAAGACGCTCCATTTCTCAGCAATGTTCAAGAGCATTTCTGTTTGGTCTTGTCACTTTCCTGAGAAACGAGACTGTGTTCTTTCATACACAACTGGCTTTGCTGTTACTTGTAGCACCAGAGGAAAACTACAGAAATCTTATCCCTGCCTCCACTTTCAACATACTAGGTCTTCTCACCTGTGATCTGGGGCAGTCTTTCCAATTTAAGGGAATTCAGTTGTGTAAAGAGGAAAGATGGAAGTTCTAGTATCCTACAAATCAACAGAAAGGCTCGATACGACTTGGAACAGCTGTCATTTAAATCCTTGAAAAGTAATTTATCAGGATTAAAACAACAACAAAAACAGAAAAGAAAAAAAAAGGCTTATTATGGCCTATTTTCTAGCAATGTTTTTCATATTTTCAAATAAGATGTTGTTTTTCAACAACAAATCACAATGTTTACAAACATACTTTTGTCCAGTAAAAGTGAAAGCTGGTGGTTTTCAGACCTGGCTCAAGATTGCTAAAGCTTTGTCAGTACGCTTAATGTCTGGTGCTGTAGCAGAAAAGCTGTCAGCATAGACAGCTTTATAGCAGGACTAAATAGATGAGAGGTCTTCTATTTCTTCTAAATGTTACGGAAACTTTTGTTTGAAGAACTTAGTTTTGTGAGTTGATGATAAAGGTTGTAGCTACTTATATGTGACTTTTTGAAGTGAATGTATATTTCCTGCATGGTTTTTGAGAAAAATAGTCTCTGGTTGAGGGACTGCAAACACAGGAACTTCTATTAGCCACAGAGAAAAAGACAAAATTACTTTGGACCATAAAGTACTGTGTTGTCACCTAGGAAAGTTGAGAACTTTGGTCATTCCTTGGTCTATAATGTAGTCTTGTAACAAGATCTCCATGCCAGCTGGAGCAGTATGTTTTTTGCTAATGCAATGAAGTGGTAGAATGCTTTGCTGTGACTGCAAGTTGAGATGCGTAAAGTGTACCTGTGTTTTGCTAGTGTGAACAGAGATATTTTAGATGTCAACTGAATGGATTCCAGAGTTTCATCACAGAGTAAGAAGGAAATTTTTTGCAGCTTATTACATAAAAAACTGAGCTGGGCTATGCCAAGAACCTCTGTGCAACAGTAGCTTCTGAATAGTTGCTTTGAACAAAAGCTCTTACCTAGTTCTTTGAAATACTTTTCATTAGCGATTAAATAGCTGGCAGTAACTGTCAGCATATGAAAACCTGCTTCTATAGTAGCTTTTAAGATTAAGAGACAATAATGTGTGCTGCTATCACTGTTAGAGTAACGGAGAAAATGTTGGAAAATAGATATCCAAGTATTTTCACTTGTACCTTAAATAACTTGGATTGAGACCTCTGGATAGCATAAGATGATGATTATTGTCCATAGAACAGTCATATTGATCGTGCTGTGAGATGTGTGTGTGAATATTTGTGCAAGTCAGTGTTTTGTAAATATCTTTCCTGTGGCCTTGTCCAATCCCATGGGTATCTCTTCTAATAACTCTTTTGAAGTAATTTTATGCACCTGAAGAAATACCTTGTTGCACACCTCTGAGCTAAAATAGCAACATTTTTGCTAGATGTCCATGAAATTGCATGAAATTTGAAAATTTATGACCTTGGTTCTTGGCTGATATTGCTGCACAGGTTGAGAAAATTAAATAAGTTTCAGCTGGATCCACATGGCTTCCTTCACAAGTGGAGGTGGATGGACAAATAGGATTTATCCATCACCCCTGCTTTTTCCTAGGCAAGTGGGGAATTTGGAGCAAAAGAAGGGAGACACCTGAATAGGGAACAAGTTGGAGCTGAAGCCTGCCTTAGCAGTTGCAGCAGGTAATTTACTCAGGGAGTGGAGATGTCACTGGCAGAGACCATTTTTCAATTCAGAGTATTGTCTTCTGGGGTGACTTGTTCTAGCCTTGCCTGTTTCATCTTCTTCATTCCTTCTCCACTTCTTTCTACTTAGGTAGTCCTTTCTGAATGCAAATCACACTTATATAACTGGGTGGGTATAGTTGAAATCCACATCCCATTGTGCTGTTTACTTTCCTTAATAGTGCTATTCCTCTACTTCAAGCTTACTCTAAGCTGTTTAGGGCTGCAGCGATTACTGAGTGGCCTTCCTGGAACAAATAAGGAACAGAAGCTTCAATCTGTGATTACCATATGCATGTAGCCAGGTAGCAGGGAAGCAGGTCTACTTCTGTGCATGCCTACCTCAAATATATGTGACTGCTGCATGCAACTTGGCTACTGTCTTTCTACAGTGCTTGAAACAACAAGGTCTGAAGTTTTGCTTACCATTTGAAGTAATTGTACACAGCAAAGTGTTTCCCTCAGGCTTGGAGCTGTCTAAATATGGAGCAGATTTCCAGATAAAGCTATGCCATTATGTAGCAGTCCAAGAGCAGGCATTGAAAATGAGGATGGGAAGTTGGAGTTTCAGTTTTAACTGATGGGTGCACCCTAATATTTTTTGAGATATAATTAGATTATATGTAGTATTGATTCTGAATCTGATGCTATTGTCTTCACTCCTGAGTAGGCTGGCTCATTTCAAATACCTGCAAGCTTTGCTCACTCAATGAAGATATTAGAAGCCTGTTCTGAATTTCCTTGATGCACTTGCTTGGCCAGACTTTATTTTAAAGTCCTAAACCATTTTTTTTCTGTAGTATATATTTTAATAACTCATATAATTTCTTAAATTTCATGGAATATCTGAAAATGCCTATGTTGATAGCAGACAGATTAGACTACTCCATTAGACACTATCAGCCAAATGAAGGAGATGAATGTTTCTCTAATAAGTTTCAAGTTGGTGTTAGAGGAGAAACTGATAATCAAATTAACACTTGTATTAAATTTGCTCTTGTAATCTATAATAGGAGAAAGTTTAATTAAGTGTCTAGGTGAATATCTGTTTATGCTCCAGTTATTTTTTAATTTTAGATAGCAATTAATCTTTCAAATTTTAGTTTGGTTTTGCAGTGGTGTCTCTAGAGGAAACATAGTAAACAGAAAAAAATAAGAGCATTAGGCCACTTGGTGGTGTAATATGCAAAGGAAAACAAATCTGTCATGTTCAAGTGAAGGAAATGGACCATCTTTGCTTATTTGATTAAACACAAGACAAGACTCAACCATGAAGAGTTACATTTTAAAGACCTTTCATTTCAAGCAGGTAGTCAAGTACATTTTGTAGGATAAATTCTGGCTTTAGCTTGTCCCTTAATTAAGTTATTTGTGTTCAAGCTAATAATGGTTTGTTAGCTGGTTCAGAAATCTTGCACCATTTCATAGTGGAAAATCTATAATTTAAAAATTGAGAGGACCACACAGAATCTGCAGCCGCGCCATGTGTGACTTTACGAACAGCTTTGGTTTTCATCTGCTAGAGTCTGGTATGCCTCACTTTCATGACAGGTGCAGCAGCTTCTCCTCAACTCTTTGTATTTTACACACACAACTGAGAAGCTTGGGAGAAGCTGTGGCATTGTAGTGCTGTGGGAGATATCTTGAACTGCACAAGTTGTGGCAAGAAAGCAGGGGTAATGGGCACTGGCAGTCCAGTATGCTCTCCAGCAAATCTATACACCTGCCAAAGGTACAGGTGAGTTTGCATGGTGATACTGAAAGACATAGACACTTGTACAGTGAATACCAAAAGGGAGGGTAAAGTGTGGAAGATCAGGTTGGTGGATCCGCTTCTTTTTCTCCATGCACTAAGAATGAAGATCCAGCCTTCCTTTGCCTTTTATTTCGAACTACTTTTAGGCAGGTACAGAATGTTTGAGCTTAGCAAGATGCCACAGGATTTGCAGAGCAGTGTGTACAGAGACAAAAGTGTATGCACTGGTGTTCATGTCAAGGCAAAAAAGTGAGGATAAAGGAGCGAGTAAAATGCTGCTCAGCAAATTCTAGCAGAAGTAAACATTTTCCATGCTAAGTGGCTCCCACTAAGGAAGGTCAGTTTTAGTCGAACTATTATTCTGATATGGTCATCAGAAGTTTTCTTTTCTAGGGGAAAAAAAAGCAAAGAAAAACAAAAGGGAGGTTTCCATTTCTGTTTGACAGAAACATCAAAATAACAGTTAAATTTCATTTTTAGATTGAGGAAAGAAAAAATTGAGATATTCTGACTGCTGTTTGTCTTGAGTTTGGTTTCGCTTTTTATCCTACAGCCTAGAAATGAAGTAAAATTTAAGAACAACTTCTTCCTGGCTTGTTCAGATTTAGCCTTGTCCTTGATGATTGTGCCGAATCTAAGGACTGAAAGAAGAAGCAGATATGACCAAAGCAGTGTCTGACTGGGTACTAACCTATTGGGACCTTGGTTTAGGTGAATTTATCTGCATCATATTGTTATGTTCTTCTGTCAATCCAGAACATATCGCTGAAGTGAGAACTTCACGTGTCGACTGTAAGAGCTGTAAGGAGGAGCTTACTCTTTAAATTGCTACAGTGCATGCTCCCATATTTCAGAAGACAAGGCAATATCAATGATGTTTGATCTGTTGCTTATCCTGATTTTTGGTGTGAGCAAAGAGATCCTCTGTCATGTGCTTCCAGAATACCTTCAGCACTCTGCACATTTTTGCATAAATTAGACCTGAAATATTTTTAACTTCGCCATAACACGCCAGGTAGCAGATAATTATCTCCTGTTGTTGTATGTTTCTCCTGAAACTTCCAAGTCATACTGATGACCAAAGATTTAGTGTGGATGGAGAACACACAATTTGTAGAATACTTCCATAGCTCCTGTGATATCCTCCACAGTTTTGTTCTCTGCGTGAAAGCTTGGAAGAGGACAGCATAAACACAAGTGTACTCTAAGGTCACTTGGCCCTTTAGACAGCTGCTTATATGTAACCAAAAAATACTATTTCACTATTCAAATATTAAGGACCTGTTGCAGGCTATGAATCTCCTGGAAATTACTACTTAGAAATTACAAAGAACTTTCCATTTAAACCTGTTTGTTTTTTTTTTTTCTGAAACCCCTAGTTAGAATACAGACTCTTTAAAGATATTGGCTGGGATCAGAAACTTGACAATTTCATAAAGGAAATGAAATTAAATAAAAGCTATTAGGGATTTAGCTGGTGAGGCTGATTTACTAGAAGTCCACACCAATTTTAGCTCTTCCAAAGTCTTTGTTAACAAATAGCCTGATGTGGAATGAGAGGGAAGATGGATGCAGTCTGTGGGGAAAACATGGCTCCATGCTTCTCTTTATTGTGCTGATCTTCTATTGAAAGGTTTACTGAAAAAAAAATAAATTGACTAAATGGCAATTATCTGATAATTTCTTTCATCACCTTTAAATAAAAAATAAGTAATTTGCTTAGGGAAGTGGGGGAAGGGATTTAAAGTTTTAAGCATGTAACTGTTCAGATGGAGTCTGTTTGGTTAGACCTAAATTCCTTATGTCATTGCTCATTAATGTTGTTGCACCAAGTGTTCATGCATGAGTGTCCAAGAAGAACTGGATGTGATCAATCCAAAATGGCCTTGTCAGGCTGCATGAAGAATTCACTCCAAGATGTGTATGGAAATGCATGCCTTATGATTTCTTTTGACAGGGTATTCACATTGCTGCTTTAAGTATTTCGTAAAATATTTTTAGAGTAGGTGATCAGTTAGCTTTTATTTATTCTTTTTATCAATTTAAAACATGAAAACAACAATATCACCACTTCTCATAGGATTTTTATGTATCCTATGAAATGAGATCAGTCAGATCAGTGATCTGTCTGGTTCTGTCATCAAGTTTTTAGGAGATCTGCCTCTCGTTGCCATTATTTCCTTGTTTCCCCCTCTAGTAGAAGGTTAACTGAATTACAGCACTCTGTAGGCCCTGGGGCAAGAATCAGATTCTGATCTTGGAAATGGAATGGACTTTTTGTAAACCTTTGTTTCCATTCTGCAGTCTTCTTGTCTCCAAAGGAGAAAGCAAATTCTAAAAATTGCTTATCTTAACAGATTATAAAAGTTTACGTAGTGTTGCAATAGGCAAGTTAAATGTGTGGGGGCATAGTTATGTCCTGATGCTAAATCCTGATGTTGAATATATTTATTTCCCTGAAGGACTTTGCCTTGTATGCTGAGGATGGAGTGATCTAGTATTATTTGAAGTTTAAAACTCAGGTTTTGTTTTTCACCCTGTCTCATGTCAGGTGGTTTCTTAGGCTGTTTGGGCAAGGTAGTGTTTCTCTTCTATCAGTGGTTTAAATTTTCTGTCCTTCATTTCATTCACATGGCACTTCCCCCCCCCATATAGAAAAACATTAATTTCATTGATAGTTACCCTCATACCAAATTTTCTTGGAAAAACAGAAGAGATTTTGTTTAACCTTATAGCAAGCTAGTCAGTATTTTTTCCCTAAAACTATAGTACATTGAGTCATGTAACTTCTACCCTTTATTGTTTTGGTTTTTGTTTTCTTTTAAGGAGCAATTTTCCGTCTCTTTGTTGATGCAGAGTAAAATTTGAGAATGTGTATTCCAGAGAGTAAATTAACAGAAAAATAAAGCAATATTATTATTACTAATACAAAAAAGTAATATTATTATTCTAGTGGAAAGAGCCTAATTTGTGACATTTTGAATGCTTGGTGTATCTATTTTTTTTTTTCTCTAACCTTCTCTTTATTGAAATATATGCAAGTTAGAGGTATTTCTCAATGTACCTACTGATCTCGGGCTGCTCCTAAGAGCAATTAACGAAGATATACATAAGAAGCAGATAAGGAAGGAATTTTAACCATATATTAAGTGTCAGAGCCCTTGCTGGACCAGCAATACTGCTAGAAATGTTTGTTTCAGATAATCTATAGGGGAGTGTTGCAAATGTTTTTCTGCTTTATATAGAACCTGTTTTTCATTTTGCAAGTGAATGCTAGATAAAAAAGGCAATGCAACTTCAGAAAAACGATTCAACATTTTTTCTTGATTTAATTGAAAGCATAAATACAGGTCATACTTATTCAACCAAAAACTTGTACTTATTGTTACCTATCAGAATTCTTGCTTTATAGTACAGAGCAATGCTTCACAGTTCAAAGTTTCAGAGAAAGTGAAGTGATAATCTCTGGCTGGAAGTTGTAAATTGCTTTGGGATAAAAGGTACGGCATAAATATAAATTGTTACCTTATTAAATGGAAGTGTAGCATAACACAGTTTTCAAATTACTAAGGAGTATTTTCTTGGCAAGTCTAATGGCTTTTTAAAGATAGAATAGTGCTGGCTTTATTCAGCCTAAAAGGTTCTTGCCAAGGATGTTGTGATATTTATTTTTATTGCTATAAACAAACTTGATTTAGAAGTATTGCAGGCTAAAATAAGATAAAGTTTACAGGTTTTTTTATTAGTCTTACTGTTTTGATTACCAATCAGGTTGCTTGTTTTTCTGTTTATATTAAAATATTTTGTGATAATAGTAAAATAGTTTTGTTTTTTGTTTGTTGCTGTTTTGAACTACACACAGATGCTGAAGTGTCATAGAATCTATTCTGGATGTGCAAAATTATTATAGATGTTAACATAAAAAACACTATACAGGAGAAGATAATTTAGGGGATATTTAACTGACATACTGATGAATACCATTTAAGATTTTTATTTATAATTTGTATTACTTCAGTTCCTTCCCACCATTTATATACTTGACTTTTAACAGGGTGAGGGAACAAAAATCAATGAGATTATAATTTAAACAATTATTTTTTTTTGCCAGTAGGCTGCAAGATCATAATATTCTTACCAGTCTAATTCTGATTGTTGGGAAGTGCTAGGTTCTCAGTTCTACCTGACTAAATTTACCACTCATTTGAGCAACCATAGGAATACAAATACATGTTTAGATACCAGCCACTGAAACTTGACGGGAATATGCTTAAAATTATTTTGTTTCACAGACTTACTCAAAGCACAGACTTACACAGACTTAAGGAGTCAGGGTTTAGAATTTGATGTTTGCTGTTATTTTTTGGGCCAGGAGAATGGAGGGTGTGCAATTTTGCTGTGCAATTTTGAAGAGTTCTTACATGAAATTCATAATGGTTTCCACTTACTGGTATGTATATATTGTGATGCTTCCTACATAAGTAAATACAGTTTAGGTATTTTAATTAATATTTTTGTGTTACGTACAATAAAAATGAAGTTAGTTTTTATGCAGCAGTCCTTTAAGATGCTTCATATTTAATCAAATTTGTGAAGAATTGGTTGAATGAGGACTTATGGTCAGAGCTAAGGGGCAGAGGCACAGCATGGGTAGGGAGCCAGGGTGTTCTAGAGCATCTCTAATTACAGATTGGTTGGCTTAAGCACAGTTTATATGCTGAGTTTGCAGGTCTGTTGAGAAAAGATCCCAAATCTGACATAAACCTTCAGTTGCACTGATTTTTATTCTCCCTCTAAACCTAATCAACTCCTTATTTTATAACTAGTATTACACAATGTTTCATCTTCACTATTTTTGTTTTTTGTCATGTCTTGCTGAGTTTGTTAATTTACTTTGGGTTTTTGCTTAGCACATTATCTCGAAAGACTTCTAACACTAAATCTAAACAAAAAATAACAGCCCATTCTATGAAATTATAATATCTGCTAAAAACTGAAGGATGTGAAGTAGAATAACTTTATTCTAGTTGGTCTTAAATTATTTTCTGCTTTTACTACCAGTCCCTACTTAGGCAAATACTATGTTCAGGAGACTTACAGATAAAAATGCTAGATACATAAATCACCATGTCTTGATTTATCTGGTTCTTTGGTTATGTAAAGATTTTGTATGGCTCTGGTCTTTAAAACTAACGTGCAAAAATTCTACAGCAGCTTGTTGAGGTCTGAGTCAACAGTGCCTTCCTACCTGCCTGGAGGTGTCATGGTGTATTCCACTGAAGTAATTAAAATAAACATAATTTTGTGAAAAGAAGTCTGATCATTTATTAAGGTTGAAGATAACAGGAAGCAAACAGCTTTCTCAAAAGGGAGAAAAAAAAAAAAAGCTCTTTTCATGGTCCTGTAAATATCTGCAGTGTTACAGCATTTCACAAAAATACAGCACTTCTTTAGCACAATGGTGTATTTAGCAGTCTCCCCAGACTATTTCAGACTTTCATTAGAACTATATAATTCTATCAAGGATGCTTATTTATACATCCTTAAACACTTATTTTGAAAAACAAAGTGTTTTTTTTCTACAGTAAATTTGGAATTGAAATTAAGATGATAGTGCTGGTATTGTCACCTGATTTACACAGGTGAATTGTTGAGTGTCCTTCAAGTATATTTCATTTTATAGGGAAGTAGTTGCATGGGCTATTCTTGACTACTTACAACATTTTTTGCTTTAATTCTTTGGCAGTGACAAAGCTCTGCATGTTTTGCTCTATAAACCAGCCTTTACATTTATCACCAAATTTAAAAAGCGTATGGCTTAACCAGACTAGGGTGTGCGTCTGTCTAACTCAGCTAAATTGGAGAGTAACAGTGTAAATGTGATGGCTTCTCTTAGCCAACAGGTTGCTAATAAAATAATAAACTCTTCAGTGAAATGCATGATTCTTCAGACCTTGAAATAAGGTCAGATTTCCGATCGGCTCTGTTAATAGATTTCAAGCCACTTTGTATTAGAAACAGATTGTAACATGGATAGACTATAGGCTTTAAGTTCTTTTCCTTAAACCAAGAAAGTTTATTCCGTGAATGTAAGATTCCAGGCTTTGTGCAGCCCAGATGAACTTCTGTTTTTGTAATACCACCATCTTGGCTACCATGTAAGAGAACTGAGAGCACGTTTTACAATGATTGAAAATACTTGAATTCTCACATTAGGCTTGGTAGTTGAGGATTTCATAGCCCTTACTGACATATTCTAGAGATCAAAAGTTGATTGTAATATCTGCTGGCCACTGTTTCTTCTTAGGAATGCTGTAGTTCATAAAAGGTTAAATGTTTAGCTTAGCCCACAAAGGGAAAAAGACTGTTCTACAGTTATTTTTTAGCACAACTCCTGAGTATTTTAGCCAAATTCTATTAAAAACTCAGGTTTGCTCTAGGAATCAAATTACTAGGATTACTTCAGTGCAAAGAACAGAAGAATTTGAGCTCTCTGTTGGCTTTCATTATAAGTAATTCTGAATTCTGTTCTATAGCCTACATTTGCCGTTGACTGATGCACAGTTTCAGCTACTGAAAGTTTAGAAATAAGATGAACTTGTATCAGCTGTGAAAATATGACGTTGAGTGACACCCATGCAATCAGGAAGTCAACAGAGCAGAATCAACCATATTGCTTACTTCACAAAGAAGGTCAAACTGAAGCACTGCAGCCACACTTCCAAATTATTTGTACTGTTCACTGCTATATCCATCTGCATAAATATGCTTCCTTGCAGAATTTAGATGAATAGAAATGCCTCCTCTTTGGCTTTATTAATATAATTTACTTTTAATAGAGAGGAAAATTGAAATAAGTTCTTTATGTGAAGTCTGTTGAGGAAAGGAATCTGGGGAAAAAAAACTTAAAAGTTAATTTTTTTTAATCTTGAAATCTTGTGCTTAGTAAGTGTTTAAAAATTTCTGGCAGTCCTGTTAGTAAAAATAATTATTCACAGCCTTCTGGGTGTTGTGGATCTTTTCATTTTATATGTTCAAAAGAAAGGAGGATTCTTCCAAATCCTCAAACGTACAAAAGTACATTAATTTCATTTTCATCACATTTCTTCATTGCATTAGATTTGCATGGATTTTTAACCAGAGATTAAACAGTTGTGTGGGAAGGCAAGCTTTTTGCTTTTTTTTCTTCCCCCCTCCCTTTTTTTTTTTTCAGGAGGGCATTTTGGGTCATTTTAGATGAAAGAAACTTCAGTTCATGCTATTATGTTGGTTTCCTGGTTACGGTTCAGTTTTGATTCCTCCTCTAGAGGACACACGAAAGAGAAAAATGTTGGCAACTATATTGGGCCTTTGGGTTGTTGTGTTCCTTTTTAATTTTAGCACAGTTTCTAGTTAATACTTTTGAATAATATCAGCCTTCCTTCTCAGGTTAGTCCTTTTGGACAGAAGAATATTTGCCTATGGGAACTGCTTATGTAGAACTAGAAGCAATTGGACCTGGTTTATTTGACCAGGGGAAGGTAGTTCCCTAAGAATACAGAAGACTCTCACAGTTCAGCTAAATGCAAGATAATGCTGCAGGTTACTACAACAGTTGCAGCCACTTCAAGCACTGCATGAGGCAGAGACTATAAGAATGTCCAACAGACAAGGATTTTTTTGATGAAGCGATTGTTTAGGGCTCAATGTTTTGTAAAGGCACAGGTGGGAAGGTTGGGCAGTGCATGCATGGAAGGGGAAGTTCAGGATAGTTCCACTGCTAGCAAGTAGTCCCTAAAATATCTGAATTACTAGAGTAAGCATATTACATTCTTCGGATAAAAGAATTTTCCTGAAGGAAAAAACTGAAGTTACTTCTCATTGTGAATTCTGTGTTACATCTTCTGCAGGTGCAATGATGAATCAATGTAGATTGTTGGCCATTTACATGGGTGCTTAGGAAGAACATCTTCTGTAACAGAGATGTAGGAATTTCTGGTGTCCATAGCAAGCTTGGTTGTATTCTTCCATATTTATTTTTAGCCAAATGTAGATTATGTTTCACTGTCCTTTACTAATTATGCACCCACTTGCTGAACATTTTACGATGGGTCTGTTATCTGGGAGTGGCTGGTACACTGAGCGTTCTTAATGACAACTGGTGCTTCATAAATGTCACTGTTGTGCTGCCTCCTTTTTTGCCTCATTTTATTTGAGCATTTTAATCAGCATTTATGTCAGTATTGGTTTTCTAATAATGCTGCATAGAACTGAGATTTGGATATAAGTGCAAGGATATCTGACATGATTTCAGATTTGATAGTATAGGAACTACTGCTTCTATGTGGAACTTCAGTTCCATATTTCATTGTTTCTGTTCTACAATCGTATACACTTTTGCTTAACAGTAGGGATAATCCACTTAATGGATTTATATTCATATTGATCACACAGAGAAAACATTGCCACCATCACCTGCAATAAGCAATTCTATATACTTTTGGATTATCAGACCAATATTAGCAGCTTGGTGGAATTCATGTTTATATGAGAACTGTTGCTTCCTTTTAGTGGATTTTGATAGTATTAGATCTAATTTTTGTTTTTGATTAAAATTAGAGTCTAACACATTAAAAGATTGTCTGTCTGATATGTACTATGGTGACTGTTTTGTTGCTATAGAGGTCAAGGCTTCATTGTGCTAGGTGTTATAGCTATATACAGAAAGATGATTCTTATCCAAAATATCTTGCCATCTAAATGTAAGGCCACAACTCTTTGCTGATGTTATGGCTCAGAATATTTTCTTGTGCCTTTATCTAATAATATTTTCAGTGACTCAAAAAGTGATTTACGTCAGCGCCCATTAGAAAGCTAAAGCTTTTAAAACTTAGGAAAATTTTCCATCTCACAGTTTCATTTTAGAATAGATTTGTACTTTTGTGATCTGTCAACTGCCTGGATTAAAAGAGAATGAAACAAAGAGTAGATGGAACCCATAGCGCTACACAGGGCTGCTGTTGGGTTTCTATAGAGTAAGACAGGTGCTTTCAGGGACCACTGTTCCTGTCACTGTGCTCCACAGAGCTACTATTTCTGAGAAGCACTGAGTATTTTCAGTTTGTGTTTATGTAGATTAGAGAGTTCAGCATAATGGGACAGAATATTGTTAAAGCAGACATTCTTGGGGAATAGGTAAAAAAAAAAAAAAAAAAAAAAGAGAGACTGCTAGGACTGAGCTGTGATTCTGATGTTACAGTATTTACTACTCCAAAGACTAGCTGCCTCCTTTCTTAAATTATATGGGGGGGAGGTGGAAATTGTTTCAGTGTTTTATTTACATTGTTCATATTCTTTTGGAATGACATACCTTTAAACATGATTCTTCTGATGTAACCAGAACCGTTATTTTTGTTATTTCATTATTTTGAACTTTTTACTGAAGTTTCTTCTCTCTCCCCAGTGCTAATTAATGATGCTTTTATCTTAGATACAATGCACTGTGAAGCCATCATTGAAAGACGGTTTGACGTACTGAAGGAACGAATGAAGGTCTAGTGAGATATGAGTATACAATGATAGGAGAGTGTTGCAATTCAGATAAACATAATGGGGGATTTAACTTATATGAGAGGTAAATATGCTATAGAATGTTTTCATTTATATCTTTACTATCCTATAATTAGTGTGAAATGCTCTTTTTTAATAGAGTGAGTAATTTTAACTAAGTGGAAACTATGTACATAGTAATTGCTATTCTCATTATAGCAGCAAAGTAAAAATATGTAGTATTACTTTGGGCATGCTGTTTTGGATGAAAGAGTACTGTGTTTCAAGGCTAGTGGAAAGTATGATTAATGCTTCAGAAGTGAAGTCTTTTGGATGTTTTTATGTGTGGAGTTACTGCCATGCCACTCTAAAGGCTTGAGCCCTATGGTTCCTTGTACAAGACGCTTAAAGGTCATGTCCCTTTTAGGAGTTTTGTTTCTAAAAGTAATGGAGCTGAAATCTTTTGAACCCTTTCTGAAACCTTTCTAGCACAGGCAAATATTGAATGCAAGTTTATTTGGGTTCCTTAGCAGTTCTGTTTTTACTGATAACACGTGTTTTGGGATACTTGCCTATTTTCTTTGTACTGTCTGTCCCATGGAGTTGCTTGTTTACAACTGCTAACCCAGCTATTTGCAAGCATCTGGGTGTTTACAGCTGATGTAAAGAAATGACAAATGAAATTGCAGTTTAAAGCAGTGGTCTTTTATCAAGTGATCTGCTAGTTTCTAGGTTTCTTCACTTTGGTCTTCTCTTTTCTCTCGGAAAGGTAGTTTGAACTACATTGATTATATGGGTAGTATTTCTGGGAGAATGATGATGGAATTATTGAAGAACATGAACCTTCTATCCAAAATGAAGAATCACTCTTTGAGCTGTTTTATACTGGAAGGCTTATAGTGCAGCAAGGATCTGATGAAGTCAGAATGAGGTGATGCAGATGTTTAAGATTTGCAACCCAAAAGCACAAGATGGAAAAAGAAAAATCATGATTAGAAATGGAATTTAAAAAGTGGTAAAATTGGAGAGTTTTATGAGAGGAAGCAAGACCAGGAATGAGGCCAGAAATGGAAGACCAGCAGAGCATGGCTTTGGAATGAAAGTGAGATCATACTTCTTAAGTACCTCAGATGAAGTGGTGCAGGAAGTGGATTTTGACATTCTTTGTTCTTGGTAATTTTGTCTCTGAAAAGTTGTTGTGAATACCATATAAATTGTCAGTTCCACAATTTGTTTGGAGAAGCTGCAGTGATACTACACAGTGATATCTTCCCATTTTTATCAAATTTTTAAAATCACATATAAATCATATGCTGAAAATTATGTGGGTAGCAATTGGAAAGCAATATTTATTGAAAGATGGCAGAAGGCATTCTGGACAGCAGAGGAGAACAGTGACATATAGAAATATGTTTGGTTGGTTGGTTGGTTTTTTCTTTCTTGTTTTTTTCCCTTGTGAAAGACAATGGAAATCTTCACCACAGTGAAGTCATTCAGTCACAGTTTATACAGTTATTGTTTGCAAGGCAAATATGGAAACCAACCTTGTCTTTTTTAACTCATGTTCTGCTCCACACTCTAGAATCCAGGAGAGCTTTGGAAACCCATAGCTGACATTGTAATGGTGTATGGCTTTACCACAGTGTGAATTCCTTTTAATGTCAGTTTCTCTATGGGGGATTAGCCACCACAGATGTCACAGATCCTAGGAATATCTTCCATGATAAAAAAAGGAAAGCTGGCATCTCAACTGTCATTTAATAATCTACAGACTTGTTAATTTATGTGTTTAATGATATTTGATACCTACAGATACAACAAACCTGTTCTTCAAGTGCTTGCTGCTTTGATTGCAAAATGTGTATTAATTTGTGTTCTTGTAGAACAGTTAGATTATAAAATGTCATGTTGTGTTTGCTTTGAATCTTTTAACATACCAATAAATAAATCAGGAGTGCTCATCTTCCCATTATATACGTCTTAAAGCAAGCCTCTCTGACTAATAACTTCTTCCCTCCTTTGCTCTCTCTCTCCTCCCTGTGTAATGTTAGTCTAAAATGCTGATTAAGGTCAAAACACGTTTATGCCAGTTAAAAACAGCCATATGGAAAGTTCCAGCACTGAGCCACATAAGCTATGAGGGAGGAATTTATAGCCTTGTAATGCTCCCGGAGCTTCTCTTTAATTAAATACTCTAAGCATCCTAAAATTCTCAACAGCAATCTGCCTGACAACAGGACACCCTCTAGGTCTGTATATAGTAGTAATCACCCTGCCCAACAGTATTCTATATAGATATCAGGTGTTGTGTGACCTCCCAGCAAACTGTTACACTTCTTTGTTCTTTATTGAAGATGGAAAAAGTTGGTTCAATTGTTTTGCTTTTACCTAAAGAAAGCATATCCTAACTTCCACCTTACTAATTTTACTTGTAAAAGCATATCTATTTCTTTGTTTTTAAGAAATAGCGAAAATTACAGAATTCCAGAATGCTTTAAAGCACATAATCACATGTATTTCTCTTTGAAGTACTGTTGTTCTTCTGTGTGGAGTTTCCATTGTTTTCTTGAAATGAAGAACACTTAGCTGTCTTCTGGAGGGGAAAAAGAAGTGACAAGTGTGACAGTATTAAATCCTTATGACAAGAAGGTCCTGAAGCTTTATATTCCAGTAGTGATCTAAAAAATAAATGAACCTACCCCATTATTCTTTGCTTATGCACCAGGAGAGCAATCTCAGTAGCTCCTGTAGCCACAGCGTGACACAGGGAGCCCAAGCTTACTAGGTTGTCTGCTCCCTGTTATGACCTTAAGGCTCTTTTCAGAGTTACTGCTTTCCAGAATACTTTGCCCTCTAAATATGACCACCTATATTTGTTTACAGATATATGATCTCACATTTGGCTTTCATTATATCTGTTCTTTAATTTGGTCTAAATGACCTATTCTTTCTATGATTCAGCTCTCCATCAATTGTTACCAGCAAACTTTATCAATATTTATATATTTTCTTCTTTATTACTGTTGAAAACATAAAGCACCACCGACTGCAGATTAATCTTGCCTTAATAATAATGATTCAGTTTTTAATTTATATATATTTGCCTGTATTAATTGAAATTAAAAGCAGTTATTCATCAAAGGTCTTACACCAATGGAAATGCATTATATCTGTACCTCCCATCTTCATCAAACAACCTCATTATCTGATGAGAGAAAGAAATTAAATAAATCTGATGTAACCTTTATGATTTCTTCCAAACTGCCTTGTGATTAGGAGGTGTGTATGCCTCGTAAACATCTAGAAATTTTTCTCCTTTGATTTTTAGAATTCTGCAAAAAGTTCTGTAGTAATAGCTATCAAAATATGGTAAGGCATAGTGTTATACAGTTGTCATCGATTATTATAATGACTAATGCGTAGAGACTTTAGTGTGGTGTGGGTATGTCCAAATTGGCTGGCCTGGGGCATTCATTCCATCACAGAGCTTAGGGGGAACTGTAGCACCTGCTGAGGTTCAGGGTAAATATTTTTACAGTTAACTTGTACTGTGCTTTGTGCTGGTAGATTTTCTGCTTTTCAAACTAACCAGGTTAAAACAATGCTGGGTATGTTTACATGGATGGTATAAAAGATGTGTCTGTAGAGTGTAAGATTTTTGGGAAAGGTTACAAAAAGGTACAGAAAATTGAAACTCCTTGATTATTGTAATAAGAAGACAAATTCCCAGACACCTCCTTATTTCTTTTTCTACCTTTGTCCTCAACCCTGTCATGACACTGTTGACCCCTCTCATGAATCTGTTATCTTTTTTGATACTGGCCAGAATGGGTCAGTGTCTCAGATGAGGGTGTTTCATTGTTTTGTAAAACAAAATATTTATGAGAGAATTGCTGAAACTACAACGTGCAGCTAGACATCTGACTGATAATCAGTCTTAACTGAATGCTTCTCTCTTTCTACCTTTGAAAATCTCACTGTGTAAGATTTCCCTCTGGAGTTGTCTGAATAAGAACGATAACAGATGTCAGTGTATCATGGTTGCTTACTCAAGCAAGACATTGCTGTGTAAATCTAGTAGGTGGGAATCAAGATACTTTGTGATATGCTCTACCATGTCAAAACAGTGGCTAAATCTTTTCCTTGAAGTGGTGATTATGAAATTTAAATTTAATCCAAATAGTCCTTGAGTGCCAGTACAAAGAAGTAAGTCCTGCATTATTGTTTGTGACATACATTGTATGCAGTACAAGTTAGAATAACATGCACTGTATGAAGATTTTCAGAATCAGCTTTATTAATTGAGGGAGATAATTTGCAAATTCTGGTGAATTAACATACAAAATATGTTTCTGCTTTCTGAAGTTTCATATATTTTGACTTAAAAGTGACTATACCAAATGTAACATTAATAGAGGGAATATTTAGCTATTTTTCAAACTTCTAAGCATATGCAACCACTATTTCTTCTTACTTTAACAAATAAGTTGGACAGCTTCAGTGAAACAATGTATAGTGGAAGATGTGGACTGGTGCTATGAAAAAAAAATTGGAAACTGCTCACATGTCCTGGTCCCAGTGACGCTCAATGAAACATTCACACCTGTAAATGTCTACACTTCTTAGTAAGGTGAGATTTAGGCCACGCCAACACATAAAAACTGTGGTGCCTTTCTAGCCCAGATATGTATACTTGAGTTAGCTTTAATCTTCAGTAACAGTAATAGCAAAGGTATCATGTATAGCATGGAGCAGCATGTGCCCATTAGTGGCTTCCATCTCATTTTGTAGTCCACACTACAGTTAGTGTCAGGTGACTTCTGTAATGTTTTTAATTGGGCCCGTTAGATTAACTCTAGCAAAAGCCAGTCTAATTCTGCTGTCATCCTTCCTGTGCAGGCCTGCCTTTGGACTCAAATCAGTGCAGCTCTGTCAAAACTTTATTTCAGGCCTGTCATATGAGAAAGACTTGCTTTGATGTGACCATATGATCACGGGTGACATATTTGTGGCTCAATCCTGACAAGACCTAAACTTGTCCTCCCAAAGTAGGTAGGGGTAAATGGTATTTTAGCTCTCTGAGTCATGACCAAGTATAAAACTTAAACAGAAGGACATGTTTCATAAGGTGCCTGAACTACAGATTGCTGTAGGCAGGAGATGAGTAGACCGAAGAATCCTTGTGTGATTATTCTGTCCTTATGCTGTTCCCAAGGCATCTGCTATTGACCACTCCCAGAAGCTACATGGACTTCGGCTTGAATCAGTACAACTCTTTCCTTATTTGTACACACATCAGTGCTTTGGTGGCTCTGAGTCATACTGCCACAACCATAAAGTACTTAGACCACATAGCTCTTTAGGTGTCTCTTTTGTTTCATAAACTGAGCACCCCAAATTGAGTATAAATTGGGCAGGATTTTGAGCCTCAGCTCATTAGTGTCCTTGAAACGCTTGCAGAGGTTTTACTGCAAGGTGCTATGTGAAGAGCAATCTACTTTCTTGTAGCATAGTTCTCAGAGCTGTCACAACCATTGTAGAGAAAATAGCATCAAGGTGAGGGTTTTACACTGGACATGTTTTCTAGCTTCACAGTTGTTTGGTCATAGAGTACAGTTCAAAACATCCCACAGTCTCTCCAATGATATATAATACAGTGGTGAAGCCTGGGCACTAGGAATGATGTTCTGCCACTTAAAAGCATCTTCATGAATTGTACATTAAGTGGTTTGGTATACTGAAGCAGCTGCTCTGTATGGCTACTGTATGCCTTCTTGCCAAACTATCAGCTGTGAGCCATGCAAAGAAATGAACAAGGCAGTGTTTATAGAGTGGGTCTGGTATCTCCTCTTGGACTGGTCTAGAATTCAGGGTGAAAACCCTACTGATTGCTTAAGAGAATAATAATTTATTCTTGAAGCCTGTGTATCCCCATCTTGAAATGTGAGAATTCTTTGGTTGGTTTGTTTGTTTGTTTTTACCAAGTAGACAACTGTTATTTAATACTGTAATACTGTTACTGTACTAAGT